>NW_004524788.1:1689892-1705583 GCF_000260255.1 Octodon degus
GAGCAGACCTCTGTCTGAGTACTTATTTGTCATGATTTTTTCCAAATTTGTGGGTTGCCTTTTCACTTTGTTGGTAATTTCTTTTGATGTGAAAAAACTTCTCAGTAAGAGCAGGTCCCAGTTGTTAATTCTTTCAGCTGTTTCCCCATTTTGTAATCTTAATTGTTATATATAATATGCCAAACTGCATGTCAGTCGCTGATTCAGTTTTTGTCATCTCTATATTACAGAATAATTTCAAATGGAAAAATTTTACAATATCACTAATGAAAATCAAAGTTAAAACAAATCATCTCACAAAACTGCCTATTTCAAAGGGCAAGATCCTTAATTTCAATACATTCCTGAAAAAAAATCCTTCCTGCCATGGGAAAATAAGAAGACCTCCATCAGCACACAGGTATTGACAAGACTTTTAACATTTCAGAAGTAACCACAAGAAGCATGTGAACCTGTTGGTCTATTGCAACCAGGAAGAACTAAATTGTAATTAGGCCACAGGGGAAAAGAATCATTTTTTGGCAATTCATTTTATTTTTGAAACAGGTTTTTGTTATGATGCCCAGGCTTGCTTCAAATTCACAATCCTCCTTCCTCAGTCTCCCTAGTAGCTAGGATTACAGGTGCACACTTCTGAGGTAATTTAAAAAAATCACGATGATAACATAAACCAATGTGAGAATATGTCTGAATCACCTGAAGGTCTTGTTAAAATAAAAACACTGAGTCAACTCCCAAAGGTTTTCATTCAAGAGGTCTTGTTATAGCCCAAGAAATTCACATTTCTAACAAGTGTCCAAATGATGACAAGGACCATAACTTCAGAACCACGAGACTAAACAACTTCATTCAATAGAGTAATTTCATTATAAACATTACTTGGTGTTGTCATGTATATCTTGTATCAAGACTGACCAATTGTGTGTAGTCCAGCTTAAATATCCCATAGGATTCATTTTAAGGTTTCCTTCTGAAGAGGAAATTTTTTTCCTCAAAATCTAAAATAAAACTCTCTTAAAGCTCAAAAGTACATACCTTAGGTAAAAATTACAATCAAATTCAAATTCAACAAATACAGAGTTGTCCTTCAAGAAATTGAGTGATCCACCATCAAGAGTAATCGAAATACAAATGTGACACATATGTTTTTCACTCTAAAATATTACCCTTGGCATCTATACACCTGTTACCTTACACATATGATTGCTAACGTAAGGCATGTGCCTATATTCACTAATTATGTGTTTCTTCTTAATACTATTAGACATACGCTCCAGATTTCATCTCTATTCAAACAACAAAAGGTATTCTAACATACTCTTTTGGTAAGATTTTTCTAATTTATCAAGTCATATTATCAGAAAACTGTATACTATATCTTAGTCCCTGTTGACTTGCTTTCAGAGAATTGTGGCTTAATAATATTTCCAATTTTAATGAGAAAATATTATTTTCTTCTTTAGCAAAGATTTTAAACATCTTAAGATTTTCTTGAAAAATATGTTATCAGCATCTATCTACCAATATTATGTCTATTAATATCCCATGATTAGAGACCTACAAAACAACTTTCTTTAAAAAATGTTTCAGTCTTATTTCAAAATATATTTACTTCCATCAGAGAGTGAGCGTTGCATAAGACATTGCATTCTACTTTTATTGTCTTGGATGTTGGGAAGTTGACAACTAAGTTTTATGCTGAGTGGTAATAACTGTCCTCAGTCTCAACTATCTCATTTAAATGTGGCTGATATTATCTACTACCACCACCATTCTATTATTGGCTCTTTTCATATTTGAGCTACTATTTCTTAGCATTACTATATTGGATCTAAAACACAAAATGTAACTAATTAAATAGAACCAAGTTATTTTGCAAAGCCAAAATTCCCTCTCTTCTGCACTTTTTTATAAAAACATACATTAATGTGATCACATCTAAGATGGCTCAGAATCTGCATTGACTGTGGAAGTTTCTCTTTTGGCCTCCATTTTCCCTGGTGAAGAAGGGAAAATAAAATATTTTGGTTTAAAAGGAAAATCTATGTAACTGTGTTAGCTGCCAAAATAAATAGGAACTTTGAGATACTAGCAGAGTCCATTATTAATCAAAAGTAACTATGAGAGTTGTAATACAAGATTTCCTAAAACCTAAATATTCTTCTAGGAATAAATGGTATTTAAATTCACAGATCAAGGCCTGAGTTCACAGTCAACTTTAAGGACTCTACTTCCAAATTACTATATCCCTGTGCAGGTAGTAGTCATTTTTCCTTGTATCCCCTTTGCACTCTGACATTCCACAGGATACTGACAAACTTGGTAAGGACTATTTCCCCACAGGACTCTAAGCTTCACTCATCTCCACATCCACAAAGCATGGTGTATGTGCAGCATGCTACAAATCTGTCACCACCAATGTGGAAAAGGACTAACATGTTCTTACTGGCTCTGTGCTGTGTATTTTACATGAATTATATAACATTTATATGCATTAGTTCTTGACAACCACTATATGAAGTCATCACATTATATTCCTATTTTAAGCAAATGAAGTTAAAGGCATTAAATGCCTTCAGAGTAAGTAATAAATGGTAGATTTTGTCTTTAGAGAAGCTCAAAAAGAGCATATCCTTTACCTAAGTCTTAATAAGATCTAGAATTTTCACATTAGACATTCAAAAGGTGTGAAATCTCTCACTGTATATACAAAGCCTGAATGCAGAAAACTAGAGTCAAAGGCCTATGTCAAAGGGGTAGAAGTAGAAGGAACTACAATTTAGTAGCCTCTCATATTTCTTAGCAAGTTCCTTTTTCATTAAGGACATTCTCATCATGACCTCTTCAATGAAGGCAAACAGTTCCACAGATCATAGGTTACAAAATGTTCCCTAACAGAATTATAAACTATAACTAAATAGATAAGCCATTGGTATATTATCTTCACTACATCAAAGGCTCCATTTGGTTCCCATGTGAACTGATAAGTCTTAAGATCTCTCTACAAGATCTTTAAGAAAATTTTCTTTTATTCCCCCTTAACTAAATAAAACATACTTATGTTGAACCTTAGAAATTCTTACCACAATACTGTCAGCACTTATTTATCATAAACAAAAAATAAAAAACCATCTAACTGGCAATCTAGGTTTAGTTGAATTCTTTTTGACAGTTTGTTCATATTAACCTTGTTCAGCAGGGAAAAATAATTACAAGCTATTAGAAGACTTTAAATCACCACTTACTAAGCAAGTGATCTTTACACTGCAACATCACTGAACCTTGAATTCATCTACAAAATATGGACACAACTCCATGTTTGCCAAACCTGATCAGAATCTGAAGTCAGGGGCTGGTGGGATAGCTCAGCGGACTAAGCACCTGCCTAGGCAAGCACAGGGACCAGGATTTGATCCCCTGGCACCACATGCCTCACTGGCCCTGCCCCTGGGCATACTGGGCCAGCCACCTAGACCAGGCATGTGGTGCATGCCTGCAATCCTAGTACACAGGCTGAAAACAGGAGGATCACTATGAGTCCAAGCTGCGTAGTGAGACCCTGTACCAAATACATTTAAAAAAAAAAATCTTAAGTCAGGAGGGAAAAGATCCCACCCAAATGCACAATTCTTATTCCTAGAGTTTGTGCCCTATAATCTCTAATATCCCTTCTCTTCTGTGAGCTTTAACAGCAATCCTAAGAAGCACCCTGTGCCCAGCTTCTGCCTTTCTGGGTCCTTACAGGTTTCAAGCTTTCCAGCCTCTGGGCAGAAAGAATTCTCAACTCTCAAGTACAAAACAGGAAGTCACCAGACTTTACCCTTCAAGAGAAGGTTCACATTTGTTATGGCTAAATATTCCTAACCCACCATCCATCAAAAACATCATACATTTGTAGATTAAAAAATGAAAAGGTATGATGCAGCCTAAAGGCCTGCCTAATAACCAAACCTATGCATTCCTTTTAAAAAGTAAAAGCAACCAAAAAAAATTTGTCCCATCCTGTTCCTCTTCTTTATTTTCCTTCAGTAAACATGTGTTGGGACCTATATGCAGCTGAAAGAGTATTTCTTTCACATGTAATGGGACCTGAAGTCTGCTATCTAGAGTTAAAATTTGCCTTTTGAGGCACCATTTTGTCACAGAATATAAATAAACACATGTTGCTTTTGTTATACCTGAATTTGGACCATATTTTTTTGCCTTAAAGATTAATCAGCTCATGAATTAAATTATTAAGATGCTTTAGAGGAATTATGCATGCTCATTATCAACGATTATCACAGATCAAAAATATACTATAAAATATACTATCAAATCACTTTACAAGAGCCCTATACTTATCCCATAACATAGCAGATGTTCAATAAATGTGTGCTTAATACATTAAGATATTTTAAAAAATTGGATAAAAGTCTAACTATACCCAATTCAAATCTATGTACTATCACCCACTCCTTACTAAAAAGTCATGACCACCTATTAAAATGTCTTCTTTAATATAGATAAAAGTAGGGCTAAGGAGATAGCTTGGCTGTCTAAGCACCTGCCTGACAAGCTCAAGGACTCAGGTTCACCCCTGTACCACAGACCATGCTGGCCCCAGAACCTTGGTGCACTAAAATCAGGCATGGTGGTGCAAGCCTGTAATCCCAGCACTGGGGAGGCCGAGACAGGAGGATCGCTAAGAGTCCGAGCCACGTAGCAAGACCCTCAATCAAATAAATAAATGATTTTTTTAAAATTTTATATATATATATATATACACAATATGTGGTCTAAAATTTTTAGTAAAACATACACAACATCTTTTAAAATACTGATATAGACTGCTAATGATAATGAAAATTTATGTATACAAGTATTTTTTAAATTGTCAATTAAAAAAAATTGACAATTCTGCTAAATCATTTATCTGTCCTGGGTTGCATTTACAGCTGATTCAAAAGAAGTTCTTTGAGAAATAAAGTACATACAGTAAGATAAGTAATATTAAAAACATAAAATTTTTCATAGGACTGAGAGCTATATTATAAATTTAAAAATATTAAGGTACCTAACATGTTTATATTAGGTATCGCACAATAACCCTTTACTGTTATCTATTATTATCTTCATAAGGTTCTGACTTCCCAAATTAAAAGGATTTACTCAGGGCTACTCCGCTAATTAGAGATTAGAGTCAAACTCCAGTGTGTCTGGTTCCAAAGTCTGTTCTTCTTTCTACTATATTTTTGACCTTAGAAAATGGCCTTTCTCAAAATACTATCTTTTTAGGTAAAACTAGAAAAACTTAATTCATGTTTCACATTCAGAAACTTATTTTTTTTTAAAAAAAACACAAGATCGGGGCCAGGGAGATGGCTCAGAATAAGCGCTTGCCTGGCAAGCGCAAGGGTCTGAGTTCAATCCCCGGTTCCGCAAAAATAAATAAATAAATAAATAAATAACACAAGATCTATACCTCTATCTTTCCATGCACTATTTTCTAAAACCTTGAAAATGTTTCCATTTTGTTCAATACTTTATAACATAAGAAAAAAAACTGATGAAATTCTAACATTGAATTTTAATTTATATGTATTGCTAGTATATGGATTGCTATAAACACTGTGACAAAGCTACACTTTTAATTTCTATGAGGCACTTTTGAATAAATGAGTGTTGGTCATAAAACTTCAAAATGAATGCTCACATGATAGGCTATTTGCCTTAGAAACAAATTACATTATCTGGGAAGAGAGCAAAAACCCAGGTTTGATATACAGGTGAAAAACTCGGATACTGAGTCTTCACGATTATTTTCTTTGTAACAAGGCAGAAAAAGATCATAAAGAAAATAAATTAAAACTGTAAACTTCAAACAGGCATGTTAATTTTAAGACTACTTTTTTTTTCTTATGAATGACTGATCACTCTCAAAAGGTTAACTTTGTGAGTTAAGTCGCTTCTTTCTAGTTGCAACTAGCAATAACCACATTTGCTAAGCTTGCAGTAAACAGGTTTTTCCTGACAGATGCTGAAAAGCAATGTGTTGATCGTATTCCATTGCTTTGCTGAAGACAAAATATGATTTCAAAATTCTACTCTGAAATTAGTTTTCACTCCAAGAGAAAAAAATTAAACTTAGTGAAAACCCTATAATGCCTATAAAGTGAGCATACATTTTAAAGTTTTGTGACCAACATTCATTTATTCAAAAGTGCCTCACAGAAATTAAAAGTATGGTTTTTGTCACAATAAAGGAGGGGGGAAACTATTTGGTAGGTCTTTACCAATTTTTTTCACTTTCTCAATTCTGCTAGAACTAGAATCATTCAATTCAAATTTTATTGCTGATTAAGTTTCTTTCCTTCTAAATCAAAGTAAGTTTTCCTATGCAAAACTCTTTTGGGACTATATTAACAGTGACATAGCTCAGTGGCACAATGCAAGGTCCTGAGTTCCATTCCTGGTAGCAAAGAACAAAACAACAGCAAAATATGAGATCTCATATTAAGGCAATTTTAATAATTCACCATGACTTTCAGAAAAGGAGCACTGCTGAGTGGGATGGAGCACATCTATAATGCCAGTTATTCAGTGGGAGGCTGAGACAAGAGGATTGCCCTGAGTTTGAGGCAAACCTGGGGTACATAAGTGAATTCAAGGCCAACCTGTACTACACAGTGAGGCCTTGTCTTAAAAATATTATATATATATAAAGATAGATAGATAGATATAGATATATAATTTTAAGGATACATAAACTGATAGCACTGAGAAAGTTACTAAAGGGCCAGAAATTTGCTTGGTCAAAACAATTAAACAAATCTATGGTGTCTGTATCAATAGTAATAGCAAATAAAGTTCTGAGTAAAATCCTAGAGTATTTCCCTATAACAGAATTTTAGGATAATCTTTGTGACATACAGAATATTTTTTCCTCATTGCTTGCTTCTTAACTAACAGAGGTAAGAACAAATTAATTCAGCTGTAGATAATGGAATATATACTAAGCAATATACTAAGCATATATAGTAAGCAATTCTCCTACATTTTCCTATAAGGACAGAAGATCTAGGCATTTCTCCAAAGAAGTGCTATATTGAAATATTACTGGACAGTGTCCCAATATATTATTTGGGTTGGACATCAGAATTCCAGGATGTGTTTGGCAAGACGGGTAGGATTTTTTCTCCTTAAAGTAAGGGTCAAGTCATGTCTGTGGTCACATGAATATAAGCCTTGTTTCTTCATTTTGAAAGAACGAAATTAAAACCAAAAGTCCCAGGGTTGAGAAATCCTATATAGGAAGTAAAATAACCTATGTGAAAACTCTTAGGCCAATATGTGGAAATTACTCAAAATTAAAAACAAAAGTATTGATTATTATCTAACTACACTTGATAAATATCCTCTATTATTTTCTACTTTTAAATTTCTACCATTAGCTTTTTGTTTTGTTTTGAGAGTCAGTGTCTCGCTATGATTCCCAGATTGAAGTTTTCCTGACTCAACTGATCTTCCTGCCCCAGCCTAGAGAATAGCTGGAACCTGGCTGAGTTTTTGATCAATCATCATGTATCACTGTGAAGTTTTTCCATGCATCTTATGTGTTCCAGGGAGGCCTCCTCTCACCTCTGCCCCTTCCTGATTATGTGAAGAGACACAACATAAAATAATGAAGAGCCAAATCTTGTGTATAAATTAGAATAATGATTTCTATCTCATATGACTGGTGAGTGGATTAAACCAGTTAAATGTATCTAAAACAAAACAAACTAGATATGTTAGCTATTATATGTAAATTAATATACCTGAAAATAGGATGTGAGAAATGTCACTTGAATTCACATAATGGAGCAAAAATAACTAGAAACAAATTTTAATACAAAAACTTTCCAAAATACAATGCCTTTACTTATAACTTGAGAAGTGATTAGCCATATACTTGGAATTTTTCTTCATGCTTTATAAACATGAATAAAGGAAATGTTGAGCTTGAACAGAAAAAACCTAATGTAAAATTTTATTCATATTAATTCCCTTCATGTACCCAACACCATAGTAAACAAATGTCAAAGTCATTCTGGCTTATTACAAAATAAAATAAATACTGCACAGTATGTGTTTTAATTTCAAGTAAATTACTTTCATTTAATATAAGAACACTACCCTTTGATTGAATACCAATATTATCTATTCTGTAATTTAGCTATTATCTATTCTCTGTTATTTAAATTGTATTCTGTAATTTCCATGGTATATTTCAAGATCCCTCCATAACACCTGAAAAATTCTTTTTAGTGGCAATGAAATTAAACTGCTCATATCTATAAACTTTGTATCCTAAAATTCCTAAGATTAGTGTTTAAGTTATATATTTAAGAAAGACAGAATTTTTCTGAATATTTAAGAATTTTCAGAAACAAAACTGCAAATTGTAGTTGAAACAATGAATTTCACAGTTGGTTGCTTTAGAATCATAAGGCACTTC
Organism: Octodon degus; assembly: GCF_000260255.1. Lineage (NCBI taxonomy): Eukaryota > Metazoa > Chordata > Mammalia > Rodentia > Octodontidae > Octodon > Octodon degus. Next base: position 1,698,372 of record NW_004524788.1, read on the forward strand.
CAGGTTCACATAAGTCACCACACTTGTTTTATGAAGAAACTGGGCCCGCAGTACTAATATTGATAGAGCCAAGACCACAATGTAGGTCTCCTGAATACCAGCCAAATAAATCTCTTTTGCAATGTTTCAGATCAAATTTAACCATAAATTCATAGCAACTCAAATGGGTACTATTTGCCAAACACTAATTCAAAAGAATTATTGTTTAAACACACACAGATATACACACACACACATGAACTGTATTCATTTAAGTAAGCATCGCAGTACTCAGTTTATTCACCTCTTTTTTTCCAAATCCCAACTAGGAGTTGCTTGTCATGAGAGATTTTTAAAAATCATTTATTTCTCTTTCAAATCACCCTCATATGTGCTTACTCTCCTGCTCTCTCACTCTCACACACTTCTAAAAACGGTGGGGACAGGGAGCAAAAATTAGCCATTTGCTTTCTAATCCTATAGTATTTGAGCCAGGAACACTGAAAACCCTTTTCTTGTCCTCAACACAAGAAACAGGTAAACACTAGCTTCCAATGATATCTTTTAGTATCAATCTTAGTCTATTTTTCATAAGTCAGCTGAATCTCAAAGTGATCAAAAAGACTTCATGCGTTAAACCATGCCATCGGCCTCAAAAGAAAAAATATTAACATACATATTTACATGCCTTATTCACTTACTGAACTTTTCACTTTTTCTAAAGCAAACATTTATCATAAGTCATTAAAATGAGACTGGGAGACAGATCATGAGGTCACATTAATTCATCCTGTCAGTATTAAAACAAGGAAGAAAAATGTATTCATTCTGAGCCTAATTCAGTTAAAATGTACTGAATGCTATCTCAGATTTTTCAAATGAGCAATAAATAATTCATAAATGTTACCTTTGGGTTTTTTTTAATTTATGCCTAAAGAAATATCTAAAATAACTTTTTAAAAAACTGACTTCATGGGATTGTCAATGGTTTCAACAGCAACTTATTTGACCACTAAAACATGACAATTACCCTTTGGTTTGAGTAAAGTCACTTTCTAAAAGCAAATGTTTTTTGATAGGAAAAAAATGCATTAAAAACTTAAAGCTAAATTTAACCAAATAGCACTGCATCGAATCCTCAAAATGGAACAGAAATGTAAGTCAGTCCTAAGAATGACAGTCTCAGAGCAAACTTCCCCTCCCCCTAAACAAATGACTAATTAAAACCATTAATTGAGCTAACATTGTATTTGAGAACACTACAATTATTTTGTAATCTGTTTTAGCCCTTGCAGAAAGATTTCTAAAATAATCCCCTAGTTGTAGCACATGTATAGGTATGTACGTGTGTGTGTGTGTGTGTGTGTGTGTGTGTGTGTGTAACTTTTAATGCTTGCTTTCTGGCTTCAAATTTATAATCCTACTAGCTGTGTATAATTTCCTCTTCTATAAAACGGAGATCAAAACAGAATCTGTGCAGTTGCTCTAAGGACCAATACAATGTTATCATAACATCTATAAGTTTTCTAAACATGCATAAAGTATCATACTCCCAAAGTATACAAATTAAGTGGGGTAAGTGATCAACTAACAATGACATTTCTTATATCTTGTTTCTATCAACTAAACTGGCTGCTAATTAGTTAAAAAAAAAAAAAAATCAATGTGATTCTTTGCCAGAAAAAGGATATACTGGTAGCAAGAAAGACAAGTGAGCTTTGCCTGGTTCTAATTTTAGGAATGGCTTAATTATATACCCCTCTAGTGTTAACATTGGAAAATAAAACAAATGGGGAAAAGCATCATAAAATAAGTCACTCTGAAATCAAGACTTTCATAGTATTCAAAAAGTAATGTATTTATAATGCTTTAGGCTCTGGACCTGATTCTGAGCACCACAAAAAATTCAAATCCAATTAAAAAAACCTAAATAAATGGTGAAGAGAATATTTAGATTATATCTCTGGCTAATTCCTACTGTCACAAGGCACCTAGCATTACAGAGGTTTGGGAGTAACTGCTAAATTGATCAATTCAGACTGTTCACAATGCAAGGCCCTAGGGTTAAAGTATAACCAGTGAAAAAATGGCTATAGTCTATAGTTGGTTTTCTGTGAAGCACTACCCTTTCAGGGTCAAAAGAAATGAATTTTCTAGTTATACAGTTACTTCATATGGGCAGAGAACATTCATTAGTTTCTACAACAAAATATGTTTACATATTACTTGTTCTCACCTAAATATTCAGCACGGAAAACTAACCCCGATTCTCTTTTGAGGCAAAAAAGGTATTAGAGTTAATAATTATGACATCATTAGCTATATAGTATTCATAATTATCACAGGATTATGACTACAATTAGGAGATTGCTAAAGAAACACATAAATATTTTATTCCAAATTATACTTTTCTCCTGCTAAAATAGCCCAATTGATTCATTTTCTAAGAAGTCCTCTGATGTGAATATGGACAATTTGGATTATTTAGCACAGATACTACACAGTGCTATTTCTTTATTCATCTTAATTTATTAATGGAACATATTCTTACCGGAAAAGGAAAAATGTTGTCAGCCCTGTTCAAGCTATCTTCCATCCAGGATTTAGGAGCAAAGGCAGAGCTGGGGCGAGCGTACTTCTGGAGCTGAATGTGATTGCTTGCAAAATTTTTCTTCAAAGGTGAGATGGAGTTCAGGGGCGTTATTCCACCATTCAGCCCTCTTCGGTGATCTCGGCCTTGGGAACCTCCCCAGCCACCATATCCCCCACCTCCTGGGCTCCAGGAAGAAGATGGGGTTGGAGAGGGACTCTGGTAACTGCTCCATGGAGAGGGGGGCTTGTTAAGATTATTTGCCAAATGAGGCAGCTGGTTAAAAGCAGCATTTCTGTGTGTGAAGGGTGGGGGGTGGGGACTGGCAGGAGAACGCCTTTGCTGCTGATGCTGACTGTGATGATGCTGGAAGTGGGGATGATGAGGGTGGTGCTGTGAGAGAGGCCCGATCTGAGGGGAGAAGCTGCCTCCAAAGCCAGGGCTGACATGATGGGGGAAATTTTGAAATAACAGAGCACCGTTATTAGCTGAAGCTGCTGGAACCCCTCCCTGGTGAAAGAAACTTGCATCTTCATTGATTATTGTGGAGGAAGAAGGCGCTATTGCTGCTGACCAGTTACTGAAACCAGTAAGAGATGATGCACTAGATGTCAACGGTTGGGTCGAAGTACCTAGCCCCGTGGCTTCTTGATAATCAAACCCGGTCAACACTGGTGATTCGATTCGTATTTTCTCCTTCCCATTGCCATTTTCTGAAGAATTGTCCCCTTGATTTTCTTCAGACTTTGCCTTTTCAGTTTCAGGCAGTATTCCAGCTTCCTGGCCTGGGCTTGGGGAGAGCTGCTGCTTTTCTAACGGGTCTTGCTGTTCCTGTTGCTGACTTTTTGCTTTTTCTGACCCCAAGATCTCATCCTGAATATTATGGGTAGCTGGGGCAGGAAAGAGCCAAGCTGACCCAGCATTGCTGCCATTTGCAGCTGTGTTATTATTTATAAAAGCAGCAGGGCTGGGGGTGGCATTTTGGTGATGGTGTGGAGGCTGTAGATGTGGATGGAATCGGACTGGAAAAGCAGATTTGTTCCCAGTATTGCTTTGCACTAGCACTCCAAACCCGTAATCCCCCATTTATTATTTTTAGGATCAGAATCTCACAAAAAATAATAGACAACCTGATATCTCACGCCTTTTTGTCCTTTATCCCAAATTTTAGTTGTTTGTTTGCTCCAAATCTTTATAGTTAGCTCAAAGATTGCTGATTATCACCCTAAGTAGCTCTGATTTGGAATTCTGGTCTCTTTCTGAGAGAAAAAAATAAATCTGAAAAAAAAATCTCTTAAAACATTAACACGAATCCAATTGGGCTTATTTCTAGGAAATAAAAACGAATAGGGCAAAAATCAAGTCTTTGGTTAGTAAAATAGGCGCTTTCTTTTCCAAAGGAAAATGTACATGAATGACAAAAAACACAGCTTCTCAAACATCTATGGATGTAGAAGAATAAGCATTGTGCGGAGTAAAAATATATATATGTGTATATATATATAATTTAATAATCACTTGTGGTCTTCCTCAGCAGTTTAGATTCACTCACATAAAAATTAGGACTAAAAGGAGTATATGCTCTTCTTTTCTTGGCAGCTTGGTTAAAAAAATCAGGAATAATTTAAGAACATTATATATTATATATATATTTATATATAGATAGATTATATTAGGTTATCTGGGGTGGGAGGTGAATTCCTGGTTGAGGGAAAGGAAATCAGCACTGACTAATGGAAAGATGATTGCAGAGAGGTTTCTGCTGTTCCTGGTCCTGTTTCTGCTCTTTCGCAGGGTGCAGTTTTGGCCTCTGGGGCTGTTCCTGAGGGTCCGGGTGCAGATTTTGTTGCGGTCGCTGTTCTTGGGCTCCCCCCGGCCTCCTCTCCCCCATGAAAGGGGTTGGAAACACCCGTTTATCCCTCTTGCGGGGGTGGGGGTCGCGATCTGCACGGATTAGCGAGCCTGGACGAGGGCGAGATGGCGGCCCGGGGGTGCGGGGACCAAGGGGGCGACCTGGAAGGTCCTGCGGTTTCTGTCTCTTCCCCTCTCTGCGGCTCCGGGGTTTTTTTCCCTCATGGGACCCAGGGGCGGTTTGGTCAGTTCTCTCAGTTCAAGTCTCCGCAAGGGGGATTGGGGGAGGGAAAAAAGAAAATTCCACTAACGTAGTTATTCTAAAGGAGAAAGGCCTCCCCTCCCCTTAGTGCTCTCTCTCTTTCCTCAGATTTTTTTTAATTAAAAAACTTATAATTTAGAAGGCTTTTGTTTCTCCTCACGGTTGCTGGGCCGTCCTCGCCTCCGTCACCACCGCGGCCACTTTACCCCGGTCCCGCAGTCTCAGCTGTCGCTGTTGCGAACTCCACCTGGCTCTTCTTTTTTATCCTTTCTTCCTCTTCCTCTTCCTCTACTGTCGCCGCTGTCGTCGCCGCCGCCGCCGCCACTGCCTCCAAGTGCCCGGGTCCCGCAGCCGCGGCTGAGTCCTTCTCGTCAGGACCGAGCCGAGTGAAATGACAACCAGCTGGAAAGACCGAGAGATACTTCCGGTTCGAATAGGGAGGGGTGGGGTCCCGCAGCTGCCCCACCCACCTCCCGGTAGACCAATAAACTGTTAAGATTCGGAAGAGGCCACGCCTCCTAGCCTCAGGGTCCCGCCCAAGAAGGTCGAAAAGTTACCTCCAGAGACGCCCCTTCCGTTTGCGCCTCGCCCAGTGAGGCCCGTCGCCTGGAACCGGTTTCCCCGAGAGTGACCGCAGCATGTAGCCATCTTTTGTGTGGGCAAAGGACTCCTTCGATGTTTATCTTCTCCTGCTGGACTTTGCAGGAGGACCATATAGACGTGCGCCGAATAAAATCGACTCTTATCACACTATGGAATAGATTCAAACTGTCAAAAATCGAACTGTGTCTTGTGAAGCCGCAGATCAACGAGAGGAGTGCCCTCAGTAAAGGTGGTGTCCCAGGCCTCACGTGCCCCGAGCTCCGCCCCAGAGGGATCTGGAATGAAAGGCGGATTTTCCCAGCAGGGTTGCGGTACCTAGAATTGCGTATGTACTTATGCAGGATGTAGACATTGCCAGGGACTGTTCTTACCGTCCATTGCCCACCTGCACCTCCATTTTCTTATTTTATCCTTGAGATGCAACATCTGAAGTGTACGCAGCTGAGCCCCCATCTCGCTGTTCTAATCAAGCTTAACATGCAGTATGGAGGAACATTTCCAAAATGAAAATTCAGCCATGGTCTTCCTCTGCTGGTACCTTTTCTATGGCTGCTCATGACCTCGAGAGTAAAGGCCACAGTTGGTAGTCTTACATTATTTAAGTTTTTTCACCTTGTGAGCAGTGTATCTTAACTTAGGGTCCCCAAACATACTTTCAGTGTCTTTGCACATCCTTTCCTTGTATGCCCACTTAGTAAATCACAGTTTAGTTTTAAGTTCAAAAGCTATTAACTCTGAATTGTCTCACAAGCACCCGTGGCTGTGTGCACATCTCGTGCTTATCACACTATATTGTAATAATTGAATGTCTCTCAAATCTGTGGTCCACTATGGGCTCCTTTGAGTGGCCGTTATAGATAGGATGCCTCATGAGTGTACAGACCAGCAAGAGTGAATGCTTTGCTAAGGAACAGCTCCTATTTTCAGTCTGAATTAATAATTTACTTCCTTGTGCCATTTGGTTGAGAGCTTGCACCACAAACTTTCATCATCTTTGTTTGCTAATTAATCAGTTGGTCCTTATCTTGTTCATTTTTGGGCATTCCTATCATTATGACTGCCATCGGGACCTGGAATAATGTCTTTCTGTTTGCATTAGCTGTAACAATCTTGAATAAGAGTGTTTCCTTAGCAGAAAGTGAAAAATGAGAAAAACAAACAAACAAACAAACAGAGTAGAACCAGAAGTGACTGGCAAAACTAGGTGGGGGTGAAATTTTTAAAACAAACTTAAAAACAAAGGAGGCTTCATTTCATCTCTGTAGCCTTCTTCAGTGGCCCCAATCTTTTGATTCTCCAACCCTTCTGTGTATCTCACCTGCATGTGCCCATAATAAGTGATTTTATTCTCCTTCATTGTACCATAAGCATGAGTTTTATACCTGCAATTGTATAAATTCCTTGAGCCATCAGTGTTGGGTTTTACTCTTGTTTACTCTCTGCCATCAGATGCACCTTGAGACTTAACTGGTTCAGTCAGGTGCCCATTCTTCCAGAATGATTTCTCTGCCTGTCCCTTTCTCTAGACCTTGTAGATTCCTCTTTTTAAATTATCACTGGTTATCAATAGGTTAGTTTCTTGAGGGCAAAGGCTATATTGATCTGTCTTTATGTCCCCAGTGGCCAGCAGAGCATCTGGCACACAGCAGACACAGGACATGTTTATTGAATGAATGGATGGATCGCCCATATCCAGATGATGGTAAGGTGTCTTTGAAGACAACCAATTTTCAGCAGCTAAAGTGATAGTCATAATTTAGAGGTGAAAGGACTATATTTACAACTGAACTACCCTAAACTTGAATCCTAGCTCTGAAAAGTCTTTGTCGTGAAGCACTGGGCACCACTGCTATAAGTCCTTCTTCATAGATAGAACATGTATAACATGAACACTTCCTTCCTTAACTAGGTTTATAAATTATATAAG
>NW_004524788.1:1705683-1744748 GCF_000260255.1 Octodon degus
ATATATATATACATGTATATGTGCTTGACTCCTGGAAGTTTAAAAAAAATCAATTCCTTATTAACCTTAAATGCAGAGAATTACTTCACAAGTGTCTTTTTCTTAGAAGCAGTTGAATGTATGAATAAATCCAGGAAACTGTCTTGGTTTATAGAAGAAGCAGACATGCCCAGAACCACAGTCAGTTCAGTGTGATCCTGTGCAGTTAAACCAAGTGCAGGCAGTAGGTTGAGCTGGGCTGAAGCAAGGATGATTACCAGAGTCACTACTCAGGCTCCTGAGTAAGCAAGTACTAGGAGTAGATGAGAAGCAGCAGAATCAGGTCTTACTCAGGTCTGTGGCCTAGTCAAAACTCTGTTCTCCTGGAAAACTTTCTGCCTTCAAAAACTCTACCCTGGTTACCATGACAACAATTTAGCAGCTCTTATTAGGATTTCTAAAGGATTTTACACTTGGAAATGAGTGCTGAGTGGAAAACAGCTGGCAGAAAAGAACCCTTCCTATAAAGCTTGTTCACCAAGAAGCATTCTGACTCCATGGAAAACAAGCACTGTCCAAACACTAAAGTGTTACCAACATTTTTTTTATAAATTTCATTTTTAGGGCCAGTGAGTTAGCTCAGTGGACTAAGTGCCTGCTTAGGCAAGCTCAGGGACCAGGATTCGATCCCCAGCACCACATCCTGTGCCGGCTGGTCCCCAGGCACACTAAGCCAGAGACCAGGCATGGTGGCAGACTAATGCACAGACACACAGACATACCCTCAGAGAAGTTGTAGGCTGGAGAATGCCTATACTCTGCTGGCTGCTGCGTAGGCCCCTCTGGGATCCTGGGATTCCTGAATCTGGAATCTCCCAAGAAGTAGAGCCTTTGTGCCTCTTCAACAGCCTCTTTTAAAGCTTAGCAAACAACAATAATCTCACCCCCTTAATCATATACACTGAATTTTTCCCCACTCTAACCCTAATGTCTTTCACTACTGTCCCTGAGGCATATATTATCAGTCTTCTTTCATCAGCCTACACCCAAAAGGTATCAGATGACTTAATCAGAACCACCACTCAGGGCTGTTCATGTTGTATACTAGGCAACTGCCCAAGCTACCACAGACTATTAGAGTGATACCCACTGAAGTTGCATAAGTCGCCGGTCCAGCTACATTTCATTTCCAGAAGATGTAGGAACATATTTTAAAATACAACATTCCTATTTTTAAAAAGCCACCAAATACTACCATGATATAACTACATGCTCACTGCATGCAGAAATATTAATCACAGTTGATCCTTTTATAGTTAGTGGCCCCAGAGCTTTCTGCAGTTAAGTCAAAGGACGCAGTGTCCTTGGTATTGGTTTTAGTGAGCAGTAGTCAGAAGACAAGTCTGGACATGTATATGGTCCAGTCCCCCAAGGGATTAGTTCCCAGCAGTTACATTGCCTGGCAACATTAATAAGCATTATAATGTGCTGGAATATGTATTTGAGGAAAGCTAAGGAAATAATCAAAGGCCTGTCCTGTGAAGGAAGGGAAAGAGAAGATTAAATTACTTCGGAAATACTTTTTCCCAGTAGAACATGAAAGCTCACTGCTGTAAGGCAAGCTGGACATAAACTTACACAAGTCCCTAGGGCAGGTTTTATGAAGGTGCACGTCTGATCTTCACCATTTGAATACTGGAAAGTATGTATGTTTCCTTAGAAAGCACCATTTGTAAATAAATAATTACTGTATTATGTTTTCTCCTTTTGTTTATTGTTTTGCAACCTGTGCAAGCCTTCTGTATTTTAACCACTGTCTTCCTCTGGCTTTCCCATTTGAGCATTAACATAGAATTTGTCCACAGTTAACAAGCTATTTTGATTGGGCGTGGTGAAGCCAGTTCTAATTGATTGTTACTGAATAACTGGTTTGGAAAGGTCCAAGGCACAGACATGCTTCACTTGAAATGGTCATATCCTGGCAAAAGATTTGGGTGACCTGGGACAGCAGGTTCACCTTCCACATTGTGACACTGTGAAGCACATCACAGGGGATGACTTTGATTCTTTTGTGGCTCCTGCTTCCATGGAAGGGCTGCTGACTCAGATTACCCCTTACTGTTTTGGCTGGGTACCTTTTGCTTTCTATATGAAAACATCACAGTCATGCCACCAGTCAGCTGTCATCTCACCCCCAGTGGCTGGGCTGGAGGATTTTTACCTGCCATGCCTGTAAAAGAATACTTTTTCAGAGCATGGGGAGAAGCCATAGGGTCCAGAAGACAGACAGCTGTGAGTCAGAGATGAAAATCGCAACTTCAAGCTTCACAGGCACTGATCTAATTTGATGACTCCCTGATTGCTAGCATTTTTACTATGCAAAGAGTTTCACTTCAGAATCTTTAAGCATAAAAAAATCACAATAAAATCATATATATATATTAAACATTAAAAATGATTCTTCCCTTTTATGTACAAATTTCTCGCTCCCCTGATCTTTAAGTATACATGCTGCTAAAGGATAATGATAAAAGTTGATTCCGAAGCATTCAACCTCAGTCTTGAGAATGCATCAGGCTCCAAGGAAATTCATCAAATGCATATTTAGGCAAAGAAATCAACACAGTACAGTATCTTGCTTTTTTCCACAAGTATTTTCTCATAAAATTATAAGGTATAAGAGATTTTTAATAATAATGTAAGCACACAGACAACCCAAAATAAAAATGATGAAAAAAAAATCAGACATTTGTTACCTAAGAGAAATTGGGAAGAATTAAGACAGAGCTGGTGAACTGGTTTCTTCTAGTAGTAATCAAAAACTCAAATTGTTTTTATTGTATTGCTCTGGCCTCTAAATGTGACTTTCCCTTCATGACACAAGAAAGGTAATCCAACTCCAGTCATCATGTCTGTATTCTAGACTGAAGGACAGAGGAAAAGATGAGGAAAAATAGAACCTTTTTGTTGAGGAACCTTTTCAGATGGCATATGCTTCACTTCCAGTCTTCTGTGATCGCAGGTGGACCACATGGCCATACTGAGTAATAGAAGAGGTTAGAAAGTAGGGTCCTTATTCTGGGTTCCTATTCTGGGCTTTTTAGTACCAACTTAAAAATTAGGATTCTCTTACTATGGAAGGAGGAGATGGATATTTTGAGGTGGTACTAGACCCACTAAGGTCTGTTGAAAGATTGTAGTTCTGTTACTGTTTTCAAATCAGTACCCTTATTTTGTAGTAGAAAAAACTGAGGTCCAGAGAAAGATCTTGTATAATGTATCCTATTGTTTTAACCTCCTGTCTTTTCAGAACTCTTTTGCCTGCCCATTGGCTCTCAGTTTTTAATCATGCATCAAAATCACTTGAGGATTAAACTAGACTAGAATTTCTGACTAAATAATGTGTTATTTTTCTATCACTATGACAAAATGCCTGAGAAAATCAACTTAGGAGGAGGAAAGGTTCATTGTAGTTTATGGTTTCTGTTTGTTTATTTATTTATTTTGGTACCAGGAATCAAACTCAAACTCACAATCTTATGCTTGCCAGGCAAGTTCTGTGTCACTGAGCCACATCACTGGCCTAGTTTATGGCTTCAGAACTTTGAGTTCATGGGTGCCTCCCCATAGTAATGTATGGTACGTCATGGTGGTAGTGAATGGCACAGGAGCTGTTTACTTCATGGCAGCTGGGAAGTGAAGAAGAGGAAAGGGCTGGGGTTCCAGTATTCTCTTTGATGGCACACACCTGAGTCTAACTTCCTTCTATTTTCCTCTTCAGTGTTCCACCATCTCTCAATAGTGCCACAGTCCAGTGACCAAATCTTTAGCACATAAGCCTTTGTGGGGACATCTAAGATACAAACCAAAACAAGTATGAGAGAGATAAGAATTTGTATTTCATTTATTTATTTATTTATTTATTTATTTATTTATTTATTTATTTATTTGGTTCTGGGCCTCGCTTCAAGTCATACTGTGTATTTAAAGAACATACATTGGGAACTGGTGGTCCACAGGACACTGTCATCTGGGTTTCACAAGGGGCATTTAATTCAGAGTGGCTAACTACACCCCAGCCCCTCCCTCTCTCCCTCCCTCTCTCCCTCCTTCCCTCCCTCCCTCCTGGACCTACTCCTCCTCCCATTTTCCCTAGCTGATTTAATGGTTCCATGATTCATTCTTTCGGTCAACTACGCCAAGTTTAGGAGTCATACTGAACTCCTCCTACTCCTCCATTCTCTTACAATTGGTCCCCAAATTGTCTTTATTTTCTCTCCTTAGCATCTCATTCCTGTCACCAGTTTGGTTCTACTCTAATCATTTTTCAACCGAATTTCTTTTTCAAAAACTATCTTCAGGTTAAAAGCCTGGCCTTGCTCATGGAATCTTTCTAGTAGAGTGTCTTATCATATTACTCCACTGTTTACTTTCATGGCTCCTTGATATACATAACTTTATTTTCAGATCTCTCTGAGTTTTGTTTCACTATCACAATTTTTGCCATAGTGGTGTAACTTCTTTACTGTGAAAGGTAGCTTATTTTTAAAGAGCTTTCAAAGGAATTATGCATTCCAAAACTTGATTCCTTATCCGAAAGGAAAATTTGTCCCTTGCTGTAACTGAAAGGTTATTATCAAAATTAAAATAATGAAAACAAATGAATAGTATTGACTTTCTCCTAGATCTTGTATTTAATACAAAGACCCTAAATCTGATACTTTGTCTTTGTTGAAAGAAAGGAGTTGGAGAGAGGGGTAAAAGACTTGTCTGTGTACCTACAATCACCCTGTATACACACTGGGAAGGCACCCATTGTTTAGAAATGATCACCATCAGCGTTCCCATCAGCCCAGCACCTGCCTGACATTTCAGCATCCCTGCTTGCCATTCTCTAAGAGCGCTGCTCCAAGCACCCAGAAAAACTTGCAATCAACCAGTCATGGCTGCTATTGGCTCCAAGGAAAGGGACACATGGGCAACAGTGTTTGACACACAGCTTATTTTTCTCACTTCTCAAGAAGGCCAGAGGTCAGCAGGCCAAGGCAAGATGATTACAACTTCTAAGCCAAGGTGAACAATTTAACAAGACCATATCTGGGAGTGGGGGTGAGCATGTAGCTCAGTGATAAAATGCTTGTGTAGCAATACTACCAAAAAATAATGAGGAGGAGAAGGAAAAAGAAGAAGACGAAAAGGTGGGTGGGGCGGGAAAAAGAGGAAACAACCACTTGAAATGAGTTGTTGCTGATGGCAGCAGGCCAGTCAGGTCAGGTCTTTGGACTGGAATCTCTGAATATTGTTGGCCTTCCCTTCAGGGCCTCACCATGTTTGCCCCACTTACCACCTTCAAGAGCAAGAAATTATGGCTTGCTAGAAGCTTGGAGTTTCTTGTCAGGAACTTTCTTCTGATCAAAAAGACAAGGCCTTTACCAAAAGTTGGCCCACATTCATGGATCATATGTCTTGATCTAGAAAGTGCTGGGCTCACTTTCCTCAAGACTGAAGTATGAACAAAACCAGAATTCTGCTGACAAAGAAGAAGGGAAAGTCCTTGACGGGGTGACTCTTGTACTCATTGCAGAGTCCCTTTAGGCCTTTCTGTGTGCATCAATCTGCCAAGAACACTTACTCTCCTTGCTCAGGGGTCCCTCCTCAGGGGTATTTCACTTGATGCCAAGCAGAAGTAGTGTCTTAAGGGCAGCAGCCACATGTTTGATTTTATGTAATTGACTATTTAAATTCCACCCTATAGAACTGCTCATCCACGTCAGAAACTTATATTTTCTATACCCTTTACCTGGTATTGTGCCCAGCATACCAAAGTCCTTTAATGTATGGTTGCTGAATTAAAGTTAAATTAACTAATTTTTTTCTCTATGCAAGACACAAGTAAATTCAAAGTACAGTAATACATATTGGGTTGGATTTAGGAACAAATATACATTAGAACATTTTGTAAATTGTGCTCTCAATTTTATTGTTCTTTTACATTTCTTAAGGATGAATGCAGTAATTTGCTAACAGTATTTGTGTAACTGTTGGCATAAAACTTCTATCATACTGTAGATTATGTGGCAAATCAGCCACTGTAAATCCTGGAGAGTGATTTTGTAAACAGTAAACCATTTCAATCTTGTGTAAAACACATTAGACAGGGTAATAGCTTCATTTGGCGCAGCCATCTTAGGTTCAGTGCTTCAATGGCATTAAGCTTGTCTTTATTGATATCCTTCAATGTTAACCAGCTCTTTAATGAAGTGGGTTGCTTTAAAGCCAGTGGCGAGTGCATGCATGCACACATACATACACACTCATAAAGTTGCCACCACTCTAACACAATTGCAGAGGCAGTAATTATCTAATATTAATAAGGAATATCACATACTAGTGGATGTGCCAGTTTCTAATGCAGCTGAGTTGATAACCAGTAATGACCTAGGCCCCCAGAAGTACCATCACATCCAGCAGTCCATGTTAAATATAATAAACGCATAAATAATTTAGCAAGGGAAATAGGTAGCATTATGGCCACACTTCTGTGCTGCTGTTATTTAAAAGCCTGGCAGCTTGGTAGTTAGAAACCACTTTGTCCAGGGGTGCTGTAATTCACCATTTGCTCAGAGTTGAAATGAGGCAGAGGAGTGCTCCAGGCCCCTGGCTCATTTTTTATTTAGAGACACTTTTTTAATCCATTCAGCCATTTAAGATCCCAAAATAGAAATGGGAAAAAGGAATAAACATGCTTCAAATTTAGTTTAGAGGCTGCTTTGAAGCATTCATTAGACAGGCAGTATGATACAATTTTTAAGCAACATTCTACAAACCTGTCACTGCATGGTGAGAATTTAAAACTTAGTTAATATTGTGTGTGTGTGTGTGTGTGTGTGTGTGTGTTCATTATAAATCCATATATGGTGGTTTCTGAGGCATTATTTTTCAAATTCTACTTTTTGTACGCTCAAGATATATAATTTATGCTGTGTTATTGTACTACTATCTTATTTCTTGCCCCAAAATTATTTGTGAAGTGACTCAGTGTTTTAGAATGTAAGCAAATAAGTTCAAAGGAAAATCTTATATAACTAATGTAAATAGAAAAATCCACGTGACATGCCATAAACAGATGCTGTCAATAATTTCTTTCTGATATGTGCGGAAATAAATGCATATTGAAGCTAGCACATGTCTGGTAATCAAAAGTAAAAGACTGTTCCTCTTGTGTACTATCTGCTTCAAGGGCATTGAGGAAAGTACTTGTTAAGAACACAGACCTTTCAAATCAAGTAAGATTGGATTGAGTCCCACCTCTGGCACTTTCCATCTGAGTGATTTATAACGAGGTCTTCTTTTCTCTCTAGGCCTCAGTTTGTGCACCTGGAAAATGAGGATAAAAATATTTGAGCAGTTGTTTGAGAGGATTAAATTAAGTAATACACATAAAGGTCTTAGTATAGTATTTATCAGTGTTGAGTACATAATAAATGTCAGCTATGATTATCATTAATTTTTTTGATTTGGGAGATGGGGTCATCCTAGCAAACCAAACACCGGTGAATTCAGTTCAGGGCAAACAAATTGTATGAGGTGTGTACATGTGACAGGTTCTGTGGCAGGCCCTGTGGACACAGAGATAATTCTTGAAGTGAGAGCCACATACAAAGATAGTGGCAGCAGCATATGTGCAGTGCAGTGCAAGTCATGTGCCTGGGCTCATGTAGCAAATTAGAGAAGAACATCATTACAATCAGCATTGAGGAAGAAAACTACGCAGACCTGTACATCACACACTTCCTGGTGCTTATTGGGGACATATATCAGTCCTGGAAGATGCCAAGGAAATTGAATTTCTGATAAAAACAAGATGCATGAAATTTAAACATACATACAACATGGAGCCCTATCTTCATTTACTTATGAGTTCAAGTAATATTAAAGAATCAGAATATTATTTTCAAAATTGAACAGTGGTGAAGCAACATATAAATGGGATTCTAATTTTCCGTTGTTTCTGATTTCCACAGAGGTCACACAGAAGTGGTTCATAGAAGCAGTTGGCCTTCCATATCCATGGGATCAACAACAGAACAAAATATTTGGAAAAATAATTGCATCTATATTTAACATGAACAGATGTTCTTCCTTGTCATTTTTCCATAAGCAGCACAACATCACACCTATTTACATAGCACTCACATTGATTGCCTGTTGTAAGTAATCTAGAAATGATTTCAAGTAAATGGGGAGAGCATGCTTGGGCTTTTTGCAAATAGTATGCTATTTTATGTCAGAGACTCGAGCATACTCTACTTGGCCACCAAAGTTTACCAAAGTTCTTTCTCTTCGCTTCCTGGCCTCATTGGTACTTGAATTTGGGGCTTTGCCTTGAGCAGAAACATAATGAGAGTATAAATGCACCAGAGTTGTTTACTGCTGTATCGCC
Source organism: Octodon degus (assembly GCF_000260255.1). Classification (NCBI taxonomy): domain Eukaryota; kingdom Metazoa; phylum Chordata; class Mammalia; order Rodentia; family Octodontidae; genus Octodon; species Octodon degus. Next base: position 1,714,106 of record NW_004524788.1, read on the forward strand.
TGCCTCAGTGTAGTCCCCAGATCCCCACAGCACCCAGTTAATATTGAATAAGCAACTGTCTAACCTGAGAGTTGGTACTTTTGATTAATTCTTTTGTGATCTCTCCTGTCCACATGCTTGTACATCACTAAGTACTTAAAATGTTCTCCTTAGGAACTAATAATGCCTGGAAAATGTTGTGGTTATTTCTATTTCCTTGATTAAATGAGAGTTCATACACATGGAGAAATAATATATTAGTATACCAGTCAATTTTTTAATAAAAAGACAACTAATCCACGTATCATCCTAACTCTACTGAAGTAACCATTATTATTACACTTTGATATATTCATTTCTAGCCCTTTTTCTCATGTATTTCTTGTTATAGTTGAAACTCTACTGAGAATTTATGACTATGAAGTCACTATATCCTTTACTGTTTGAGCATCTTTCTCTGTCATTTGCAGTGATGTATTTTTAAAGATAAATTTCATGTAATGCTTCTGGATTTCTTGAGGAAACATTGAAGTGAAGAACATTCTAAACACTTTCCGAAGAAGTGAATGTTATTCTAAATTTTTGTGCATGTGAGAGTTTGTGATTTCTTTAACAACTGTTCATCATTTTTATTAACATTGTCGACAGTGAGAGTTAATTATTAGCCATTTAATTTTTAACAGCCTTCTTGTACATGAAGAAAACTGCATACATTAGTTCCTCTCTTTCAAAAACCCACAGATTGCCATACACATACATTTGTCATTTCAGTGGTCCACAAATATTTATCAGGTGACACTCAATGTCATGCACCTTTGAGAACACAAGACTATTTTAACACCAGAGAGATGCTTACATTTCAAATTCCAGTATGCATGAAAGTCAAGAAGTAAGGGTACCACAGGGACACTGAAGGGAGGCTACCTTACTCAGCTGGTCTCCAGGGAGGGCTTCCAAAAGAGACATTTGAGCACTATCTGGAAAGATGAGCAGGAGCTTGGCTGGTGCTAAAAGGAATCAAGTGTCTGGTTGGGGCCCCAACAGAATGGGGCTAGTAAAGGGGAAAGTACCTAACCCACATTCATTGGCTGTGCAGTACAGGTCAGGGACCGTGCTGGGTCCTGAAGAGATAGAGATGGATGGGATGATGAATGAAGTTGTGAACTGATCGTTGGGTGACGTCCTACTACCAGGACACTTCAGTATTACATTCTTAACAATTAAACCTAAATTCAAAGCTTTCTAAAACAACTCTAATAAAAGTAATTTAAAAGTTCCATAAAGCTTGGCAATATTTATTAAAATTAAAAGTGTGCACAGCTCATAACCCAAAAATTGTTCTTAGTTTTAAATTTGGCAAAAACATTTGTTCAAATAACTTGTTCATGTCAAAGGATATTAAAAGAGAGCGTTGATGCAAATATGCATATATAGAAAAATGGCTAAGTAAATTAGTCTGTATTGATCCTATGAAAATGTGTGGAAAATTTAAAGGCTTGAGGTAGACCTATATGTACACAAGAAGTTTTAAGGGTATATGTCACAATATATATGCAATATGATACCTCACATAAAAATACCTATACACAAAATATACATTTTTATAGTTAAAGAGATATGTAAGTTTTTATTAGTTTAGATATATAATTTTATACAAGAACATAGGTAACTAACTGCATTGCTAAAAGACTTTCATTAAAATGAAAATTGTTGCTAACTTAGAGGGGTTTAGAGATTGAAAGAGGTACTAAAAAGATTGACTTAGACATTATCTATCTAAATGTTTTATAAAGAATATATTCTATGAATCACTTGTGCACTTAAATATTAATTAAAATATAAAAATGTACTAACTTTGAGATTAAACCGGTACCACCTATTTGGAAACAAATTGAGCAACCTGAAACTGGACACTCTAAAATGTTCCTACCCTGTGGCCCAGTAATTTTCCTTCTAGAAATTCATCCAAAGAAAGTAAGTCCAGATAATTGCAATGATTTTTTATAGAAAGATTTTCAATAGAGGACTCTTGATGTTGGTGAGAAAAGGAAGACATTTCTAAATTGTTCTACAATGAATGAAAGATTAAATTAAGGCTAAGAAGATTAACAATAACATTAAGAAGGAACATGAAAATATGAAGGTGACATGGTCTGTAGTATAATATAAACACAATGCCTGTTTACGTGGTCTGCAGGGAATGGGGAGGTGATCCAAGATAGCCATTTGGCTAGGGCTCTCTTTTGACTTAGACTTTTGACATGATCTCCAAATGTAATTACACAAACAAGCAGAGGGATATTCTAAATTCAGTCCCACACAGTCACAGATACACTCTTGCCATTTCACATGTGACTTTGATTGTTTTACATACATATTTAAAATGCAGCACTCTGGCTTCTTGCAACCTGTTTTAGTATTGTTTTATATTCATACCAGAGTTTCACACACAGAGGAAAACCAGGCTGCTCCGTCTCTCTGAGCAGACCTGGCTATCTATTCTGCCACAGACACAAAGGGCCAGAAGGAAATATTCCAAATATTAGTCAGAATGCTGGCTGTCTTTTAGTAGAGGGATTATAGATTACATTTAGTGGATAGTTTTCCTCTTTCTAAATTTCCTCCAAAGAGCATGTGTATTTCTGTCATAGGTTAAAAATAGCTCTTCCAATGAAAATATATATTAAAAAAGAGGAAACATCCTCTTTTCAAACACAAAAGCAACGCCTGACTCTAGAATATGCCACATCAGGATGTCCCTGGGTGGAGACCTCGGCAGGCTGGCTCCATGGCTGAACAGAAAGAATGCAGTTGGACACTGTTCCAATGTGTCACAGAAAGGCCAATGGTAACTCCTCCCCCAACTTCCAAGTGGCACTTCTAGGTAAAGCCAGAGCAGTTATCAACCAAGGGGGAGATAGGTTCTGATTTCAAACTGGTCTCTGTGTTTCTGGGGACTAGCAAGATAATCCAGGCTCCTGATAGACTGGATGACCCTGTGTTCCAGGCCCTGTGGCTCTAAACTAGTGTATGTGACAGCAGTTCAGAGGCAGGGGCCATTACACATTTGCAGGACCAAACAGTACACTCAGGCCAAGATTGTAAACATCAAGGCCTTTACCACAAAACTTCAGAGCAGAGGATTTATTTGCATGACAGACAAGCTACTCACAGGATGCTAGACACAAAAGAGAGACTTGAATTACTAGATCATAGTAAAATTTCTTATTACTAGAGTTCTCTCTCTCTCTCTCTCTCTCTCTCTCTCTCTCTCTCTCTCTCTTTCTCTCTCTCTCTCTCTCTTTTTGTGGAACCAGGGATTGAACTCAGGCCCTTGCGCTTGCCAAGGAAGTGCTTCTTCCACTGAGCCATATCCCAGGCCCTTCTCTTTCTTTTTCTCTGTTCCTCTCTCCATGACCCACCCCACTCCTTCTCTGTCAGAGCTGAGTATAGAGCCCAGTACCTTATGCATGCTAAGCACCTGTACATGCTCTATTACTGAGCTATGCTCCAAGGGGCCTTAGTCTTTAACAGTTTCAGGGAGTGTGTGTGTGTGTGTGTGTGTGTGTGTGTGTGTGTTGTTACCTTCAAAAGTGAATACTTCTCACCACCTTTACCTTTCACCCCCAGCACCCAAGCCTTTTCCTCCCATTAACAAAGTGTGTCTATCAGCAGCACAAATAGGAGGTCCTTAGTTTTTTGGGAGGTGTGCATGCACTGGAAAGTCAGCGTGCAAACTAGGTGTGTACTGCGGAGCAGCTGGGGCTGGGAGCCAGCACCCTCATTAGTAGAAGCTGCTACTATTTCCAGCCTACTTCTATTTAGTAAAAGCAGCCCATTAGAAACACAGTATATTTTTTTATATTAACCAAATTAAAATAATAATGTTTTCTCTTTTCATATGTTATACTGATAAATCCCAATTTATAAATGAAACATGCTGATTAGTTAGTTTAAAAATAATTAGCCCCAGAATATGGTTCAAAGTTGGAGCCTTAATGAATGTACACAGATATATTTTTTCCAAGTTCTCAGCAGATGAGTCTTTTAAAGAAAAATATTCATAAGTTCATAAAAGACAAATGATGAAGTAGCCTGATTTTATTTTTTCTTTCTGCTTGCTATGCAAGATAATGTTTGGATGTTATTTTAGTGCCATGTCAGTCTGGGTCACTTTAGAAATATGCATCTAAGCAGTGGCTCTTCTAACTAAATGAATTTTGATATTCAGATTATCAAGAGAAAGGCTTCAGCTCAGACTGTCTTCTTTTCCTGGAAAGAACTTTATATACCTGTATGTAGCCTTAATTACTGGCTCTGAAACTTACAGAAAGACCAGGGTGCTAGAAAGCCTGTGGGTGCAATCTACAAAACCAGACTGGAATCTGTTAAATTTCTTTGGTGTCCTTGTGGCTAGTTTTTTTGGTTTTTGGTTTTGTTTTTTAAATAAATTCTGATGCTTCACTGCTGACAATCAAATCATCCCCACACATTCTAAGGACAAAGGTCACAAAGATAGCTGGCAAGCTAAGAGCATTAACCCACAGTCCAGCTGACCATTCCTAACCTGGGAGGCTGTACACAATACAATGGCAGCTTATTTGGGCCTTTATATTTCAAAAATAGCTTGAATTGCATGCATATTGTCAAGTTCAGCCTTTGAAAATTTTGTAACTTGTCTATCAGATGTTTGGTGTAGTAAGATTCTTTAATTTCCATCATTAGACAAGATCAATCACTATTTCTTTGATGACACTCCAAATAATGTAGTAGGCTTGCACTTAGGAAGCTCATTGTATGAAAATCATGTGTTGTGCCAGGTATTGGCTGTGAGTGGTCCATAGGAACAGAGAGGAATGAAGGGAGTAAAAGTCTGGATTCAAGGTTTGGTACCACATTTACTCTGTGACATACAAGGACTATGATGAGAGAGATGACCTTATACTTTGCTCTTTATCTGCAATTGAGCATAGTGAGAATCATATAAATTAAACATCCCTATTTCCCTCTAGGGTATGCGCTAAGAGACAAATTTAGGCTCACTAAATCTGGTTGTACATCTGTTATCTTATTTTCCTCAGTTTCAGCATGCATGACTGTAACTTTCAGATAATAATAATAAAAATGATAATTTTATCTATATAGTCATTTAGTGTTCTGGATGTTTTCTAGAGCTTTGCTTCTCTAATCATGGACATTTATCTACCAATAACAGAATAGAAGCCAGGCACATAGTTCACAGCTACCAACAGTAACTGTCACTGCTTTACGATTGCTCTTCAACCTATTATGTGTGGCTCCCCATTACATTTTTCCACTTCACTCCTTCATGCATTATTCTTTCATGATCTCAACTGATATTTACTGAACACTCTGGGCCTCTAGAGTTCAGAGAAGAATATGTTCTGAGAGTTTTCCTAATGGACTTTTTCCTCCTGCCCACCTTTACTGCTTCTGTGGCATGATACTGTCCCTGCTCAGAGTGTGTCTGCTCACCAAACATGCCTGTCATGGATCAGCTCATGCATTATCTCCACCGTGAGGCTACTCTTCTGTTTCCACCTTGAGCTGGTAGTTATCCAGTTCCATGCAAAGCCTGAAATCCACTCTGCTGATTCAGGCAGTCATTCTGCCTAGCCAGTTATTAGCAATGGTAAAAATACAGTATCTAAAAAATCAACCCTGACCTCACTGGCTTCCTCCCACCCTGTGTTCCCATAGCATTCTGTGTGTACATTTATGTGTGGCTTGACTACAGAGATATAAGACATATTCTGGGAAATGCATCTCTAGGCAATTTGGTCATTGTTCAAACATCACAGCATTCACTTACACAAACCTAGATAGACTAGGTCAGCTACTCCATGTGGCCTCTAGACACAATCAAGGGATGTGGCAAACACAAGGTGGATAAAGGTGCTGTCAGAATAATATGGTATGTTGTGTTGTGACAACTAGATTTATAAACAAAAGGCAGACACTCAAATGTTTAAAGGTACAGGATAGTAGAGTAAATGCGTAAACCACTAACATTGCCATTTATTCTCAGGAATTGTATATGGCACAAAATCAAATATGCTACATTTTTATATGACTAAAAATCCTGTAGGTGTACTTATACCAGCATCGCCACAAACACAAGATGCATTGTTTTACAGCATTATAACTACAATGTCACAAAGCAATGGGAATTTTTCAGCTCCATTATTGCCTTATAGGACCATTGTTGTCTGTAGTTGACTGACATGTTGTTATGAGGTACATAGCTGTATTCATCTTTGTTATGTTATCCTGTACTTTCACTGTTGGTCTTTCTTGCCTGTGTTCTCTGACTCTGAGTCCCAGCAAGCCAGGGTACGTCTAGCTCAGAGATGAATATTAGAAAGTATCAGTGATAGAGAGGAAACAAAGGAGAGAAAGATGGGTAGAAAATGAGAAAAATGGAAGGCAAGGAGAGCTAGTATATTTTCAGCTCATGTGGGAATGGCCACGGGCTATAAAGCTGTCTTTATAGATGCTTCCCCTCACCATCTGCCCCCTAAATTTTGGCACAAGAAATCTTAGCCTTCTCTATAAAAATGCCAGCTCATATGAAAACTGTATATAAGTGTTAAGTGTTATCTGGGTTTTGCATTCAGGAAGAAAAAAAAATCTCTTACTCTTGCCTGTGTCGGTTTCATTGTCCAGTCTGTGCAGCTCTGGTCTGTGCCAGTGTGTTTGGCTGAGAATGGATGCTTTATGTGCAAAGGAAGCGAGGCTTTTCTTTGGCTGGTTCTCTGAACCCAGCTGCCAGTCTCAGGGCTGGATGCCTCAATCCCTTTGAAGGAAGTCTCACTTCTGTGTTTCAGTTCTGTATTAAGGAGGCTGCAGTCTTTCCAGGCAGGTTACTAGGACATCCCCTGAACTAAGTGCCAGGATGCAAACAGCAAGGTCACAGACAAGCATTTCTCCTCAGGAAGCTGTGTGTTGCTGTGGGAAGGGTGATGGGAAGACAGATGGGTGAAAATAAGTTACCAGGCATATTATCCTGGACAAGATTCTTTTTTCCTTTTTAAAATGTATTTAATACAGGGTCTACAACAGGGACTCACTACATAGATCAGACTTGTAGTGATCCTCCTGTTTTCAGCTTCCCAAGCACTGGGATTTCAGGTGTGCAGCACCACACCCAGTTTCAATCCCTATCTCAGCATGCCCCAGGGGCAGAATCGGCATGGCACCCTAGGGATCGAACCTCAGACCCTGTGCCTGCCTAAGTAGGTGCTTTAGTCCACTGAGCTGTCTGGCCATCCCTGAACATCCCTGAAGACTCTTGACTTCTCTGTCTCAGTTGCATGCAGAATTATCACCTCAATAGAATGGCTGTGAGAAATAGGTGAAATGATGCACATGATGACATTTTATAAATTGGAAGATTAATATTGACTTGTGTTTTTGATTTGCCTAGGCTGACCTTGAACACCTGCACTCCAGCGCTTCCCCTGCCTCAACTTCCTGAGCAGCAACTGAAATTACAGGCATCTGCCACACACTGATATTTTTTCTTCTGTGGTACTGGGGATTGAATTCAAAATCTCACACAAGTCACTTTTTATTAGGTAGCATGAGGTAAAATTAAAGGCTCTGTTGAGTGCCAATAGCTATTATACTCTGCAGGTCAGATAAGGTAGAATTTGCAAAAGAACAGAGTAAAACCCAGTTGCATAATTTTCAAAATGTATGTGGTTCCTGACCTTTAGTGGAAAGTTTCCGATTCTTTCCTTAGGAAGAGAGTTCGAGTTCATGCTATTACTCTCAGCCCTGCTCCATGGGTAATCTCAGAGAGCTTATTTTGTCTGCCCTGCAGCTAGGACATGCGATGGGCCTGGTTCTGACTCACGCCTACAGAAGCAAGGGTGGCTGGTGGCTGCAGAGGAGACAAACAGGGACATGACCTTCAGTTGCAAGTCAAGTCAGCAAACAGAGGGCAGATGAGAGCAGGTCACATTTGGAAAAACAAGGAAGAATATAATCCCTAGATCATTGTGAAAGGAATCCTGTGTTGGTGGAAGGACCTGAAAAGGGAGGCCAATAGGGAAGGTGGGAAGCCAAGACCCAAATGAGAAGTCTACTTGGGTTAAGGAACTTGGATTTGAAACAAGACTATCTCCAGAAAACCTGTGGAGCTCCCAGGAGCGAAACTGCCAACTTAAAATCTCTGTCAGACTCAGAGAGCAAAGTCAGCCTTTAAAAGTATCAACCAATTAGGAGCATTTCCTTCCTCCTTACCTCCTTTTGTATCTCTCTGCGATTCTTGGAGGGACCAGAAACTAGGTTAGCAAGCAAATGAAGAACACAAACACCAGACTCACAGGTTCCTCCTGGCAGTAGGCCCTAGAAAGAAGAGGAGATGTAACTAATAAATTGAGGCATTGTGTCTGATTTAAAGTGACCACAGACATTTTACTACCTAACAGGCACTAGAAAACTCATGGATCCATGTTCTCATTCAAGAGCAGGCATCACATGGCACACAATGAATAGTTCATAAGGGAAATGGTAGACAAATATATGGGTGTTTCTGAGTTCTTCTTGATCATTGTAACAGATACATTATTATTATTTACCCAGCACTAACCCATAGCTCAATATTGTGCCAAGTGCTTTATATCTTCAAAATAAGAAATGGGAGCAATTATAATCTCCATTTTGTAAAGGAAGAAACTGAAGTTCAGCTAGATTATAAAAGTTTCACTTGAGCTGCAGGGTAAAATGAGAAAGCCAGGATTGGGAGCCAAGCTGACAAGCTTTGGCTCTGGCAGTCACACCACCTTCCCCTCTGTGTCTCAATAGATAGGACACACAAAGTATTTGGGGAAGGACTGAAGTTGCCCGCCCCCCCGATGCTTCCACATGCATCCAGCTAAAAATACTTCTAATATTCTCAGGAATTGTCAGGAATCCTTTTGGAAAGGATTTCAGAGAGACATGGTACTTGATTAGAATGAATTGGTTGTAAATATTGAGACTCAATCAAGGTATCTTAAAAAGGAACATTATCATAAGGACACAGAAATTCTGGAAAGCTGCCCCAATTCTTTCTTCTTTCATCCCTCTCATTACTCACCCATCTTCTCTTCCCTCTGCACATTCCTCAATCTGTTTTGTCGAACATGACCGGTCCAGCTCCCAGGTAAAGAAAACTTCAGTACTGCTCTCGAGAGGCTTATTGGCTGAGTAGTGACTTGAACTATAGATGAAGAGATAGTTAAATGAACAGGAAAACAGAACAAAATAAAACTAAACAACCCTACTCTATGGTATCCCTTCTAGTTAAGTCAGCTGACCCCTGGCCTGGTCATTGTTGCCTGGAGCTGGGCTCCATGGGGGCTGGTGGCCCTGGAACTGAGCCAGCTATTAGATCCAGGGGTGCTTGTCCCCAAAGCCCTGTGAACCAGAAGATTTCAACGTACAGTTGAGCTGGTTCTAGCAAATCTGCAGCTCCTCCATCAATGGTCACAGCTTGCTACAAGATCGTGCTGTTTCTCTCTTAGGACAGTCCTTACCTCATTAGCCTGACGGGGCTAATCTCTCATAACTGGGTCTGACACACAGTTGTTCTTTATTGTACCCCTTTATTGTGTTAGATTAAGTCAAAATATACTTTTCCTTTTGTTTTTTGATGTTTCTCACTCTCCCGAGTGAGCTATTTTTAAAGAGAAGTCTCCCTCCACCCTGATGTGGGCGACAAACGAAGGCAGAGCTAGGGAATAACAGAGTACACAGAAAGAGAATGGATTATACTAGAGCTGTTGTCCCCCAGATGGGTTCCTGGGAGGCAGTGACACTGCTTTGTACAGCTGTGGGAGCCTGGCTGAACAAGCCTCGTCCCAGTGTCCTCATTCCTTCTCGCTCATAAGGCTCAGCGATGACCTGGACAGTTCGGGTCCTCTTCTGCTTCCTCTTCGATGGCAACTGTGATCTGCAATGGTAATGACAGCTGCCACTTTTTGGTTGGCTGGCTTCTGGGCCTCTCTGCCTTCCTTCTATTTCTACAGCATTTTTTTTTTTTCATCAGCTTCTGCGCATTCAGTAATGGAATAGATTACATCAGATGGAGTGTTTGCCAGCCTCAGCGCTGAGTTCCTCCCTGCTGCAGCAGAGAATGCCAGCCTAGTTTACATTAGGATGGAGTTCACACTGCAGCTAGATTTCTTGGGGATCCCTGAGTTTTGTCAGTTGAAAAATGTGACACTGTTTTTTCCTGGTGGTTAAGAGTATAAAAGCCTGCTTAGAAGAGACAGGGATTCAATCCTGCTGAGGCCACTGTCTGCACCAACCCCTCCTCATGTAATTTAACCCTTGGTGCCCCAGTTTCTTGGGGATAAGGAGGTCAATCATGGTTTCCTTTCTGCATCACTGTGAGTTGAAATCAGGGTAATGTGTGTAAAATGCTTATCATGGTCCCTGGTGGATAATGACCAGATAGACAATTATCCATTGTTAACTTGTTTGTTACAATATTTCTTAAATTCTGTTGCCCAACATCTTCTTTGTGGCCACAGTGATAGTGTGCAGAAATCAGACTTTAAAGCCAGACAGACCTGCAAAGTTGTGACAATCACATATACTTCTTGGGCTATTATGCAGATCAACTGGGATAATGGTATAATCATAATACATAATAAATGCTTTTCATTTAATTCTCTCAAAAACTTTAGGAGATAGGTTAAAGTATTATATACACTTACACGTGGGGAAACTAAGGCATTTATAGTGGTGCTAAGTAATTAGCTGACGCTATATGCTATTAAGTAAATAAAACATGAAGTAGTTAGAGCAAAATACCTATTTTATATGCTAACTGTGACTCTGATCTGAGGGGCCCAGCACTAGAAGGCATTTCAAATGTGAATTTTATTTCTGTACATTACAGATGGATAAATGACAAGGCTGCAGAGCCAAATGAATGTTTGGGGGCAATAATAAAGCCAATGCAATGATCAAATTATGTTAAGAGTACTAACTGTGTACAAAATGTTTTCCCAGGGGCTTGGCAAGCATAATTCAGTCGTGAGAATCCTGATGTATGGTAAAAAATAGGCCCAGGTGGTTTGTGTGAATACTGTGTACACACATCTGAAAGGTTCCTGATTTCAAATCAGACCTGAGCATCACTTTTTCCTAAAGGCTGGGAGGAAAAGTGACTCTGATGGCCAGATCCGACTGAATAGCAAACAGGATGTGTGAAGATTAGAAAGGACTACCTTGTCACAGCCAAATTTCCAGTCTCATTTTCCACTAGTCCAGAAAAAAATATATGCACACTGCAGCAGTCTCTGGGCTGGGAACCTGGAGGTGTCAGTCGGGGCTGGGAGGGAACAGATGGCTTGCTCAAATTAGGCAATTCAAGGAGAGTTTAATAAAGGAGCTATTTATGAAGGTGAGGGGGACCCATGAGATATGTGCAGTTCCCTGAGGCTAACAATAGCCCAGTGCTGTCACCTCCTCTAGGCCTGAGGGGACAAGGGGGCAGAGAGCATTGTGTGGAGGGAACCGCTTGGCAGGATAATGTCTTTGATAGAGGCATTTGGCCAACTCATAGTGGTCTGGCAAGGCAGAGGGAGGGGAATAAATCCTTGAACTTTACTTTTCTCTATCTCCTGCCTGGGATCCCACTGTCACAGCCCAGTGAGGAGCCACTGAACATGGATTCAGTGCATGAAGATCAGCCTTCCAGGAGCACAGAGCACAGTGGTGGAGGGTGGAATGTGGGTCTGGGCAGGCCAGGAGAAGACTGCAGGAATACTGGAAACACAGGCTCTTGTCTCCCTAAAGTTGAAGATTTGCAGGCCAAAAGCCAAGTTTGGGACCCTAACACTAGTTGCTAGTGGCCTGCTCCTGCGGTTGTGAAGAGGTGTGGTTGTGGTATGACTGCACTAGTGCTAGCCACTGTGGAAACCTGACATTGCCTCATTTTCTGTCCCTCTACACTTGGGGTAGGGTCTCTTATCCTACTCAAATTGAATCAGAGATGGAGTCTAAGTTTCCTCTATTGCCATCCTCTTAAATGTGGGAAAATAGCCTTATTAGGGCTACAACAAACTCAGAGGTGACTGATTATAAACTCCTTCTTGCCCTTCATACTGTCTTGCCTTAGATACTGCCAACTTATATGTTGCTTCTATGATGTCTTCCTTGACTTTGTGTATGCATGTTTCATATACATAAAAGAAAATACAATTGTCTCTTGTTATATGCAGAGGATTGGCTGCAAAAACTTCTCTGTACCACTTCCATACTTGCTCAAATCCCTTACATACAATGAAGTACCCTGCCTATAACCTATGCACATTTTGTACACTTTAAATCATCTCTGTATCACTTATAATACCTAATGTAATGTAAATACTATGCAAATCCTTGTAGCACTGTGTTGTTTAGAGAAGTGACAGGAAAAAAAATCATCTATACATGTTTTATACAGATGAAATTTTTTTCAAATGTTTGCAATATTGGATTGAAGCCATAGATACAGGACCCAGAATATAGAGGCTGAGCGTATAGATGTAAACTATAGACTCATAATGGCATGTTTTATTCATCTCCGTATGCCCAGAACCTGACATGAAGCTGACATATTGTAGAATACCAATAAAAATTCGTTAAGTGTTTATGTCTCTGTAGTCCTCAGCAGATTCTAATTTAGCTGGCATTTATTTTCTAAGCACTGTGTCAGGCCATTTTCATATCAATTTTCTAATTTGATATTCTCAACAACCTTGGTTATATTATCCCAACTTTTATAAATAAGGAAACTGAGGCTCAGAGAAAGGAAAGATGCAGAACATAGATTTGAACAGAATTCTGCTCTGGTCTCATGTTCTTTCCCTTCCTGCTCAGAGCTGTCCCTTGATTGGTCACTGAACAATTACTTCATGCATATGTATGAGCTAACTGCATGAATGAGCCCAGCAGAGCCTCTGTGTCTCTGTGTCCTTTGTGATGCTCTGCACCTTTTACTGACAGTTCTGGCCTGCTTGGAGTGTTTGTCTCACTTTTTTAAAAAATATTTAAAACATTTTGGTTAACATGGAATAAATGTATATATTTATGGAATACAGTACAATATTTCAAAACTTGTATACAGTGCATACTGATCAAATCAGGGAATTCATGTTTGTACCTCTTTATCATTTCTTTATGTTTAGAACACTTGATTTCTCCTCCTGTAGCTATTTATGAAATATACGATAGATTATTGTGAAGCATACTCACCCAACTGTACTATAGAATACTAGAACCTATCTACTTACTTTATTTGACTATATTTTTGTACATAAGCCACTTGTACAACTTTACAGCTTGCTGCCAATGATGGCATTTATAATTTCCTCTAAAAGCCTACCTCAAACCCACCATCACCACGAGCATGATGTCAGGTCAGATACATCCTTGAATTTGGCTCTAAACTGGATGCAGGAGCCTGGCTCCTCCACTTGCCTAGCTCCCATGGACTCAGAACACACATATTTCTGGAAGTTTCCTCTGTGGAACAGTGAAAACACTTATTGAGTGCCTGTCCTTCAGTTTCTCTGCAGTGGTGTTGCCAAAATTCTAATTGGCCAATAGAATCTAATGGCTTTAGAAGACCCTCCAACACATGCCCACTTTTCAAAAATAGAGACAAAAGTTAAACACTTGTTCTTATTACGCATAGTCCATATGCCCTGAACTTTTATAGTTCTCTCGGTTAATCTTCATAGCAGCTCTGAAGAAAGAAATTGTTGTTTGTTGAATTGTATGAAGGTTGGGCCTGAGGCTTTGGGGTAATGGGGCACTTGTCCGTCTTGTTCATAGGTAACACAAGATAGGACAGAACCAGGATTTTGTGCACAGCTATATATTTGCCTTGTGCCCATGGATACAACCAGCCTTTGAGTGCTTTCTACTGGTCCTAAACTATCAACCTCAATTCATTCTCATCACCTCATGCCCTATACTGCTAAGGATTCAGGTAGATGTGGATCTAACCTAGAAAAATAAACATCTTTCTAATGAGAGATAAGGAGGTAGGGAGAAAAAGAAAGAGCTTGAGAAAGTCAAAGAGATTTCTAGGTTGTTCTGTAATGCCTAAGGCATGACCATGACCAGTGTTTTTCTTCCTATTAGTCCTCAGGACACTTTACGTGCTCCTTTACATAACCCTTGTCGTAGGTTGCCTTAATTTGCTCCATCTCTCCTCTAGGCAGGGAGCTACTGAAGGGCAGGTCTGCCTCTGATCCTTCTTGTGTCATTTCACTCTCATAGTCTCAGGGGCCATCAAAAACACTTACTGAGTATCTGTTGAGCCTGAAGCATTGTATAAGATATGTTCACAGTGTGACTGTCTCTTTGGGGTAGTCCATGTAAAATAAAAGTGTAGGAGTAGACCATTTAATAGATGAGGATACCAAGGATGGGCGGGGCAAAGGAACTTGGCCGAAGTTGCGGAACTAGTCTAGTGAAGGGCCACGCTGGAACTTGATCACGGGCCTGTTCAACCCCACTTGGTGATCTTTCTGCAATGTTACGTTGCCAAGCAGGTACTCAACAAAAGTCAGCTGAATAAAAAAAAAAAAAAAAAAAATAGTGGAAGGGGGAGTAAGGAGAAGAAAGAAATATAGAAAAAAATTCAGATATAGTAGGGGGCTATATATTTAAGTTCAGTGGTGACTATCGCCACCTAAAAGGGCATTGTTTAGTTCAGTGTTTCCCACACCAATCTCTATGATTAATTCATTGTTTGTTTGTTTGTTTGAAGCACCAGGGATTGAGCGCAGGACCTCATGCATGTTTGACAGGCACTCTCCCAGTGAATTACATCCCGGCCTGGCTTATCTAAGTAAGGAAAGGTGAAGTAGCTCCCTCTGTTACTAGCTTCAGCTCCTCACTTAGGTTAGCACCTGGGAATATACGAAGTAGCAGGGATATCACTGACTGCAGCCAGACTGTGGGAGGCGAAACCCTGGTGCAGCTTGCTTCCCCTCCCTGAGCCGCGGGCTTTTTTTTTTTCCTTGTAAAATAGGAGTAATTATAGGATCTCTGCCTTAGAGTTTTTAAGAAGACTATGATGCCTTGGAAGAATGTGTCTGACACAGCAAATCTTCAGAAAATGAGAGTTACTACAGTATTGCTATTTTTGTACTATTTTTTATGGCTACATTTCAACTTTTGCATTGTCCCCTCACTTCCTCCCCGTACTTCTGCTACTGAACTGGAGGGCTGAGAACTGCAGGGCGGTGAGGGGAGTGCCTCATCATCTTGCAATGATGTCAGGAGCGCTCCTTATCAATAATGGAGCAGTTTTTCCAGGAACCCAATCTAGCAAGTACAGTGCCCTGGCTGCAGCTGGGCTGGGCTGGCTGGTGTTCCCGGAAGGCTCTGGGCAGAGGGGGATCATTATCTGGGGTGCCTGTCCTGTATGCTCTGTGAATGGAGGAGCCTGGCTTCTCAACAGTAGAGCTGTCTATCTCTGCTCCCAGGTCCTGCTACCACAGCCCTATTTCTCACCTTCCTCATCTGTTTGACTTCAGCCAGGAGCCAGGAATCCTTCTGAACCCTCTTCTACCTCCACTGCACACTTCCAGCCCATCAACAAGTCCCAGGGATTTTGTCTTTAAATTTGTCCCATCTATCCCATCCTCATTACCACCAACTTGGTCCAGATGTGCCTAGGTATCTACCATAGCAGGCAGCATCT
Organism: Octodon degus; assembly: GCF_000260255.1. Taxonomy (NCBI): domain Eukaryota; kingdom Metazoa; phylum Chordata; class Mammalia; order Rodentia; family Octodontidae; genus Octodon; species Octodon degus. Next base: position 1,729,806 of record NW_004524788.1, read on the forward strand.
CTCCGGCTTCCCTTAGCTCCCACCCCACCCTCAATCCTCCCTAACCATCCCTTTCCAACACAAAGGAGAGATACAGAGACAGAGACAAATAGAGAGAGAGAGAGACAGAAGAAGGAGGAAGGGGAGAAGAGAGGAGTGGAAAAGAGAGAAGAGGAGAAGAGAGAAGAGGGAAGGAGGAAGAGGAAAGAGGGAAGAAAAGTCTCTCAAAATGCAAATTTAGTTGTGTCACCTCTAAGCCTAAACTATTCAGTGCCTCTGTTTAGGAAGCTGTTCACTTAGACGCCATCTTCATGGCCTGTAGCCCGCCCCTGGTCAAGTTTATCCAAATCTCTTATCTTTGTACATGACCATCTGGCCTACTGCCCTTATCTGCACCCCTGTTCCAGGGTAAGCTACTTCTGACATCTGGGCCTTTGGCCTCCCTTGTTTTTGCTGTCATGGCTGCCTTCTAGATAGCACATAGTTCTCTGTTAATGTCACTGCCTCCAAGAAGCTTTTCCTGACTCTCTCTCTCTCTCTCTCTCTCTCTCTCTCTCTCTCTCTCTTTGCAGAACTGGGGATTGAACTTAGATCCTTGTGCTTGCCAGGGAAGCGCTTGTTCCACTGAGCCATCTCCCCAGCCCCCAAGTTGGTTTTGTTTGTTTGTTTGTTTTTGGCAGAACTGGGGATTGAACTCAGACCCTTGCACTTGCCAGGCAAGTGCTTATTCTACTGAGCTATCTCCCCAGCCCATGTGACTCTCTTATTTTAAGCAATGACTTCAAGTGACTTCACACCCTCAGCTTTTCTTCCTTGACACAGCCCTTGAGTAATTCCTCTAGGAATCTCATCCCACACAGAATGATTTTGTCAACTACCAACTCTTTTATTTGTCATCTGTCCCCCTGCTAGAAAGTGAGCATCTTGGGGATGCAGATTCTCACTTCTGTCTGCCTCAGGACCTCCCAAAGCCCCTGGTACTTGCAAAGCATGTAGTAGATGTTTAGTGAACAAACGGATAGAAGCTAGAAGGTTGTGTGATGAAGTGGTAAGTGCTGCCATGGGTCCCCTGGCTCTATTTCTGTTCTATGTTTGTGAGAGGACATTATTGGGACCTTCTGAGGAAGAACTGAGGTCTGGTCCAGGCCCTGCCATTCCTTTTCTTTACTTCGCAAATAGGAATTTGGCTGTTTTCCTCACAGGAGGGTGATCAAGATTCCATGAGATGAAATACATGGAATCTATGTATGTGGTAGAATTTAGCATATTATGGGGCTAAAGGGAAGGGAAACCAGGGACTCCAATTCTCACAGGATTTTTGCACTGTGGTACCTATAGAACCCCAGGTTTACTCCTCAGATGCGATAGCCCGAGGAGCCAAAAGACAGGCATTCAGTCAAGAACCTGGTTAGATGGTGCACCACTCTACAGGTGTGCAACACAAAAGCAGCAGCACTCCAAATATTGGCGTCCTCCTTTCCGTGAAAGAAATTTGGCTCTGAACTTCACAGTTTAACAAGAAGCTTTCAGCGAGTTTCCCTGTGGACTGGGGCTGCCAGGGAGCTCAGAGAGACCTTGGGTGCTCAACTTCAAGCTTTTCTTCTGCATTTGGAGTGTTCATCTTGAAAACTGGATATGATCAGATCTAGTAGTGTGAGTACCTGCAATCCCAGCACTCTGGAAGCTGAGGCCGGAGGTACATATATAACTGTGAGTTTTAGACCTGGGCTATGGTAAGTTCAAAGTCATTCTGAAAAACTTAGTAAGACACTAAGAAATAAATGAATGAATGAATGAATGAATGAATGGATGAATGAATGAATGAATAAATCTGGGTATAACAGAATGGATTATATAGTAGGTGGCATATAATTGTCCTCACAAGGTCCTCTTTACCCTAACCCAAAAGGCTTTGAAGTTGCAGCATTTGCTTTGTTGGAAAGATTTTTGTCATAACACAGGTGGGAAAGATGATTAAAAAAAAGTAAGCAAATATGTAACATACTTTGCAACAATATCAGAGCTGGTGATAAGGAGCATGCCATGTAATCCTGTGACCGCAGGGGCTGGTGACATTTAGATTGTATGGCCGTAAACTCTCAGCTATATAAAAACACCTTTATTGTTGGCATTCCTATAGGAAACCTTATTTGTGCTAATGTGACTCTAAAATGTTCTAGTCTAATCCCCCTCTTTCTTTTGATCCCATTGAAACAATTGACTTTATAACCATGACCTAGAAGTCAGGGTTGCTCTGGTTTTAAAGTCAGAAATAGCCATGAACCCTTAGCAGATGTGCTTCTGCCTCATTTTCAGCGTGCTGTCTTGTGCTTTATCTTTAAACAAAAATACAGGCAAAGCACTTAACGCAGAACCTAGTACATAAGCACTCTATAAACATAAGCCGTTATTGATCCTACTCTTTTTATAATATTAATTTTTATTAAAAATATATTCACAAATGTTTTCTATGGGGGTGAGATAAGCAACACAGAAATTCTAGGAGTCAAGATTATGCTCTAATTGCCTGGCTGAGTAGAGTGATTTAATTTAAATGCAGGTGACCCTTAGCAAAGTCATCCTACATATACTGGATGACATCTGGCTGTCTCTCACTCCTAAAGGAGGTACCAGTTAAGAGGTCCCCCACTGGATGGAAGGAAGGAACACATATAACAAGTACCTACTAGGCACTTTCAAGCACCTTATCTTGTTTAAGTCTCTAGGCAATCTTAGGAATTATGGCAACTTCTTCCCAATGTACAGATAGAAAAACTGAGTCTCAGCACAATTTAGTGCCAGGATATAGATAGAAAGTGGTCAGGCTGAACTTGAACCCATATCTTTTTTTATTCTAAAGACAGTAGTTCTCTATAATTTAGAATGAATTCTGAGGTAATGGCTATTTCTTAGCACCCTGCATGAAGTTTGATCTTTCCAAATTTGCAGTTCTTTAAAAAGTAGCCTCAAGCTGAGATTTGTTTCCTGTGTCCATTCCCATTTTTCAGGAAGCCCTGCACTAGGTCTTTTACTTCTCTGCCTTAGCTGGCCATACCTCTCATCTGTAATCCAACACACAATCCTAACAGAATTCAGTCAAAGTAAGTTATCTGCTGTCAGGACTGCTTAAATATTTCATGGTGGCCCAGATAGCTCTGCTTTGGGGGCAGGAAAGCAGCTAATGGATCAGCCACAGGCACCAGATGTTCAAAGACTGGGGACAGATAAACAGTCTGGTGGAGGAGACAAGCAGGATATGGATGCTTCGTGCTGAGCCTCTTGTTAAGCATGAGACAGCATATTTATAAGGGGTCAAATGTTAGATGTCCCAATATAGTTGCACCTTTGAACTTGGACTCAGTGAAAAACTTCTTCTTTATTACCCTTATGTCAACCCTCACAGGATCTTCCTGTGTCTTCCACCTACTATGTCTTGCCAGATCACTTCCCCTTCTGAGTCTCAATTTCCATCTTATAAGGATTACTGGGATCCCTTGTTCTATTGCCACCATAAATTTCCACCATCCCCAACGCCAGCAGCAGAGAAGGCACAGTCCACTGGCAGAGAAACCAGGGAAATAGACCAGAGGGATGTTAAGGCCATTCTAATTCTATGCCCAGGACCTTGGCCCAAAGAACATCATCACCAGTCTTGAGCAGGGAAATGAGCTGTAGATCAGGAAGCTGTTTATATATTGATTGATTTTTTTTAAGAGTTCTTCTGCAAAGATAGAATACTGATAGTTAGGGGGAAGTGTCCAAGAGGTTAATTCGTTGGAAGTTGCTTTTGTGAGCTTTGACATGGTTTGCTGTTAGGGAAACAGGGACTCTTGAGTCCAAAATGAGACAGATGAAGGACTCTGAGAGGTATCTAACAAGATGGGAAGTGCTTGGGGTTTGAATGACAACATTCCACTTCTCATTCATTAGAAATGACTTATTGAGTGCCTATATGTGCCAGGTACTAAGTTATGTCTGGGAAACAGGAGTGAGTACAACAGACATGTCCCTTCTCCCTTAGAGCCTATGTTCTAGCATGGGGAGGAGGAGATGTTTAAGCAGTCCCAATGGTTCCTCAGGAAACAGGATGAGATGGAGGGATTGACTGGCAGGAGTCAGCAGGGAGGTGCCAGGAAAGGATCTCTGAGCTGGTCCAGAAAGGATGAAGTGGAGCCCAGCAAGGAAGAGAGTCGTGCAGCAAAACAACAAGAAGGAAGCTCTGAAGCTGGACATAAGTTGGAGGAACTTCTGCTGACAGTAACAGAAAAGCCAAACTCAAGGTGGCTTCTATGATAAGGTTACCTTTTTAATTTCAGTGAGCTAAAAGGTGTCAGCAGAAGCAGGGGTGGGAGGACCCAGCTCTGTTCAACCATATCTTCAGGACCCCAGTTTCACAGAGTGTTAATATTCTGCCTACTTCAGCATTCCAAGGCTGGATCCCTTCCTGGCGGCTGCAGTGCCACGTACATCGAGACCTAATCATATCTAGAGGAAAGAAGTCATTATCTTGTGTCTTCCTTAAAGGAAAGGCAGTCTTCTTCCTGTTCTCCCAGCATCTTTTTAAAAAATATATTTGGTACAGAATCTACAGGGCTTACAGGTTGTCACTATGTAGATCGGACTCATAGTGGTCCTCCTGTTTTCAGCCTCCCAAGGGCTGGGATTACAGGTATGTGCCACCACACGCAGTTTCAATCACTGAGGATCAGACCCCATCTGCTGCACTCTGCCTAAGCAGGTGCTGTGGTCCTCTGAGCTATCTGTTCCAGCATTACTTTAGATTGGCCTTGGCTTACAGGCCTAGTCTCTAGCCGCCCACAACTGGCAGCTTATCATTTTCCGTGCAATATTAGACATCTGATTGGAAAGAAGCAGGATCATCTCTCCTGATGAGTGAACCCTCTACCAAATCAGGAGAGGAGGGACACTTCTACCAAGAGGAGGGGGAGCAGTATATTAGCAAGGTAGCCAGCAGTATCCAGTACAAACAGGAACAACCCGATGGTTAGAGGTAAGACAAAACAGCAAATGTAGAAGACACAAGGTATACTAAGAAGTAAGTTCAGGGAGGTGAGCAGGGGGACATTGATTTGCTTGTGGGCAGAAAAGTAATTTATCTGTGAGAAATGGAGGCAATAATAACACATGTGCCGTGGTTCTTTGGTGTCCAAGTAAGGTTTGGTAAGAGGAAACCCCCACGGATCCCAAAATCCACAGACACTCAATTTCCTTCTAAAAATAGCATATGACCTATGTACAGTTATCCTGTACATTTGTAATAGTCTCTAGAATATATATATATATATATATATATATATAGCATTGGTTAGGGAATAATGGCACTTATACCTGTCCAGCATACGTGCAATTTTTTTCCAATATTTTCCACATGCAGTTGGTTAAAACCACACAACAGAGCTTGTGGAAGCAGAGGCTCAACCTACAGAAAGAAAGAAGGAGTAAAGATATATTTATGTATGTGTACAGGATAGCTTGGATAATTGTACTGCTGATTTCTGCTGGTCTATTGAAAGGAGTAATTGATACTTAATTTTTCTTTTCCTTTTTAATTTCTTGTAACATTTTGGGTTTTTTACCAATTTTGCATGATTATATCTGGTAATCTATACAACTAATTTGAAGACAACATTAAGCAGTATAACAACTATTGTTGAATTCCTATTATTATGTTTAATCAAATTATGCATCATTTCTGGTGGGTTATTTTTTACCATTTTTAATATTAATTTTATTGAGAAAGAAGTAACATTGATACAGTTTCAAAACAGGTAAGTAGGACAACTACAATAATACACTGCATATTGTTGTCTTTGTAGTAGTTATTCTTAGTACCAAATGCAGACATGATATCTTGTCTAAACACTATTAGTTCAAAACTTTTTTCTCATTGAAGTAAGAGAAAGTATATATATATATATATATATATATATCTACAACAGCTTGGTTGTAGTGATCCTCCTGTTTTCAGTTGAGGCATCATACCCAGTCTCTGTGGCCGACTCAGCCCACCCTTGGGTAGGGAACTGAACTCTAGTCCCTGCACTTGCCTAAGCAGGCACTTAGTCCATTGAGCTATGTCATGGGCCCTTTTTTTACTATTTTTTATTATCTTTTAAAAAGAAAATCTGTAAATATAAAATCTCAACAATGATAAGGCTCACCATTATTTTATGTATCACTCAGAAGGAATAACTGCTGTCAATTAAACTCTGACATGCCATTAACTGTGAAGCATGCTTGGATTTTTAATACATTAAAATTTGAAAACAGAAATGTCTGCTTTCACACATTAGAATCATTAAAATATGATGGTTATCAACTTCTGTGACAAGACTGCAATTTCAGTCCAGGCCTCCTTTTTCTGTTCCAGTGTTGTCTGATTTTTGACTGTCTTCCAGGACAGTGATAGTTTCTATAGACTTTGTTAAAGACTGCACCTTGAGAACTTGCCAATGTATTTGGCTCATAGAGTGATATGGAAAAAAAATATCGCTCAGTCTAGAGTGAAAATAACTGAAGTTTGAATTCTTCCCAGGCACCCTAAACAAGAGGGGATGCTGGGCAAGCATTCAATGCGCCTGCAAAGCTGAGGACTTACAAAGCCAAGTTCAGGAGCTGCAAGTGCGCACGCACATGTGCACAGAGCTGGTGACCAGTCCGCACTTCCTTTTGCAAGTGAGGAAAGATTCAAACATAACTCCACAGAGAAAAAAATCACATTCATTTCATTTCTTCCCAAAGTCCACCTTCCCTAAAGAAGCTCCATCTTGAACATTGCCTTGGAGTCACCCATCCCTGGAAATGGACACCACTGTGGACCCCTGTGCATCAAGGCCAGCTGAGATCTCACCCTTTTACCGCAAGCCCCCCGAAGCATGGGCTCTTTCAATCATAGTCATTAAGTGTTTCAATCTAAACCTTTTGAGGCTTCAAGGTACCAAATGTTTTGAATTAATTGGCTTCTATTTTCCTTTCTGTATGTGTTCCTCCGTGCCTTTTTAGGAGAAGATTGACTCAAGGAGTCCTTTCTGAATTCTAGCAGCCCTGATTCAACTTGGAGTTAATTAGCTCTAATATGCTGTACAATTCCCTCTGTACCTTTTATGACATGGAGTTGAGGTGTTCTCTGAGTCTATCACAAGAGAAATTTTTTTCTCTTAGAAAAAGAAAAATACTGTGCATGTCTTATAAAGAATTCATTCAGTAGGTCGACTGTTTATTCACTAGGCATTTGTGGAAGATATACTATCAGGCCAAGCACTGCAATAAGTCCCTTATAATTCATCACTAAGTGAATTCCTTTCAGGTCAGAATTCTCATCCCCGTTTTGCCGAGGGCAATGCTAAATTCAAAATGGAGGCCAACTTGCTGCGCTAGTGAGTCCATGTGATTCCTATATTTTTTTCTCCATTTTTGACTTCTCTTGTGCTGGATTCTCTTCTACTGGGCTCAGCCAAGGGGAGATAGAAACTATAAAACAGAAGTTAAAGACGCTTTTCTCCCATTTCTGCCTGGTTAGATGTCACACGGCTGTCCATCTCTATGTCCCTCAGTGACTTCACTTCCTAATAGACTCCAATATTGCCATTTTCTTTCTTTGTCACTAGTCTAGAGGTTGTATATTCTTCCAGTTGTTACTGTCTCTGCCAGTTTCATCCATCCCTGGTTTGCTCAGCACTCTCTGAGCACCTTCACCCACGATTGCTTCCTTGTGGAGCCCTCCTCCAAGCCATCTGCAGCAAGTGGTGCTTCCTCTAGGAGTCTGACTGAGATCATGTAGTCAGTTTGGACTTTCTACATCTGTCTCTAGTTCCTGTCATTTTGCTCTCCCACCTCTGTCTTCCTGAGAAGTTGTTGTCATTTATCTTTGGATAAGAAAAAGTAAGTTGTGTCTTATTTTCTTCTCTCTACTTTTTGTAGGTCACTTAGAAGAAACTGGGCCTTTCTAAAGTCTCCAAAACCACATGCTTGCATCAAAATTCTGTTTAAACTCACCCCTAGAAATACTTTGTGTGGTCTTTATTGGAAGATGTGTTTTGCTATAGATTCAGAGGTGAAGCTGTATCCATCTATTTGGGTGCTAAGCAAAGGATCACAAACTGGGTGGCTCAGAACAACAGAAATGGGACTGGCGAGATAGCTCAGTGGACTAAGTGCCTGCTTAGGCAAGAGCAGGGACCAGGGTTCAATACCTAACACCACAAGCCACAGAGACCCCAACTCCAGTCATGCTGGGCTGGCCACTGAGACTAGACATGGTGGCACATGCCTGTAATTCCAGCACTGGGGAAGCCGAAAACAGGAGGATCACTACAAGTCCAAGCTGCATAGTGAGACCCTATACCAAATACATTTAAAACAAACAAATAAAAAAAAACAGAAATGTGTTCTCTCACAGTTCTGGAGGCCAGGACCGTGAAAGTCAAGGTGTCAGACACTCAACAATACCAGCTTTCCTCTGAAAGACTCCTGGTGGTAGCCAGCAATCTTTGCATTTTTGGCCTGTGATTTTTTTGGCCCCTAGCCCCTGCCTTCATTGTCACAGGCATTCTTTCCTCAAGTCTCCAAGTGTCTGTGTATTTTCTCTTCTTCTTATAACACACCAGTCATGTTGGATTAAGGGCTGCCCTACTCCAGTATGACCTCATCTTAACTAAGTATATCTTCAACGGCTCTGTTTCCAAATAAAGTCACACTTGAAGATACTGGGGGTCAGGATTTAAGCAATTGTTTTTGGGAAACACAATTTGTCTAGAAGACTAAAATCAACTTGCTGGAGATTCTGACTATCTCTCCCAATGATTTAAGAAAAGAAAAAGAAAGTCAAATTACAATAAACATGTAACGGTAGCTCCCTCTGTTTTAATGACCACAGCCAATGTTGTTTTCAGAGCTAAACAGTAAGTAGATAGACTCACATTAATTACTGTTCCCATCTGGAGTGACGTTGGTGGTAGTGGAGACTTGGAGAAATAGATCATTGAATAAATCATCATTTTTGTAGGACAGGAGTTGTACATGCGTTCAGTGTGTATACATGTGTTGGTGATTTGGGAATAAAGGTGTGTATTCTTTAAATTTCCTTTTCTTGTCTTTGCTAGCAACATTTATTGATTAGCACCAGCTTGTATAATGTGCAAGAGTGGGAGGCAGCAAGCATAGTGGGGAAAATGACACTGGTGGGAGGTAGCAGGGGTCTGAAGGAAGAGAGGCTTTTGACAGGCATTCTATAGAGATGCAAGAATCAGCACCTCTTCCTCCCTTTCCCCTTCCTCCTTTTTGCCTTCTCTCTTTCCTTCCATTCATTCCTTTCTGAAACTTCCTTACCCCTACTTGATTGACTTCATATCGTGATCTTCCTAAAGAAATGAAGAGCCTGGGGAGGTAGCTCAGTAGAATAAGCACTTGCCTGGCAAGCGCAGGGTCCTGAGTTCAATCCTCAGGACCATAAATAAATAAATGGAATTGGGCTGCCTGGTTGTCACATGCTCAATGATTCAGCTAAACAGAAGCAGAGACCATGAAGGAAGATGTGTGGCAAGGAGGCTGTGAGTTTTTGGGGCTCACGGTGCCCAGCAGTGGGAGTATATGGCTGGACCTGGATTCAGTCTAAGCCAGTGCTTAATGAACAAATGCAAAGGCGCCCATAAAATTCAGGAGGAAGCAGCAACAGTGGTAGAAGTTAAGAAAGAACCTTAGAACCCCATCTGGATGTTCTTTTCAGGATTTATTATAAGAAAAATATGATTTACTTTTTTGTTATTTTCAAGTGTATTAATGACCACCTATGTATTCATCATGGTAATGTGACCAAGATGAAATGGTTTTAACAAAATAAAAATTCCACATTTTAACTTCCTTTTCAAGAAAGAAATATACAGAAAGTTACAAAAAGTAAACAGTAAATGACAGCCTTTTTTTCCATTTATGATTTGTGGTCCCAGAGGCACTTCTAGTATGGATTTTCTTTGACTGTCTTTAAAAAAAGAATACAGGTACGGTGGTGCAGATCTACAATCCCACCAATCTTGGAAATTGAGGCAGGTTTGAATCACAAGTTTGAACAATTTAGCTTGAACAATTTAGTAACTTAATATGACCTTGTCTCAAAAACAAAAAAAAAAAAAAAACAAGAAAAGAAAAAAAAAAGTACCTGAGCTCAATCCTCAATACTGCAAAACAAAATAAAGACAAAAATAAAAAATGAGTGTCTTCTTTGTTGGTAGCATAATTGCTCCAAATGAAAGTGCTCTAAAGTTAACATAAGAAGTTTGTTGTTGATTCTGTTTTGATTTGCTTTTCCCACTCAAATAAGACTCATTTCTCTGGGAACTAAGATTTTCTGCTAGTAGGACATACTATCTCAAGCTCAATCAGCAGGAATAGGGTACAAGGCCAATTAAGCTCAGAGCTACATTGTGAGGTACATGTGTTTATTCTCATTTGTAGCTATGGTTACTCACATTTTATTGATAAGAAAACTGAGTTTCAAAAAGACTGAATGATGTTCCTGAGGTCACAAGAGGGAAAGATATGACCACATGTCAGCCTGGCTATTTTTAGTACATTGGGCTGCCTTTTTACTTATTCACAGATTATTGATATATTTTGTGATTAGTGATTACCAAGTCAATGAATAAGTAAACAACTGACTCAGTTAACCAATTTCCAACAAATATTTGGTAAGTACATATTATATGTCCTTCATTGTACTAGATGATTTTGAAGGCTACAGTATTCAGTTAAGGAATGGTACACACAAAATGGCTGGAAATATTTTTGCCTCTCTGAGCTCCCATGAAGAGGTGGAGTCTATGTTGAATCTGTACTGGCCTGTGACTTATTTTGCCCAATAGAACATCGCCAGAGTGATGGTGTGAATCAGAGGCTTCTACTTTTGCAACCTCAGATTACTCCTTGTTGGAATCTAGCTGCCCAGAGCCTGTGGAGAGCCTCAAGCAGGATAACTGAGGAATCTGGTGGACAGCTGGAGTTGAGCTCTCTCTGGGGTGACATCCAAATCAACCTTCAGCCATGACAGTGAGCCATTTTAGTGGGTGGTGACCTTAGGAGACCACAGTTGTTAGGAGCCTTGGGAGCTAAAGAATTGGTCAAATGTGTGTAAGCAGGACTAGGCCTCAGTGCCTAAAGCAAACAAGCTACCTCAGTCCTGAAATAAGAATCCTGGTTTGTTAATGTCGGCTATTAGTCACTAGGCAACCTTGTGTCACATGTTACTAACTTTGCAATGGTATAAATAAAATTTCAATATTGTTGCTCATGGGCTCATCTCACCAGCCAGGCAGACGAGTCACTACCTAACCCAGCTTTTGTCTTCTTGTCTATCTTTTCTTTATTCCTGCTGCCATTTCTTTCTGGGTAGAATGGATCACTCTGAGACCCACAGATCCTCACCCACAGTCCCCACTGACATTGCATGGTGAGAACTGCCCCCCAAAAAGGACCCAGTCAACCTAGAGGCAGAACAGATATTGTGTGGCAGTTATTTTAAGTCTCAAAATTTAGAACAACTTTTTATTCAGCAATAGAATGTGGAAACATGAGGTACATTCTTTGTTTTAAAATAGCTTGCAAACAAAATTCTGGAAGTTTTGTGTACTTCATGCTAATGCTTTCTTTCTTTCTTTCTTTCTTTCTTTCTTTCTTTCTTTCTTTCTTTTTTTCCGGAACCAGGGATTGAACTCAGGCCCTTGCGCTTGCCAGGGAAGCGCTTATTCTACTGAGCCATCTCCCAGGCCCAATGCTTTCTGTTTAGGTATGTTAAATTTCTGATTATAATAGGTACTTCATGAGTCCATGATGAGATTTTTGCTAAGAAATGTGAAGAAAAAAGTGTATTTTAAGAAAACCCTTTTGGCTTAGATATAAAGAATAGCTAAAAGAGAAAAACCTGAAGGCAGGAGAACCTCAAGAGGGTACAGGGAATGCAGATGGTGGCAGTAGTGTCAAGAAAAATAGGAATGCATGTGTTGAAGAAATAGTAAGAATGCAAATTCCATAAGTCTTGGACACCCAGAGGGCAAGAGAAGTAGGTTTAAGAAGGATGTCCAAATCAATCAACTGGGTATAACAGTGTCAATGATAGGGATGGAGAATCTTCAAAAACAAAGGCAAGTATCAGTCATTTTCTTTTTCTTTATGTATTTAGTACAGTGTCTTACTATGCAACTCTGACTCATAGTGATCCTCCTGTTTTCAGCCTCCCCAGCACTAGGATTACAGGAATGTGCCATCATACCTGCACTTGGGGCCAGCTCAGCATGCCTGAAAACAGGAGAGCATGGCAATGTGGTGCCAGGGATTGAATCCTAGTTCCTATGCTTGCCTAAGAAGGTGCTTAGTTCACTGAGCTATCTCGCCAGTCCCGTTATTTTCTTTTCTAGCAGTCAACAGTATTGAGATCCAGCCCTAGCCCAGGCCCATCAGTGTGTGGGAGAGCTTCCAGTTACCCTGCACTCCCAGGACCAGTCCGGTCCAAACCCAGATACGCAGCATGAGTGAGACCTTCTTCCGCACCCTTGGAACACCCCCCACAACTCTGCAGCCCCCCATGCCCACCCAGTGAGTGAGAACTTCTGCTGAGTTCTCGGAACCTGCAGATCCAGTCACAGCCCAGGCCTGGTGAGTGTGTGGGAGAGCTACCCCTTTCCCCTACTCCCCCTTGTCCCCTTCAGACTCAGCTCAGGCCTAGCATATAGGCTTTGGGTGAAACTCTGCAGCTGAAGTCCCTGCAGAGAGAGTAGGGGCAGAACCACCCAGCTAGTCCAGGAGCAGAACATCTTGCTACAAGGGCACAACAGGTTCACTCCCAAGGGCTGCAGCAGTAAGGAGCTGAGCACAGCAGCCAGACCCAAGCAAGGCACAACTGGATAAATTCAAACTTTGTAGATCTGCACCTGAATTTCAGTAGGTGCTAAGGGTGTAACTGCACCAAAGCTCTACAACAAAGATCAGAAGACAGTGTTATACAAAATGACAACAAAAAAGAGCAAAATGCAATCTTAGACCCCAAGCCCACCCATAACAAGTGCAGAAGACACTAGCACAGAAAAAATTGGGAATCACACAGCTGAAATCAATGAATCAACAGCTTCTGAAATGAAGAAACAACAGCAGAAAGATATAGAGGAACTCAGATTGGAAATAAAAAAAGAAATCTCTGAACTCATAGCATCTGAAGGAAAGAATCAAATACAGAAACATAGGGAAGAAACCCAATCTGAAAAAAAACTCTGCAGTAAAAGAATGAATAACTGCTTCTAAAGAAGATATTGATGAAAAAATAAAGGAGATTAGAAAAATGATGGATTCCTTGAATGAACAATACAGGAAAGAAAGAGATCACATGATACAGAGTCAAACAGATATAGAGGAAATTAAAATCTTAATCACAAGTTTGCAAAACCGTTTGAGTGAAAGTGAAGACAGAGTTGCAGATCTTGAAGACTCTGGTGTAGCTAGTGAAAAGGTAAGAAAAGATCTCTTAAAAGCAACTAGAATGCAGGAAACAATAATGCATCACTTGCAAGATGATGCAAAGATGAACAATGTTAGACTAATAGGCATCGATGAGAAAGAAGGAGTCAATACAAATGACATTAAAAAAAATTATGGGCAGAATAGGAGAAAACTTCCCAAATAAGAGGAAACAATCTGACCAAAGCATACCCAAGTAACCTCAACCCAATTAAATACACACCAAGACATATAATAGTCAAGATCCCAGAAATCCAGCACAGGAATAATATACTAAAAGCCACTAGAGAGAAGAAGCAGATCACATTCAAAAGAAAACCCATCAGAATTATGGCTGACTTCTCTTCACAAACCATGAAGGCAAGAAGAGCATGGAACAGAGTACTTCAAGTCCTCTATGAAAACAAATTCCAGCCCAAATTACTATAACCTACAAAAATCGCTTTCAAGTTTGATGGAGAAGTGAAATACTTCCATGACAAAGAACAACTAAAGAATTTCATGATGGGAAAGCCAACCCTACACAGGCTCCTGAAAGATGTTCTAGAGAGGGACGAAAATGATCAGTACTCCACGAGTGAGATCAGAAGCAACCAACTAAATAGGGCAAACAATTAAACACAGGAGAAAAAGGAAACAACAGCAGGTAAATAACATGTCAATCATCAGTCAATACATCTCAGTGATAACCACCAATGTAAATGGAATCAATTCAATAGTTAAGAGAAATAGACTGGAACAATGGATTAGGAAACAAAATCTAACAATATGCTACATACCAGAAACACATTTAACTCATAAAGACATACATTCATAGGCTGAAAGTCAAAGGATGGAAAACAATGCTACATGACCCAGCACCTCAGAAAAAAGCAGGCATAGCAATCCTATTCTCAGACAGTCTCAACTTCAAATTAGAATGATCAAGTGAAATAAAGAAGGCTACTATACACTAGTTAGGGGAAAAAAATACAAGAGGAAGAGGTAACACTCATAAATATGTATGTACCAAACACGGGAGCACCCAACTATACAAAGAAAATCTTAATGGAGATGAAAAATCTAATATCCAATACCACAATCTTAACAGAAGACCTTAACACCTCCTTATTCCAAAAACACAAGTCGATCAGACAAAAAAATTAGCAAAGAAGTAACAGAACTGAACCAGAGCTTGAAAAAAATGGGCTTAGTGGATATATACAGGGTGTTCCACCCAAACACAGCTGAATACACATTTTTCTCAGCTACACATAGGCCATTTTCTAAAATAGACCACATACTGGTCCATAGGTCATGCTTAAGGATATGCAGGAAAACAGAAATTATCCCATGCATATTATCTGACCACAGTGCAATGAACCTGGAAATAAATGATAAAAGAAACCAGAAAAAAACCTTAAATACATGGAAATTAAACAACACCTTACTCAGCAAACAATGGTC
>NW_004524788.1:1745218-1748375 GCF_000260255.1 Octodon degus
ATATAACCACTCTCAATAGCCCAATAACAGCCAATGAAATATGAGATGTAATAAGAAACCTACCGATAAAGAAAAGTCCAGGTTCTGATGGATTCACAGCTGAATTCTACAAGAAATTTACAGAAGATATAGTCCCTACACTCCTCAAACTCTTCAATGAAATTGAAAAGGAAGCAATCCTCCCAAAATCATTCCTGGAGGCAAGTAATATACTGATACCAAAACCAGGAAAAAATGCAACTAAAAATGAGAACTACGGGCCTATCTCCCTCATGAACATAGATGCAAAAATGAACATAGATGCAAAAAACCTCAATAAAATCCTAGCAAATAGAATACGGCAAATCATGAAGAAGATCATACACCATGACCAGGTAGGATTCATCCAGGGAGTACAAGAATGGTTCAATATTCAAAAATCTATAAATGTACTACACTATATCTAATACACTAATACAGCGAAAACAAAAAACCACATGATCTTCTCAATTAATGCAGAAAAGACTTTTGACAAAGTTCAACACTCATTCATGTTCAAAGTCTTGCAGAAAATTGGAATAGATGGCCTCTATTTCAATCTGATAAAAGCTTGAAACAAATGGGCTTAGTGTATATTTATGAAAACCCAACATTTATGAAAACCCAATGTTTATGAAAACCCAACAGCTAACATAATTCTAAATGGGGAAAAACTGAAATCTCTTACTCTTAGATCTGGTACAAGACAATGATGACCTCTATCACCACTCCTATTCAATATAGTTCTGGAATCATTAGCTAGAGCCATGAGACAAGAGAAAGAAATAAAAGGAATAAGAATAGGTAAAGAAGAAGTTAAATTGTCATTATTTGGAGATGACATGATACTTTACTTGGAAGACCCAAAAAACTCCGCCAGGAAGCTACTAGAATTAATACACAAATTGGGTATCATAGCAGAATGCAAACTCAGTACCCAAAAGTCAGTAACATTGCTCTACACAGACAACAAACACACTGAGAGGGAAATCATAGGACCAATAACTTTTACAACAGTACCGCAGAAAATGAAATACCTTGGAATTATTCTACCTAAAGAAGTCAAAGATTTTTTCAAGGAAAATTGCATTATTCTTTAAAAAGAGAAGGTAGAGGATTTCAGAAAATGGAAAGATATTCCATGATCCTGGATAGGAAGAGCCAACATTGTGAAGATGGCCATATTCCCAAAATCTCTGTACCTATTTAATGCAATCCCTATCCAACTACCAACAACATACTTCCCAGACCTAGAAAAATGGTTTCCAAAATTTATTTGGAAGAAGAAAGACCTAGAATAGCAAAGGCAATCCTTGCAACAAAGACAAGGCAGGAGGCATTACAATTTCTGACTTGAAATTATACTACAAAGCTACTGTGATAAAATCAGCATGGTACTGGGCAAAAAAATAGACCTGAGTATCAATGGAATAGATTAGAAGATGCTGAAGCATCTACAAACACACTCAGTGACCTGATCTTTCACAAAGGGGCCAAACATACTCACGGAAGAAAGATAGCCTGTTTAACAAATGGTGCTGGAAAAACTGGATCTGTACATGCTGAAAACTATAACTTGACACAGGTCTATCACCATTCACTAAGCTAAAGTCAAAATGGATTAAAGATCTAAACATTAAAACAGAAACACTCAATCTCCTGGAAGAGAAAGTAGGAGAAACTCTTGAAGACACAGGGGCAGGCAAAGAGTTCATGAACAAAAATCAAATGGCATGGGAAACACTGGATAGAATTAACAGCTGGGACCTCCTCTTATTGAGAAGTTTTTACACTTCAAAAGAAAATACCAACAAAGTGAAAAGACAACTCACAAATTGGGAAAAAAATCTTGACAAATAAGTACTCAGACAAAGGTTTGCTCTCTAGAATTTATAAAGAACTAAAAAACACTAAGGCCCAAAAATTTAAAGACCCAATCCAGAAATGGCCATCTGAGATGAATACAAGCTTCTCAGAGGATGAAATTAAAGAAGTGAATAAATATATGAAAAAATGCTCCACATTATTAGCCATCCATGAAAGGCAAATTAAAACAACATTGAGATATCATCTCACCCCAAAAAGAATGGCTATCGTAAAGAAATCACCCAACAACAAATGTTGGAGAGGCTGTGGGGAAAAAGGAACTCTTCTCCACTGCTGGTGGGAATGTAGACTGGTGCAACCACTATGGAAATCAGTATGGATACTCCTTAGAAAAGTAGGACTGGAAATCCCACTCAAACCAGATAATCCCCTACTGGGAATTTTCCCAGAGGATCTGAAAATATCATATCATAGTGATATATGTGTACCTATATTTATAGCATCACTATTTGTGATAGCCAAATCTTGGAAACGACCAAGATGCCCATCACCTGAGGAGTGGATTAAAAAGATGTGATATTGTTTATACAATGGAGATTACTCAGCTATAAAGAATGATAAACTTGAAGCCTTTATATTGAAGTGGATGCCACTTGAAGAAATACTCATAAGTGAAATAAACCAGACACACATGTGTAAATATCATATAGTCTCCCTAGGATAAGAACTCAAAAGAAGAAATACAAATAGAAAGGTATCATACAATTAGAAAGGAATGCAAGAACTTGAGGACTATACAATGAAGAGAGAGCAAGGAGAAGAGCTAGGAAACATGACAGAGGCAAGCCATGCAGTTATATGTACAAGATGGTAAGGCAATGATCCTGAGAATCTTCTGAAGATTTTTGAATCTAGCAGTTAATTGGAAGGATTCTCCCTCTGCCTAACTATATATGCTGACACCTGTGAGCTAAGCAACTGCACTGAAGATGGCATTTTGTAATAGTAGGTTCATGGTTGGAGTGCCTGTCATTCTGGTCTTTTGAATATGTGCTGCTTGTCATGACACACCAGTTGCTGCCATGCTGTCTCTTGGGTAGATGATAGTTTAAAAAGGAAGAGGGTGGTGAATGAAGGCAGAAGACAGGAAAAGGAGTGTTATGGGACTGTCCTGCTACAATGCTGTATATGGTTAGATTTCTGGACTTATGTATACACATATATAATTCTTTATTCCTATTTTTAAAATATATTTTAATTTTTAAAATTTTTTCATCATATTCTGTAGGGACTTAAAGTTTTACATATCAAT
>NW_004524788.1:1748490-1749372 GCF_000260255.1 Octodon degus
CAGCAGAAAAGTATAAAAACAAAGAACAAGAAGTAAAGCCACGTTGTTATGTTGAGCTGTAGGAGACTCAGGTCAACAATTTCTGATACTGCCAGTGAAGCAGAAGACCCAATACTATTATGGACTACTGAACTCTTTTAGAATATTTTGCTGAGTTAACACACCTATAATATTCAAATGATGGAACTAAACACAAAAGGGGATATATAAATGAATGTCCATTTTATATCTGTGTATTCAAAATGGTTAGAATAGATATATAGTTACATTCTCTTGATGAATAGAGGGATTTGTTCTAATAGTGTTTGTAAGTAGGATATCATATCTGCATCTTGTACAACACATAACCACTAGG
This sequence comes from Octodon degus, assembly GCF_000260255.1. Taxonomy (NCBI): domain Eukaryota; kingdom Metazoa; phylum Chordata; class Mammalia; order Rodentia; family Octodontidae; genus Octodon; species Octodon degus. The sequence goes on from NW_004524788.1 coordinate 1,748,846, forward strand.
AAGACAATGTACAATGTGTTAATTATTGAAACAGAGCTACCAATTTGATTTGAAACTGTCTCATTGCTATTTGCTTGTCAATAAAATTATGGAAAAAATAAATAAAAAAAAAATTGAAGGCCGGACATTGTACTTCTGGTGAGCTAAGGTCATAAACAATGAGATCTCTCCAGCTAAGCCACTATTTCTATAAGAACAGAGAAATATGAGTAACGCCCACTTCTAGGCTCCCTTTTCTACTCCAGATCAGGCCAGCATGCTCTTCTGGCATCTTGGATTTTAGGCATAATGCAACTCCTTGGAAGGAGAACACATTTCTTTTTTCTTTTTCTCTTTCTTTCTTTCTTTCTTTTTTTTATTTTTAGGGAAGGGTTTACAGCGTGTTCAGGGTCTCACTACTAGATCGGACTCATAGAGATCTGCCTGTTTACAGCCTCCCAAGAGCTGAGATTACAGGCATGCACCACCACGCCCAGTCTCAATTGCCACCTCAGTGTGCCCTTGGGTCAGGGGCAGCATGGCAAGCC
>NW_004524788.1:1749472-1759138 GCF_000260255.1 Octodon degus
AACAGTCTAGGTTATATGGCAATAACAATAAGCTTCTCTTCTGGAGGGTTAACAACCTAAGTCTGCAGACCAAAAATTAGACAAAAAAGAAGGCTGCAAGGATAGCCAACATTTTGGCTCTAGCCTTCCAAGGTCAATTAAGACTCAGGACATAGAACCTGTACTGTAACATCATGTAACTCAGTTGTGTCCCAAATTTTCTGATCAAGGAGATTATGGGGCCAAAGAGGATAGTGATCAATGATGTAGGGTGTGCCTAAGGAGAGTCTCATGGAGAGAAAACATTTTCTCAGGCTTTCACAGAGAGCAAATTTCCCAAGCAATGGCTGTGACTCATCCACATGTCTGACACTGACAAAGGATCTACAATGTGAGGTACAGGGTCTCAGGATAAATCCTGAGTGGATTTGACTGACCTTATGAGATCCAACAGCTACAATTCATGTTACATAGGTCTTGCTTCATCTTGGTCTTATCCATTCAGCAGAAAAGTATAAAAACAAAGTATAAGAAATAAAGCCATGTTGTTATGTTGAACTGTAGGGGACTCAGGTAAACAACTTCTGACATTGCCAGTCATGCAGAAGACCCAGTAAATACTATTATAGACTACTGGACTATTTTGAAATATTTTGCTGAGTTCACACACATATAATATTTAAATGATGGAACTAAACAAAAAAGGGATACAGATGAACGATCATTTTTTATCTGTGTATTCAAAATAGTTAGGATAGATATATAGTTACATTCTCTTAATTCAAGGAATAGAGGGATTTGTTCTAGTAGTGTTTGTAAATAGGATATCATGCCTACATCTTGTACAACAAATAACCACTAGGAAGACAGTGTGTAATGTGTTAATTATTGAAACTGTCCTACCAATTTGATTTCAAACTGTCTCATTGCTATTTGTTTCTCAATAAAATTATGGAAAAAAAAACCAAAGATGGTGGTAGAAAGCACAGCTAGAACAGAGAACAAGGTCTAGAGCCCAGCAATTTCAGAGATGACTTTTGAGTTCTGCACAGTCCTATGGATAACCCACTATGACTACTGGACTATATTGGATTATTTTGCTAAATTCATGCACATACAATATTTAAATGGCAATGGAATACCCATCTCTGACAAAATAAATGAAAAAGGGAGATAATAAATGAAGGACCATTTTGTATCTGTATATACAAAATAGGTTAGATATACAGCTGCTTTCTCTTAATTCAATGAGAAGTAAGATTTGTACTAATAATGTGCAGACAGGATATCATGTCTGTATCTTATGCTATGAATAACTAATATAAAGACAACAATATTCAATGTATTAATTATTGTAACTGTCCTACCAATTTGATTTGAAACTGTCTCATTGCTATTTGTTTCTCAATAAAATTAATAAAAAAAAAGTATTGACTAGTGACTGTACCCAACTTCACCCTCCAATATCCTGTTTGTATCATGTCTCCTATTTCTATTAAAACTTCTCTGTCTTCATTCTCAGTAATTTTCTCCTTGCTCCTCCAGTGTAACCCAATTTTTTAGAGAAGGGTTTCAGGAACTGGTCAGTCCCAACATTCAGTGCTGTTACTTATCCCCTTTCCTACCACTTTCCTTCAGTCTTCATTGCCTTTCTCCACTTCTTTGTTTTTCTGATTCTAATTTCAGTACTCAGCTATCACCTCCTCTGAAGCTTTTCCAGTTTAGGGAAAGGGCCAATCTTCTAGATCCAAGAACACTCTATGTTTACCCCTGGAGCTGTCCTAATCAGATTCCAGTATAATGGCCCACTTCTGTGCCTGGATTTCCCACATGACTGAGAATCCCTTGAGTATATGTGACTTCAGAGATGGCACAAAGCTGGGCAAGGGCTTTTCCCAAGCATTACCTCATTTCTCAGCTACTCTATTATTGGCACCATTTTTATTATTGCCGCTGCTTCTTATTTTCCAGTGGAGTGATCCTGTGATAACACTGCCTAAAATGAATTTTTGCATGGATTTGGTTGTGTTTGGTGAGGTAGGTTTCAGAATTAGAAAAAGAAGACAAAGAAGTAGGCTCAATGTGTATATACTACTTCCTTCAGTAATGGCATTAGTAAGAAGGCAATTAGTCTCAGAGTCATATTTATAACTAAAACAAGTCTCTGAGGATATATGAGGACTCTGAAGAACATTAAATTACACAGGGAAAAGGGAACTTCAGCAGAAACTAGGTGCTGGGAGGTAGAGAAACTCAGCTGATCCCTACCTCCTTGATTCCAGACCCTTTGCCCAAACTGCTTGTGAGTAGAAGACTCTCAAATTACACTCAGAGCTGTTGGCTCCTGACCTTCCCTTACAGAGTGGTGAATGAAGAACTATCTTACAAAGCCTGTAGTATTGACCTTGGAGGCTCAGATTCTCCCTTCTGTGTTCGTCATGAGTGTCCCCAAAGGCCTATGCATTAAAGAATTGGTCCTCAGAGTTATACTATCTGGAAGTGGTGGAACCTTCTAGAATTGGGCCTAGTGTGAGGTCTTTAGATAGAGAATCCTTTGGCTTTTTCAGCCTTGAGCTTCAGCTCCTGCTCCCTGCCATTGCCACCTGGACTCACCAAAAGTTCATCGAAATAGGCCTGCCACAGGCAATGAGTTGGGAAAGGAAGTCTGCTGAGGGTGTTCTTGAGATATACACTTCTCCCTGATAATGAAAGAGTAAGTACTTATGAAGAAGAGGCCCATTCTGTCACCATACAATGTTTGGGACATGGCCAGGTGAGTATGTGATGCTTAAAACTATTACAGCCATTTTGTGATCATGGGACAAAGTCAAGAGTGTCAGAATCTAGGGTTTGACCTAGAGTCCTGGCAGTGTGGAGCCTGCTTCCAGACTTTTTAAGACATAGTAAATGTTCTGTAGTTTAAACCATTCTTTCTCAAACCCAAGCATGCATAAGAATCACCAGGAGGCTGTTGGTAAAACACACATTACTGGCCTCATGCTCTGATTTTCTAATGCAATGAACAAGGCTAAGGCCAAAAATGTACATTTCTGGCAAGTTCCTGGTGGTGCTGGTGATGCAGGCGAACCAAATTTTGAGTTATTTTTCCAGCCCTGGTCATCTGGCATTCGACAACTTGCTCCAGAAAGCCATGCTACTGATACATAGAGACACAGAGAACCACTGTAGAAATGAATGGTGGTATCATATGGTTCTACCAGAGGCAGAGTGTTTATTTTGGAAAATCTTAGATTCTTTCTGTCCACACAACCCAATGTCACACAGGCCCAGCTTGAATCTCAGCCTGATAGGTAAAGGAATGCTTCTCTAACAACTATCCATTGTGTTAATGGTGGAGACAAGATTTGGCTATCGAACTTCCAGCATAACCTCTCACCTCCAGCATGATTACAAAATCTCAAGGAAAAGTACTTCTCCCTTCAGTACCAAACAGCGGTTCAAAGCATTGGGCAAGTTAATCTATGGGGACACTGCTCTGATTTTAAAATATAAGGACTTTCAGTCAAGGATAAAGGATTCAAGGTATGAAATCTCCCTGCATAGTTCATTTCAGAAGCCTTCCCTATAGTAATCTTGTAGGTCTGTCTCAGACACTCATCTAATTATACTTAGAAACCAGCCCAGTAATTATGCTTAGAAATCAGAGTATTTCCATTATCTCCCATCATAGTTGAAATGTCCTTAAAGATTTCTGTTCCAGACCTGCCTCTTAGACTCAGACTTATATCCCCCATGACCACAATGATGTCCCCAAGGCCATGATGAGAAATCATCTTTTTTTCCCTTTCATGGATGTCTCCACTTTACTTATTGCCTAAATCCTCAGAATTTTCCTTTTTTATGCTATGTTAGTCCTCATTTTGCTCTCATTTGGAACCTCCCTAGGGGAGGACAATATGGATTGGTAGGAACAGTATGGAAAAGCTACCCTACATACGTTCAGGCCTAGCATAGCTGCAAACCCCTGAAACTTCAATTTATACATCAATTCCCTGGTAATTTTGCTTAAAAGCTGATATTCTGTCAGGGGTGGGCCTGAGATTTTGGCTGTTGTACTGATGTGGCTGGTCCATAGGCCACCTTTTGCATAGTAAAGTTCTATAGTTGCATTGTCAAATAAGGCAGCTACTACCTATCAGAGCTGGCTGAGCCCCCAAAATGTGGCCAGTGCAACCTAAGATGAGCTGTGGTATGGATGTAGAAAAAAAATACACTGGTTTTTAAAGACTTAATACAAAAAAGTGGAAAGTTTTAGATAATTTTTATGACTGATTACATGTTGGGATGATAATATCCTGGGCATATGGGGTTAAGCTAATTATGTTACTAAAATCACTTATTTCATGTTTTAAATACAAGCACTACTAGTATATTTTAAATTCCACATGTGGCTGGCATTTATAGATCACACTGTATTTTGATTAAACAGCATCATTCTCTCTCCTTCTCTGCACATACCAGGGACCACAGATACCATGCCCACATAGCTAGGAGCTCATTTCTGGGAACTGGGGGTAGATTCCTTCCCAGGTTTGTCCTCCCATAGTACAGCTGCTTTGGTGCAAACCCTTGAAGCCTTTTGGTAGCTAACGATCCGTGGGGCAGGTTGTGATTGATGGAGCTTAGATTCCCTGGTGTTCTAGGTCACATGTCAGCCTTGGACAGAGATGTAAGTGAGAAGAAAAGTGAGGGCAGGGGCCAGACCTGGGGCTAGGGACAAGCTGTCCTGTATCACCATCCTGGAGTCCAGAATGTTGAGGCATCTAAAATTTCTAAATTCAATCTTCACTTCTGGATAGTTAGGCAGATATATGTGTCAAGGTATGTGAATAGAGCGTACTTTATTTAACAGTTTGTAGCTTGATTTATAACTTTGATGGGTGATATGTAGATCTGTGTTTGTACTTTTTTCCTGGGCAAGTAATTACCATCCCTTATAGATTTATAAGGGCTGTGATCTGATGTACATTGGACACAGTAGAAGCCTAGAGGAGGGCCCTGCCCTGCCTGGGACAGGTAGTCTCTGAATAATAATGAATATGGAATAAAAGATCACAGCTGAAAGACCACTACTACAGTGGGAAAAAAATTAAATCCACTTACAGCTCCTATGTTAGAAAGGCAGGAGGGACAGCTAGTGACCCGGTAAGCAATGCAACAACAGACTTACCTCCTGTACTCTTCATATGTGTCAGCACAGAGCACACTTTGCCACACTCTCTGTCTGCTGCAGAAGGCTAAATACTGCAGAGACTCAGGCTTGGATCTGGCCTTTCAGCAACCCTAGTTCCTTAAAATCACAATAGCACTGTACTGGCTGGTGGTAAAGTGAGGGGGCTTTGGCACAGACCTTGATTTCATTTCCAAAAACTGTTTGATTACACTAGTACCAATGATAGTCCTCAAGAAGATGACTTGAAGGGATATTTATAAAAAAAACTTAACACACTAAGTGGGACACCAGACCTTATGAGCATCATTTACAGGTGGGACACAAGGGTGATATGTAAGGCCATGTCACTTAAAGACTACACTTTAGTTTTAGGATGGAGCTGAGGTTTTCTCTCATTCCCAGGAGCACACTTGTTCTTGCTATCACATGACCTCTCACCAGTAGGTCTATCTCCAGTACAAAGATAAATTTATTTCCTCTTTCATGTGGGGAGTGGGAGAGGGAAGGCTACAAATAATCCCAGGTGTAAATCTCATCATGTAACAAGAATGTGCCTTGGTCAGCTTGGGTGGGGAAGGAAAAGCCCAGTCTCAGCACTGCCCCTGGACCACCCTACCTACAACCATCTCTCTGCTACCTCTCCACCCTGGCCCACCTACTCTCAAGTACAGAGAGTAAGTTTTTACATCCCTAACATGGAGCTGACATTACCTTGGCCATTCCTATGTTAGTCTGCTTTCTGTGCCTGCGCCTGAGCCTGTGGCTGTGCCTACACCTTCAGAGGTGGAAGAGGAAGAAGACAAGAGGCTGCTCACTGCTGTGTTTCTGGAGCCTCCAACATAGCAGATTCCTATCAGTCCTCAAAGTTGGTTGTGGAAGAAATAAGTGCATGCTCATCTGCATGAAGGAACACAGGTAAGAAACCTCATTTCAGGTCCTAGAGGTGTCACCAAGTTGCTCCCCCTCTCTGGATCTTCTTCTCAAGTACAAAAACTGCTAAATGCAGGGGTGGCCTGGCCTGGAAAGTTTTAAAGGGAACTTCATGGGTAACACTGAAGGACTTAAACAGGAAGTGCTGTGCTCATATTTGCATTAGAAACTAACAAAAGAAAAGCAATACTTGGTGGGACCTTGTGGAAAGTGGATGGAAGGAGCCCATTCTGGAGCCAGAAGGCCATGAAAGGTGTGCAGGTCAAAGAGAAATGAGTCATCCATGCTTATCAGAAGACAGCAGATAAAGCACACAGACACTTTCAATAGAACCAGGGACCCAAACAGACTTAAGTTATATGTGCGGCTGCTGTCTCTCTCTTTCTTACACACACACACACACACACACACACACACACACACACACACACACACCCTCAATTTAATATCACCTGGATCCACTAAATTATGATTGTTACAGTTTTTTAAAAACCTAATATTTAATAAGTGACCTTCCCAATGGCTGTCTATAATTGAATCTTCTCTGTGTGCACCTTCCAATAATAAATAAAATCATGTATGTACAATCTACTAACATAACTATAATAAACAGAAAATGGTAAGTGGAGAACAAACTAGGACTAGGAATAGATTTATTAGATCAAAACCAGGAAGGAAGTTAAGACATTAAAAGCACATAAGAGATTTGAGGCTTTTATAAAAGTTAAGCCATGTGTTTGTCTTTTGAGCTTCCTAGTGGCCAGAACATGATGCTTGAAATATGATAACAATATGAGGGTATATTATTTGCATTATATAAGGAAAAATAAACTAATATCTTAGGAAAAAACTTTCTTGGGTGCTTAAATTGGACAGAAGTATCTTACTTTTCTATGAACACAGGAGACAATACTATTTATTTTTAAAACATAAATATACATAGATAATGATTTTGAGGAAAATACTATATCTTTGATCATAATTTTTTCTCTAGGCATCTGGTTGGGAATGTGAATGACTTCTCATCATTCTTCTGAATTTTTTAAATCTTCTAGAATGCATACATGTAGAATTTATAAACTGGAAAATCCATTGAGTCATTTTTCAATTTCTTTTCTCATGGTAAAATACACAAGCATAAACTTTACCATTGTAATCATTCTTAAATATGTAACTCAGTAGCATTCAATACATTCATATGGTTGTGCAAACATCACCGCTGCTTAGCTCCAGGACCCTTCTCATGTTATAAAACTGAAACTGTACACCCACTGAACAGTAGCTTCCAGTTCTCTCTTCTGCAGCCTCTGGCAACCACCATCCCACTTTCTGTCCCTGCGATTTTCACTACACTAAGTGGCTCACAATAGGTAAAGTCAGTTTTTTAGAAATCATTTTATGAGAAGGATAGTATTGTTTGATCAAAAGTAGGTACATAAGAAAGAAGGAGGCCTGGGCTGCTTATATATCAGCAACATATGTTTGGATTTGGGAATATGCACTAATTAATTCCATAATCATGACTTTTAAAATATCATCTTTTCAGTATAAAAATGAACACAGGTGTAATGTGCTGAGTGTTTAGTATGTGCCAGGCACTATACTGAATATGTGACCTGAATGAGCTCAGCCCCCCACCAGACCTAAAGCATGAGATTGTCCCTCTCAATCCAAACTGTAGAGAAGGGAAGGAAAATTACCATGTCCTACCAATCATAAAGGTCATAGCCAACACCCTGGTAACAAAAGAACAATTGACAAATGCCTATTGATTAGATCAAAATTTTACCTGAACAAAAGCTTTTGGAATGAAGACCCAGAGCCCCCGGTGAACTGCCCATTTTTATGCTTTGCTTCAGTGAAGCAAGCACAGCCATGTAGAAACATGACTGGAAAACGGCCTGAGCTAATACAAACAGACCAAGTGGGAGAACCAGCCAGGCCTGTCCATTTCAGTTCTTCTCATTTCTTCTTTCCTGTATGAGGCAGGACTCCTTTGGGATAAGGGTCTTGATTTCTTATGGCCAGCCATTCTACAGAAAGGTGGCAAAACATTATAGTAAAGTTTTTAGGTTTTATGAGCAGCTTTCAAGAGAGTTCTAGTGTTGTTGTTGTTGTTGTTGTTGTTGTTGTTGTTGTTGTTGTTTTTGGTGGAACTGGGGATTGAATTCAGGCCCTCGCACTTGCCAGGGAAGCACTTATTCTATTTAGCTATCTCCTCGGCCCCAGGAGTTCTAGATTTTGTGTCCTGCCTTGGGGAAGAGGAATTCTAGTGTCCATGGATTCCCTCAAGGGAAAATCAGAGGCAAAAGAGAAAAGGGAAGGAAAAAATCTGAAAGCAGCTTTACTGCAGAGGAGTTCATTTTGGAGGGTCATTTACTGAGCCCCAACAGTCCCATCAACTGATGAATTTAGTCAGCTCTTGTACCTGGTGGGACATCACAGAGTTCTGAGCACTCATCCTCCTGACCCAGATCCAGGGCACAACGGGACTCTTCCTTTCTTGTTACTTATACAAAGGAAATGAATAAATGGTAACAACATCCATTTCTTTTACAGTAAACCAAAAAGGGAAAAAGAAATTGCACAAGATTTCATCCTAGGATGAATGCACAAATATGTCTGCATCCATTTCAGAGGAAGAAACTGATCCACTAAGATATAATAGATTACTATGACATGGTGGATTTTTATTCAGGAAAGAAAAAGAAATAACCTAGTATTGTAAGGAAACAAATATGTTGTCTTCACAACAATAGTTGGAAGGAAAAGAGGATAATCTCACTAAACTCTAGGGAGCCAAGCTGTTTGGCAGGTCCCTATCTTCCATGGATTGCCCAAATTCCTGTGGTCACTAGAAGATAGAAAGTTAAAAATTTAAAATCTTGTTGTTGAGAGAAAACATTAAATGAATGTTTCATATTTATATTTACACTTAAGTATAATCTTTGGGCTCTGGAAAGATAAAGAGTTGAGTTCATATTCTGATGGCGACCATATTAGGCTCCTTTGGCAAGTTATTTGTCCCCTCTAGCAATGAGAATACAGACCCCAAAGAGTTATTAGAGCTTCAAGTGACACACTGGCGGATAAACATTTTTTCCCATGACTGGAACACGGTGAGTGCTTAATAGATGAGGGTTACACTTATTCCCTAGATTAAATTATCACCATGGAATGTCACATCCTGACTAATTGAGCCTGGGTCTTGGAGTTGATTGAGCCTGGGTCATGGAGTGGCGCTCTGAAGGGATGATCCTTACTTCTGTGAGGACTGAGAATTTCAGGAAGTCAAGAGGGTGTGGGGAGAGCAGTCATTCTGAGACCACTGCAGGCATTGAGGTGATGGCAGTTAGAAAAAGGGTGGTTATAGTGCCATTAAAATTGAAGGCCAAGAGCCAGCCAGATAGCTCAGCAGATTAAAGCACCTGCTTAGGCAGATTCAGGGACCAGGGTTCAATCCCCAGCATGCTATGCCTGCCCCACCCCTGGTGCATGCCTAGACAGTGACTAAGACATGGCTTGGTGGTGCGCACCTGTAATCCCAGTGCTTGGGAGGCTGA
>NW_004524788.1:1761740-1911419 GCF_000260255.1 Octodon degus
ATCAGTGCAGCCATGTGGATGAGTCACGGCCATTGCTTGGCCAATGTGAGAGAGCACATTTCTTAAGAAATGCAACCTCAACAGTATTTAAATGATAGCATATGGAGATAGGCGCAGCCTCAAGAGCACACTGCCAGTCAGAGCCATCTCTATATGCCTGGAGGATTTGGAACTATTTCTCCCAAGCTTCTGCTACCCATCCTGATAGCAAGCAAGTATCCCTGGCTTTCAAGTCAGGGCATAGCCCAACTTGGGTTGCTTCTCTTCTTGGCAGCTTCCCATCTGTTCCCTGCAGCCCTTCCTCCAGAAACATGGCTAGGGAGCACTTCTGCACAGAAAAAAACAACACCTTTCCTGGAGGTCTGGAAAGACAGAATGTGCCGTGGTACTGGACAGGAAACATGGGTAGGAGACAGCATGCTAAAGCTGCAGCACAGCCACCACCTCTTTACAAAGCACATACAGAGTGGAGCAAGCATGCATCAAATGAGGGAAAGAGGTAGGACAGAGGTTGAGAAGTGGGCACGTCCCCAGTTTGGGGATGGTTACTTTATCTTGGATATGCCTCTCGATGTTCCTGAGAAGTGAGCATTTTGTCTCTCATTTGACAAGCTCTCAGCCCACTAAAAGTCCATACTTTCGTGGGCAATCACCTGGCTATTTTCACCTCAATAATATACCATGACTCCAGCCGTCTTTTTTCCACCAGTGTAGATAAGCCAGTAGGAAAGCAGTGTGAGTCAACCAGCATTCATTGCCAGGAGGTAAGAACAGCCTTGTAGCTGTGTATACACTTCTGCATCTATGCATGCACTTTGCATATCATGGTGGATAATGAAAATATTAGGGCTTATCGCTATGAGCAGCACTGCCATTCATCATACCAATGCCTCACTTAAATGAAGACAGTCTAATTTCCTTGAAATCAGGAAGCACCTCTATCAGTTTCATCTTGTTCATCCGAAGGATGGTGCACCATCGCTATCTTGCACATGGCAGGTGCTCACTGTAGACCACTTTAAATGGAAATGAATTGTATGCTTTATCTGTGCTCCACAGGTCTTTGGGATTTAACGGATTGCCTCTTCAATGTTAAAGAGCTTTAGAAAAAAAAATTTTTCTTGAAAGTCCAAGGGGTTGAGAAACATCAGTTTGAAGGAGTGAACAGCTATGATACTTGTTCTCATTCTGCTGAGAGATATTTCTCTGCAGGGTGGGGGGTCATGTCTGACACACACAGCACTGTGCTGTGTCTAAGATACTCATTCTGTTCCTCAGTTTGACTTCAGTGAGAGTCTGACCAGCACCTAAAGGTCCCTCCAGCTTAAACAAAGGCTGTTCTTTCCAGAAACCAAAGTTCCCAGCCATTCATCAATGTCTAATCTCTACCACGCTTAGAATAGAACATTTGCCTGTAAAAGATGTACAGAAAACTGCCAGTGGCTTCCAGTAATAGTGTGAGCGGGAAAGGCATAAATTATAATGCAATGGAGAGGGTGGGATAAGAAATGAGAATCCACTGTCAAAGAGAAGAAATGAGAAGCTTTATCCAAATAGGGTGTGATTTTATTAAAAATAAAAATAAAGATCATAGCAAGGTCAATGTTACTTCCTACTTTGTCTTGAGCTGAAATCCAAACAGTGATTCCTTGTTTTCCTTCTTCTCTGTGAGGCAAGATGTGATTCCCACTGAAGCACATTGATTTACTCCAAATAACTTTCCCTCAATTTGCTGGATGCTCAAGAATTCCCTGGGGACCTTGCTTTTGTTCTGGGTTAGCCATTTGGGAGCTTGGCACTGATCCTCGTGTAACCATTCAAACTGAGTGAACCAGAAAAATGTCAGGAACTACACAAGGACATATAGTACAGTTTAATTAGTTTAGAGAGAAGGTGGGTTCCCCTTGTCTCCCTAAACATCACTCAAGCAAATTGTTTTTTTTATGGTCTTGTTAAAATAATTTCATGGTTGCAGTTTTGTTCCTATGCTAACTGAGCAGGACCGCGTGGGTTATTAAAAAGGGTAGTCAGCCTGGCAAAGGTGGGTGCATTCTCTTGGCTTTTAAAAAACATAGGGGTTTAATCACCTGCTTGTGCAATGACATATTAAAGAACCCAATCTTGAATGTCAGCACAAGGCTGAAGCTCCGATTAATAATAGTCGCTAGCTAGGAAATTCTTTTGCTGACTTTAATCAGGAATTTTCCATAGTAACTGAGGCTGCCCACGGGTAGCCAGGCAGTAGGGATTTTCATTCCATCACGCACATTTTTCTGTTCACTGTGGTATGGAGAATATTACTTACTGGAACATGTGAGACAGCTTTGCTCCCTGCAAGTGGAAATCTTGTTGTTCTTCCTCCCTCAGACAATTTCTCAAAAACACCAGTGAATGTCCTCTTTCAAGGAAGATGAGCTGCCAGTTTCAAAATATGGGTCTGCTGTGTTTACTTCCAGGACCCCCAGTCTCCTTGGCGTCTCTTGGTCTTGTGATATCAATCTTGTGGTCATGAAAAAGATGGGCAATCAGGGAAATCTACCTACTTTTTGTGGGAACCAGGTTCTGATTACAGAGATATTATTTTCCTGCTGAAGTAACTTTCATATATCCCCACAATCCATGTTATAAAAATGGGACTTTTTAGTCTAATGTTTAAAGCTGTGCTAACTCTGGCTGCCAACCATTTGGGGCTTTATTCCTCTTGTCTATTACACCACAGCTAGACCCTAATCACATGGAGTGACTTTGGGGGCTTTCCTAACAATAATCCTCTTTGCACATTTCTACTGGACAAAATCCTTTTCATCTTTTGAGGTCTCAAGTGGCATCTCTTGCAGGGAGTCTTCCTTGAAGACTGCAGTAGAGAGGACACTGAAGCCACCTCAACAACATCCTATAGAGCTACCTTGTTTAAAACATTGTAATGTGCATGTGTATTGTAAGTGTTCTGGAAGCTTCCAAAGAAGACGGTGATTCCCGAGAACTTTGCTTTTCTAAGTGAAGTTGGTAACATTGGTCTTACCTGAGAGTGAGAATAACATCATCCCTCCATATTTGCAGATTCTGAACCTGCTGATCCAACCAACCAGACTGAAAAACATTCTAACAGGAATTTCTGTGGCCAAGGAGATATCTCAGTGGCCTAAGTGCCTGCCTGGCAAGTGTAAGGACCTGGGTTTCATCCCGGTACTGCATGCTATGCCAGTCCTGCCCCACACCTGCCAAGCTGGCCATTCAAACCAGGTGAGGTGGTTCACACCTGTAATCCCAGAGCTGGGGAGGCTGAAACAGGAGAATCACTATGAATCTGAGTAGCGTAGTAAGGTCCCATACCAATTTTAATAAATTAAAATTAAATAAATAAAAGTAATAGATATTTGCACCTGTGCTGAACATGTACAGACTTTATTTTCATGCCATTCTTCCCTAAGCAACACTGTATAACAATAATTTGTATAACATTGTCTTACATAAATGTATACATTATGTAAGTAATCCAGAGCTGATTTAAAGAATATAGGAAGATATGCACAGATTATACAGAAATGCCACAGTATTTTACACAAACTACATGAGCATCTGTAGATATTGGTAGTATCCACAGGGGACTGTGGACCTGTTCCCCTATGGATAATGAGTGACGACAGTAGTAGAAATGCATAATATCAGGCTATCATGAGAATCCACATTTGATAAGGTCCTCAGGTGACTCCTCTGATTTGATAGTTTTAGTAGGATTGACTTCGAGTACCCAAATATCATGAGGACCATCTTTAGTGTTTCCATGCTACGTGGTTACTCAGCAAAGCAGCAAAACTTCATGTGATATCGCACTTATGTAGGCCTTACCCGACTGAGTAGGTTCAGGGCAAACTCAGAGAGTGTGCATTTTGAAGGTGACAGATGATTAACATGCACAGGAAATAAATTCACTGAACAGCTTGCCATCAACCTAACAGCCCAGAGGAACTGACTAAGATCAACAGGTCTTAAAAAATGTGTGCTCAGTTGAGAAGCAGGAACACTGTGGGAGAGCATCTTAGGAATGCTGATTCTTACCCCAACCCTAAGTAACTGAGTCGGCAAGTTCATTTGAATAAGTCTTAAGATGATTGATATGTACTAAAAAGTTTGAGAAGCACTGATGGGAGACAGTTTTTGGAGATCTCTACACTTTTGACATCACTCTTGTGCCTTGGGGAAGTTATTCTCTGACTTACAGTCTCTTCATCTTAAAGAGAAAGAAAAACACCTGCTTTCTCAAGGTTATTGTGAGCATTCCACAAATTAATCTACACAAACTGCTTAGATGACCTCCTGGCTTATAGCAAATGCTCAGTAAATGTAAGTTATTTGGATTTTAAAAAATAGTCTTCATGGTCAGTCAGCCTGATTATTCATGATTCCCCCCATGGTGAGCCAAATTCTACACCCACAAAACAAACATATGCATATACACATGTGTAGGTGCACGGCAGAAAGAAAAAAAAGAAGATAGTGATTTTATCCTTGAGTGGCTCTTAGAGCAATGAGAACAGAAGCATAGAAAAACAGATAAGAAAGCTTCTCCGCAGCATGTCCCCATGGAGAACATGCTCTCCCCAGCTAGATAGGCTGGTTCATGAGGTGTCACAAGGAAGAAGAATGGTTCTGGAGCTTGTTAACTAACTGATGAATCAGGGGCAACAGCAGCTGAAGCATGAAAGTGGAAATACACAAACAAGTCTGTGTGCTCAGGCCTGGCAGTGCACATAGCTCCTCTTCCTCCCCACCTACTTAAGTACAGAGAGGAGAAGGATGCAGGAAATAAGCCAAGAAGGGGATGGGGCAATGTTGGGGGGGTCAGGGTAGTACTTCCTGGGGCAACTGAAGACACAGGGTCCAGGAGACACAGGAGCCTGGAATGATGGCTAAGCCAAGCTCTATAAGGAAATGCCTCTGATTCCTAGGGTAAGAAAATGGTTTCCAAATTGGGGCGAGGGGAGTGCTCAGTAATGACAGGATAAATATCAGCACTTGAATGGAGACAGGAGAGGACTCTCTTAGAATATAAGTGTTTTGAAGACTATAAGTTAAAGTGGCATCTGAGTGAGGTGCAAGTTCCTGAATAATGATAATAATAACATTCATAAAATTGTTGCCTTAGTCCATTTTCTATTTCTATAATGAAATTCTTGAGACTGGACAGTTTGTAAAAATGAGGAATATATTTAATTTTCAGTTTTAGAAATTGGGACTGCAAGATCAGGTGACCCCATTGTTCAGCTTCTCGTGAAGACCCTTGGCTACATCATATTGGCGTCACAGCAGGTATCAGCCAGGTGAGAATTGATCAAAATCTCAAGAGACCTGCATGAATTCCTTCTAAGGACTACACCTTCTGTGACCTAATCACTTCTGACTAGATTCTACCTCTAAAGATTCTACCAATTCATTGTCCCAAGACAGTGTGGCTTGGAAAGGAGTCTAAGTCCTTGTGCCTCTCTTTCTCCATCAACCCTAGGTAGCACAGCTAGAGAGAGGAGTGGCCCATAGATCATAGAAATATCTGATACAATATTGAATCCAGGACTTGTTAACCTACCTCACTGGAGGAATCCAGGTGACTGGCCCCTTTTCCTGCACCAGATGACCAGAGGAATGCCAGTCACTCACTCAGTAGGACCCTGACTAGGGTGCACATCATAGACAGGCAAAATGAGTGGGATCGAAATGTCTAAAACATGAACATAACCAGTACTGTGCTTAGGGACAAAGACATCACTAGAATCCAGTGGGTGAGGCTGACACACACTTTTTAATTTAATTTAGTTTTATCTTGCTTTATTTTTGTTTATATCTTACTTTCTTTTTCATTTCCTTTTTTCTTTTCTCAATTTTTTCTTTTGTTCTTTTTTATTGTTTTCTTTTTCTCTCTCCCTCTTTTCTAAATGGCTGGCAAGAACTCCAGACACCAAAAACTAGTCCCATCCCCCATGTACCCAGAGACCAATTCCAATGATCTCTTCAATATTCCATCATTCTTTCTTTGCTGCCCTCTTTTCTAGTTTCCAAAACCTTGTGCAATCATTCTTCATCTTTCAGCCTTGCTTCTACTTCCTTTCCAATTCTCTTTGTTTTATACATTATCCTCCCTAAATATCCCCACCACAGGGAAAAACCACTCTACCAAGGGGAAACACATTTTATACAAACTACTAGTTTATGATTGGTTCTGTATATAAAGAAAGACTTTGCTCATATAATCTAAATATAAAATTAATCGTTACCACAGTTTGTCAGTTTCTAAATTGTGCTTGATGCTGCTCTTACTGTTAATTGTCCTGCTTTAGCCAGGATGGCATATCTGTTGTAATCAGTTGTTTTCCCTTCTGTAACTACACTGGGAAACTCTAGTGTAATAACCTCACCACCACCAAAGGACTACACCAAAGGACTGGGAACTGAGGTAAACAAATACCAGCATCCTATTCTTAATCAATTGAGAAGATAGGATCTTGGGGTAGACACAGACCAATAACCTTCCTTCTATGCACAGAAGACTTCCCTGAAGAACAAACTTATCCTAGAGAGGTCTTGATACTATAAATATAGCTACCTACTACAAAATCTCACAAGGATTACTGCAGAAAAAAAGAAAATCTTTTTGGAAATAGAATGTGACAAGATAAAGAAGCAAAATGAAACATCAGACCTCCAGCTCACCCAGAATGAGTACAGGAGACATTCACATAGAAAAAATTAGAAGACACACACCTGAAATTTCTGAAATGATAGCAACTGAAATAAAGAAAAAAACTCCATGAGGAAATCTGATCAGAAATAATCTCTCAGGTAAAAAAGAAATGACAACCATAAGGAAAGAATTGGTCAGCATATACAGAAACCTGGCAAGCACAAGGACCCAGATTCAATCTCCAGTACTACATGTAGTGCTGGCCCTAGAACCATGGGCACAACATGCCAGCCACTGAAACTGGGCATGGTGGTGCATGTATGTAATGCCAGCACTGGGGAAGGAGGATCACTATGAGTCCAAGATGCATAGTGAGACACTTTATGAATTAAATACATAAATAAAAGATTAAAAATATTTTTAAAAGAAACATTAGCAGAACAGACAAAGAAATAAGAACCAACAATATATTGTATACAAGAAACACATTGAACTTGAAAAGACTCTCATATACTGAAAGTCAGAGAATGGAAATCAATACTCCTTGCAACAAGAGCCCAGCAAAAAGCAAGGGTAGCTATTCTGTTTGTAGACAATGGGAACTTACAACCAAGAATCATCAAAGTAGATAATGAAGGTCACTATTTACTGTTAGGGAAAAAATTCAAGAGTATGACATAACAATCATAAATGTATATGCAACAAGTACAGGAGAACTAATTATATAAGACAAATATTGATAAACATGTAAAATCAAATAATACAGGGTACCTTAATGTTCTATTGTCACAAAGAAATAGATTGACCAGACCAAAAAAATCAGTGAAAAACAGAACTGAACAAAACCTATGAACAAATGGTCTTAGTAGACATTTATACAGTGTTCTACCCCAAAATATTAGAATACACATTTTTCTCACCCACACACAGGATATTCTCTAAGTAGACCATGTCCTAGTAACTAACCCATAGAACATGCTTAAGTAAAAGCAAATGAATTGAAATTACCTCCTGCATATTATCTGACCTTACTGCAGCAAAATTAGAAATTAATGGCAAAAGAAACTGCAAAGCCTCCATAAAAACACTGAAATTAAATAAAACCCTCCTGAACAACCAATGGGTCAGAGATGAAATTCAAGAAGAAATTAAGTAATATTTACAATTAAGTGAAAATGCAAATACTGGAGTTTGTGGGATGCAATGAAAGCAGTCCTAAGAGGGAAATTTATAGCCATGATTTCTCACATCAGAAAAACAGAATGAGCAGAAATGAACAACCTAATGCTGCACATCAAGTTTCTAGAAAAAAAAAGAACAAGTTAAGCCCAAAGCCCATACAAGGGAAGAAATTATAATAATCACAGCAGAAATTAATTCAATTGAGACTAAGTAAACAACATAAAGAATTAATGAGTCAAAGAATTGGTTTTTTAAAAAAATAAATAAAGTTGATAAACATCTAGACAACCTTATCAAAAAAGAATAGAAAAAATATCAATTCCATGCATGAGGAATGAAAAGGGTGAAATCTCTACAAATCCTATGGAAATTCAGAAGATCAATACCTAACACAAAAATTTTTACTTGCATAAGATAGAAAACACAGAATAAATAGACAGATTCCTAGATATGTATGAATTAACATAGCTGAATGAAGAAGATATAAAAATTCTGAATAATCCAATGTAGCAATAATGAAATCAAAAGTGTAATTAAAATCTTATCAAAAAAGAAAACCCTAGATCCTGATGAATTCACAACTAAATTCTACAAGAGAGTTAGAGGTTTAATGACAATACTACTCAAACTCTTCAATGAAGCTGAAAGGGAAGCAATTCCCTCTAACTCAGAAAGATTAAGCCAAAAAAGAGAACTACAGGCTACTCTACCTCATGAACATAGATGCAAAAATTCTCCATAAGGTACTGGAAAACAGAATGTAGCAAATCATCAAGATTGTACATCATGACCAAGTTGAATTCATCCTAGGAATGCAGGGATGCTTTGACATACTCAAATAAAACATAATATACCATCTCAACAGAGTCAAAGACAAAAATAAATCACATGATTATGTCAATAGATGCAGAAAAAGCTTTTGATGAAGTCCAACACTCCTTGATGATTAAAAAAAAACCTACAGAAAATTCAAATATATAGTCTTTATCTCAATTTGATAAAGCCATCTATGACAAACCAACAGCCAACATCATATTAAATGCACAAAAAGGAAACTTTTACTCTAAAATCAGGAGCAAGACAAGGATGCCCACTGTCACCAATCATAGTCAATAGACAGGGATCCCTCACGTATCGTGGAGGTTATATTCCAGACCTCTATGTGATAAGTGAAAATCAATGAAGTAGCTATGTTATATTTATTTTAGTATTTATGTATATTTCAAGGCTTTATAAACCCTTCCCACACTCTTATAAACATTTTCCACACTTTATAAAACACTTCTAATGTTCTTAACCATTTTCTAAACTCATAAACCAATGTAATTGTAACAATACATGTATCCTGCATGGTACTGCAAAATCCCACGATATAGTTAAAAATCCAACCTGCAAAACAGTGAGTCTATGAAAGTGGTACCATGTAATAGTGAGGGACTACAGTAATTCTGGAAACATTAGCCAGAGCAATTAGACAAGAGAGAGAAATAAATAAGGATAGGAAAGAAAAAGTTAAATTATCATTATTTGCAAATGACATGATACTCTACAAGGAAGACTCCAAAGAGTCCACCAAAAGATTTCGAGATTTAATAAGCAAGTGCAGTAGCAGAGTTGGATACAAAGTTAGTGGAATTTCTGTGCACAAACAACAAACTCAATTCAAGGGAAACTGGGGAAACAAAACCCTTCACAATAGTATCATAACATGAAATACTTAAGGAACAATCTAATCAAGGAAGTAAAAGATCTATACATTGAAAATTACAGTGCTCAAAAAGGAGATTGAAGAGGCTATCAGAAAATAGAAAGACATCCCTTGCTTGTGAATAGGAAGAGCCAATATTGTGAAAATTACTATACGTCCAAAACTATTATACAGATTTAATGCAATTCCAAACAAAATACATTAGCTTACCTTGCAGATCTAGAGAAAACATTGATAAAATTCACTTGGAAGCAGAAGAGATCTAGAATAGCAAAGGCAGTCTTAGACAACAAAGGCAAGGCAGGGGGCATCATAATTTCTGACTTCAAATTATACTGCAAAGTTATTGTGATAAAATTAACATGGTACTGGCAAAAATCAAGAAAAAAAACAGTCCTGAGAATCAGTGAAACAGAGTAGAAATGTACACACAGCTGCAAACACACTCAGGCACCTTATCTTTGACAAGGGGCCAAACAGGTTGACTAGACAAAATATAGCTTCTTTAATAAACGATGCATGAAAAACTGGCTTTTCATATCCTGAAGCCAAAAATAAGACCCATATCTGTCACCATACACTAAACTAAAGTCAAAATGGTCAAAGATCCTGATATTAAAACAAAAAACTAAATCTACTAGAAGAGAATTAGACAGAAATCTTGAAGTCATAGGGTTTAGGCATAGGGTTCATGAACAAAACCCAAACTGCAAGGGAAATATATAAAAAATAAACAACTAAGATCTCATCTTATTAAACAGTTTTTATACATCTAAAGAAATCACCAACAGAGTGAAAAGACAACACACAAACTGGGAAAACATTTTAGCCAAACCTCACTCAGACAAAGGACTTCTATCTAGAATATATAAAAAGTTGAAAAGCTCAGGCCCAAAAATTCAAAACCCAATCCCAAAATGGGCATCTGAGATGAACACATACTTTTCAGATGATGAAATACAAAGGGCAAATAAATATATGAAAAAATTAACAGCGTTGACTATTTAAGAAATGCAAAGTAAAGCAATACTGAGATTACATCTCACCCCAGAAAAAATGACTACTGTCAAGATGTCAATCAATAACAAATGCTGGAGACGTGGAGAAAAAGGAATCCTTTTTCACTGTTGATGGAAGTGTAGACTGGTGCAACCACTGTGGAAATCAGTGTGGAGACTCCTCCAAAAACTAGGATTAGAGGTCCTATTTGACCCAGATATTTCTCTTCTGGATATTTACTCAGAAGAATTAAAAACATCATGCCACAATGAGATGTGTGCACCCATGTTTATTGCAGCACAATTTAGAATGGCTAAATCTTAGAAATAACTCAAATGTCCACCGTCTGAGAAATGGATAAAAAGGATATGGTATTTTTATACCATAGATTACTACTCAGCCATAAAACAAATAAACTTGAGGCTTTTATAGGTAAATAGATGAAACTTGAGAACATACTCATAAGCGAAATAGATTAGACTCCATATGTAGACATCATATTGTTTTCTTAATATAAAAGGCTGAGAGAATAAATAAGATCCAAAATGTATAATAAGTATTATGAAAGGGGAAACAATTTCTCAAAAGGCAAGAACAACTGGGGTGGGAGAAAGGGAAAAAGAGGAAAGGCAAAAGAAAAATATATATACATATATATTAAATATATGTTTACAGAAGATAATTAAGATAATTATATTATTAAGTAAAGTTTGTTCATTGAAAAGAATGATTTGTGCTTTTATTGTTTGATCAATTTTGAGTAACTGCATCATAATCTGAGCAACTACTTTGAAGATAAGAATATGCAATATATTAACCATTGTTAATTTCCTCCTATTTTGTTTTGAAATTCTATATCCTTGTTCTTATTGTTTGTCTCTATTTAAAATAAAAAGAAGGGGCCAGGGAGATAGCTCAGTAGAGTAAGCCCTTGCCTGACAAGTGCAAGGCCTAAGTTCAATCCCTGGTTCCACAAAATAAATAAATAAATAAATAAATAAAAATAAATTTAAAAAATAAAAAGAAAAGTTCCTTCCACCTCCCAACATCACCACACTGGGGACTAAGTTTCCAATGCCTGGACCCTTAAGGGACACATTCAAACCTATTCAACCATGGCAGTATCTGTGAACATTTTCTATGTATCAACTTACTTCAGCCCTTCAAGTACATGTTGTAGGTACCGTCTACTGCTTAGAGAACTGAGATATAGAAATGTTAAAATATTGCCCAGATTCACACAGCTAGTGGGTGGCAGAGCCAGGCAATTAGATTCTCATAACCAATCCTCTGACCTGCTCAACCATATTGACTGTCAGCTGGTCATCAATGTCTTTTTCTTTCTTTCTTTTTTTTTTGGGGGGGGAGGTCTTGCCAGTGTCTTTGTCAGTATTTTCCCCAAATTCAGTTTGGTTCTTCAATGTCTCACTTTCTCATCTTCTTTCATTTTTCTGTCTACCTCCTTAAGTACGAAGAAGTACTTTTTACTACTCATTGACCAAGATCACAGATCTGGTCCAAAATTAAGAAGTCTTTGACTAAATCTCAATTTCTCCAGTACATGATTAAAAAGGGCAAATGTTAGCTAATTTTTCATTGCTATAACCAATAACTGAGATGATTACTTATAAAGAGGGAAGGTTTATTTTGACTATAGTTTTGGAGGTTTCAGTCCAAGGTCTGTTGGAAGTTATTGGGCCTGTAGTGAAGAAGCACATCATGGCAGGAGCATGTGATGGAGGAAAACTTCACTAAAATTTATGGCTGGGGAAAAGACAGGAAAGAACTGGGATCCTACAATCACCTTTGAGGGTACGTTCCCCAGGACCTGAAGATCTCCTACTAGGACCCCCTCTTAAATTTCCACAATCTTCAAGTAGTATGAAGCTAGAGACCAAGCCTGTAGCATGGGGGCCTTTAGGGGACATTCCAGATCCAAATCATAGCACATGGCCTATCTTATTGGCCCACATGGTGGAGGAGACTACAAAAGACCATCATAGCTCTGTCTGGAAGTGATACACTCACTTCCCGCTTACGTTTCACAGCTCAAGGCAAGTCACATAGTCACGCCCAGCCAAGTTCAAAGGCATATGTATGTCTGAAGAACTTGTTGGTGAGCTCTAGTACTACCTATCCCATAGGCTTTCATGTGCTTTTATGGGCACGTGGAGAAACTCAGTCAAAGAATGGAGGTCAAATAATTTATCCAAGGTTAAACAGCTGATAAGTGATTGACATAGGAGTCAAACTTGGACTTTGTGAATTAGGAAAGAGATCATTAAACTTTCTCTTGGAGGGTCAGAGACTGAATATCTTAAGTTTCACGGACCATATGGCCTCTGCCCAAACTATTTAACTCTACTACAGCCACAGTCAACGTGTAAAAAAAATAGGCCTGGCTGAGCTCCAATAAAACTTTATTTACAAAATCATGAATGGCATTTGGCTGGCAGGCCATGATGTACTGACCCCTCACTTAAAGTCCTTGCTTATAACTTCAAGGTTACCCTGAGTTCTGAAAACTGAAATGATGAACAAGTGAGAATTATAACCCTTTTCTATCAAATGTCTCCTACAATGTTACCTCTGTAGTTAGTTAGAGTTAAATGATTTTACAGCCTTTAATGGGTCACTGAGCTTTCATCCATCCAAGGTCAAGTGTAACCAGCTTCTCTTTGGGGCCTGGCTAATTATTACTGCACAAGTTTAAAGAGAATGGCAGATGGGTAATTTTCATACTAAAAATGACAACAGGAACCCTACCAAAGACTAAGCAAGCCACTATTAAACCCCTATTAGCTGTGTGGGGTCATTTCTAATGGCACATTCACCAATGGGACAATTGTTCTGCTGGCCTGTGCTAACCAGCAATTGAAATCAATGGGAAGCTTTGGGCACCAAAGCAAGGGTTTTTTTCTGGGCCACCTAACCCAGACCTTGTTTTTCCAGCTGACACTCTGTCTGTGTCAGCTAATTCCTACTTTGGAAAATGCATTCCAGGGCTAATAAAGACGTTAAAGTCACTATTTTCTCTCCATGTTATGAAAACACGAATAGCTTTGTACATCCTTAATATGATCAGGAGATTTCTGGACTAGTTTAGAAACTGTCCAAAGGTCACAGAATCTGAATTTCCTATTGGGAAGGCCTGAAGTATGTTTGTGAGCTCAGTGTTTTTAAATGCCTCAAGTTCTGCAATGGTGAGGCAGTGAATTAGAGGTGGCTCAGGGGGAATGTAGAGCAGGCAATCTTATCGGCACGCATGCACATCTGAAAATCTACAAGGCAGCATTCATCTTCCTTAAATACTTACCAGCTGTGGGAAGCTGGGCAGGGCTACCTCACTTTACTGAGTTTCAGTTTCTGTGGGTGGGAAATGGCAAAGCTGAGGCCAATGTCATGGCAGTTGTCAGGAGGGAGACAGTGTGTAAGTGCCCACAAGTCCCTCCATGAATAGCAACTGGGTAGAAGCAGGAAGGCCCCCGCTTCAGCCAAGCCAAAGCTAGCTGGGAACTGGCTCTACAATGTTGGCAGAATCAAACCCAAGCTGCTGAGTGCTAACTTAGAATTAATCAGGAGAAACAATGACAAGCCAGAATGTTTAGCAAAATAAGGCAATATAACCTGGCAAAATAAGGTAATAGAACCTGGCTGCCATGGCCCTTGTTCGTACTAGGTTAGCACTCAGTCCTGCTCAGGCTGGTCCACAGCTATTTCAAAGGAGAAGGGCCATGTGGGGCAGAGGAAGAGCAGGCCTTATGTCAGCTGCTCAACTTCAATTCCACTATCAGGTCTCATGAGTATTGCTTGGAGCTCACTAAAGGCTTGATAAGACCTGTGGGTATGGCTAGCAGGGCTGGCCACATAGGCATAGGGTCACACATTATCCCAGGCCCCAGATCCTCTTTGGCAGCACTGAAAGCAGAGGACCAGAGGTTTATACCCCATGGAAGTTTCAGATACCTCATTGGAGCCTCTGAATTCTATAAGACTTTATAAACCTATTTCTTTTATAAGAAAATTGAGACCAGTGGTAGGTGGTTAGTGCTTCGCCAGTGGTCATCTAGATAACAGGATGGTGGGCCAACCTAGGAACTGAACTCAATTTTTTCTACATACTTATCTATTTTGACTTCCCTTTAAGGATGGGGAGGACTAGGAGTGTATGTAGCCCAGTGGTAGAGGTCATATTTAGCAAGAGCAAGGCCTTAGGTTCCATTTCAGTTCCACAGCAGGAAAAAGTATGGGTTCTCTAAATAGAAAGAGAACAGCTTGAAGTCAAGGAAGTAACTTTCTAAAATTCCTAGCAATTCCTAAGGAAATTTTTTTTCCTCTTTATAACACCCACAAGGAGATAAGGAACCGCCTAGTTCCTTTATGCCTACATTCAAGATTGCGTACAAACACTACACACTATTTTTCCCTGATTTTTTGGTAGAAAACTTCTACTGCCTGACCCTGCCATTTCCTAGCTGCCTGTGTCTCTGGGCCCTCTGAGCTCTGACTACCACCTATACGCCCAACACAACAGAAGTGGGATTAGAATCGGGACTCTTTAGTAAACTGTAAAATGTTAAAGGAATGTAAGACTTTGGCCAAAGTATTTTATTTCTTTGTAAAGTAGATTAAGGCAGAAAACTCAGGGCTGGGAGCAGGTGTGGTCTGTCCTTTCCTTAAAAAAAAAAAAAAAAAAAAAGGTAGAGGAAAAACTCCAGCCAGCCAGTCTGCAGAGCCTGGAGACTCTTTCCTGTTTCTACAACCTCCCTGTCAACAGTCCAGGGGGTAACAAAGTCTCCCCCACTGAAATCTGCAGCCAGTTGCATTCCAGGCAGACTTGCCAATCATTAGCCATGCAATTTTGTTTATCCTGCCCCAGCTTGGAATTTGGCCTCTTACAAAATCACAGCTACAAAGGAAGAACTGGTTGGACCAAAACTACTCAGTGAGTTCAAGAAGCCTCCCAGAAAGGTAGCCTAGGAACGCTTGTTAAACAGACACTAGACCTGGTCAGCCCACCAAGCCCAGCCCCAAGGTCCAAGCTGCCCTTTCTGCTGACATTGAGAGCTTGAGGTGTGATCTGGCCCATAGACAAGACAGCTCCTCTCAGATTTGGATGACTGTTTAGCTTCAACCAAAGGTCAGGTCTTCACTGCCAATGCTACCAGTAGCATTGCCTTCTAATCTTTGCCCTGTGGAGGGATTAACATTTGTTAGGCATTTTCTGTGCAGCAGGGATCGTAAGATCTTAATGATTTCACTAGGAGAGCTCTATAGAAGCCAAAGCTGGGGTACTGATCATGGAGTTACTTTGCTCAAGGTCAGAGTCTGGAAAGTGTTATAGAAGAGGCAACTGTTGTTTGCATCCACTAAGTGCACGTTCCTGCTTCTCCGCTTTGTTGGGATAAGAAACCCAGCTGCCTGTCTCCATGGGCTGAGTGTGAAAGTCAGGCAAACTCAGTCATAAGACTACACCCTCCTCTTAAAAATCAAACAAGAACATGGGATGAAGTCAGGCCAATCAAATCCTGTTTTGCATCTATGAACGCATGCATGCCTGTGCAAGATGTCTCTCAAACTCATGTGTTAAAATCCTAACCTCCAATGTGATGGTATTAGGTGAGGAGGATTTTGGGAATTGATTGGGTTATGAGGGGGAACCCTTGGGAATGAGATAGAAGCCCTTACAAAAGGGTCTCCAGAGAGCGAGATTACCCTCTTTCTCACATGCACTGACAGAGTCAGTGTACTTCAGTGGACTATAACCTGAAAGAGGGCTCTCACCAAAGTGCATCCAGGCTGGTATCCTGACCTCAGACTTCCAGCTTTATGAGAAATAAGCTTTGTAAGTCACTCAGTCTGTGATAGTTTGTTTTAGTAGCCTGAACTGAAAAACTATCTTGAAACAACCTACTGATACAGTTCCCCATTTTACAGATGAACAAATTGAGACACAGCAAAGTTAAGTAACTTACCTCAGGTGACACAGGTAGCAGAAGTGCTAGGTTTCTGGCTCTAATTTAAATGTTTTTAGTAGCCACATTAAAGTGAAAATAATTCTAATAGCATGTTCAATATTAGTATTTCATATACTAATGGATATAAAACAAATTAGGAATACCTCTATTGTTTTTGTTTAAGGTTTTGGCAATCTGGTATGCATTTTTCACTTATAGGACATCTCAGTTTGTATTGGCCATGTTTCTGGTAGCTATGGTATTGAGCAGTACAGCTCTAGCATAGAGCTTATCTAAACTTTTTAGGTCTAGCATATATAGTAAATGATCAAATTTTAACATTAGTTTGGGGCTCATTAATTGAGCTTGCTCAGGATCAGAAGCAACAGGACAGATAACCAAGTTCCTGACTCCTCTCTCCAAATAGAGACAGCTAGAGATGCAGAGGCCTCAAATATATCAGGAAAATACAACCAGTTTGAGAATTTTAGGCCTACTTTAGTCTTAGGCCCTTTCTGAAGCTGATTGAATCAGAAACTCTGCGATATGGCCCAGCATGAGAATTTAACAAGCTTTCAAGGCATATGTTTCCAGGCATATTGGTAGTGATATCCCCACCTGCCTGCCTTTTGCTGAGGCTTTCCAGGAATGTCCACTTAGTAAATGACTGATGCCCAGTCCTACAAGGTGCCATAGCCATCCCATTTTAAGAAGAGGAGGCTGATGTGCAGAGCTGAGTGGCATAGCCAAGCAACATAGCGGGTGTATGGCAGGGTAGAAACAGAATTTGAATCAAGCTCTCTCTGCTTAAGAGCCCATGCAACTTGAGCTCAGCCATGTGACTTTCTACTTCTACCGAAGGCTTGAAATTCTTAATTTTAAATTATCATGTCCCAATATCTTATATTCATCCATTCATTCTAAATTCAGCTCCTAAAATCTGAGCCAGGCCCCATGGGCACTGAAGCTATAAGGATAATGAATATTTGCTACTCAATCTTTAGGAGTTCATGAAAACATCACTCTGAGCCTCAAAGTTTTCCAACAAATCAGGAACAATCTGAGCTAAAGTGACTGGAAACTGGGGGAATAATTGGGAGTTAGGAAGGGTAGCACTTCTTAGTAAGAACATGTGTATTGGAATTTTTCAGGGTGGTGTTGATTATGGCTCTATAGTAAACTTGTACTACAACTATTTCTTCAACGTTGATTTATTTGAAAGCAATTATTTTTTGTTTTGGTTTCTAAGTTGGCCTTATTTCCTTTACTTGTCAGCTAAACTATAATAGGGCAAAGTGGGGTGATTTCCCTGCACCCACTTTTTAGGACTGAAGATGTTATAATATTCTGAGAAAGTAGAAGTGATGATGTATAACAGTTT
This sequence comes from Octodon degus, assembly GCF_000260255.1. Lineage (NCBI taxonomy): Eukaryota > Metazoa > Chordata > Mammalia > Rodentia > Octodontidae > Octodon > Octodon degus. The sequence continues at coordinate 1,779,644 of NW_004524788.1, forward strand.
TGAAGGCAGAATATCTATGCAACTCAGATGTCCATCTGAGAGATTGATCAGTGTTGTACCTATTAACAATGTCTTTGACTTCAAACAAATAAAAATCTGACCAAGTAACTCATTCTTATTTCTGATAGAGGTCTAGGATGGGCAGGAGATGGCTTTGTCTCATCAGCTCACTAATTCCAAGGACAGCGACTTTTTCCCTTGGCCTCTCCCTTCATATTTCTCCCTCAGAATTACCTGAGGGATTCTTAGCCCTAGATATCACATCATTATTCAAGACCAAGATGAAACACAAAGATAGTGTGACAGCAGATGGCTTCAGGATGGATGGAAGCTTATAAGATCTGGTGTCCATCTGCTGAGGTCCTCTATTGACCTGTTACCTATACCTGTCGCTGTTGCTTCAGGCCAGTGACTGGTCTCAACTGGCCTTCAGACATGATGTGACCATGCATTGCTGAACTTTGCCTCTGTCCTTGGGTCATTTATTCTAGTCCCTCTCAGTGATGAAGGGTCCCTTGCTGGGATCCCTGGGAATTCACAGAAACCTCACACACTATAAAAATGCCAGGCTCATTTGTCCAAGTGCTTCCTGGAAAAGCCTCACAGCTATCCCCGGACAAGGTCTTGGGTAGCATCCCTCCTCAGCTGTGCCCTGTTCACCACACCTAGGGAAGCACAGCTTCCTCCCTCATTCTATCCTCTGTATTCAGGATTTTCACTATGTCATCCTCTACTGTTCCTCCCTGAGCTGAAAAAGCCAGGTTCCTATGTGGTTGGTCTCTTTGCGTGCATCACCATCTTCTCTACAGAACAATAGCAAGGAATTAGTATCTTTTCTTCTGTCTGGAAGTGGGCTTCACTTTTTCTCTTCCCTGAGGGCATAATAGACAGATACAATAGTTTGAATGGGGCTGGGGAGATAGTTCAGTAAAATAAGTGCTTGCCTGGCAAGTGCAAAGTCCTGAGTTCGATCCCTGGTACCACCAAAAAAAGAGGATAGTTTGAATGCATCCTCCAAAAATTCATGTGTCAAAAATTTAGTCTTCAAGCTGGCCATAGATCTAAGTGCCTGCCTGGCAAGCACAAGGACCCGAGTTCAATCTCCAGTACCGCATGCCATGTTGGGCCCCTAAACTGGGCATGGTGGTGCACGCCAGTAATCCCAGCACTGGGGAGGCTGAGTCAAGAGTATCACTACAAGTCTGAACTGTGGAGTAAGACCCTGTATCAAATAAATAATTTTTTTTTAAATTTTAAATGAAATTCATATAGTAATGGTATTTGGCGATGGGACCTTTGGGAGACAATCAGCATTAGGTAAGGTCATGAGGGTGGGCTTTCTTGTGTGTGCTTCTATTTTTTTTTTTTTGTCCTGTTACAATACAGCAAAAAGAGCCTACCAGATGCTGGCATCATGTTCTGTGACTTGCTAGCCTCCCAAGTTATGAGCAAAATAACCAGCTTTTCTTTATAAATGACTCCCTCCTAGGTGTTTTGTAATAGCAATAGCAAATGCACTCTAATAAAAGGCTATGGGTAAGTAACAAACCAAACAACTCACCAATCAATGATAGAAGATCCACAAGTATGTACTAATCTGGTTTCAATTGCTTTTCTTTCAAAGTGGATAGGCAGAGCAAAGGACAAATCTCCTCCTTCTGAAACAGCAGTGTTGTGTGGAAATGAGAATGTTTTGCCGTGTTCCATTGAATGCTGATTATTATGATGTTAATTATGGATTTAGTCAACTGGGAAGGGAAGTAAAATACAAACAGTGCAATTAAGAAATGCAATTAGCATCAGCAAGTAGAGCTCCTGTTTGCCCTGCACTTCAATGAGAAAGACCCCTTCTCTTTCCTGCAGTGGGGTGACCCTCGTACCCATAGAATTTCCTGCCCTAGATCCATGAAATTTCCCCCACTACACAACACATCAAAGAAATGAAAATAAAAGCAACATTTAAGAATTCATTTCACCTTTTCTGATAGCCCTTGTATGAATCCTTTGACTACTTGGCAGAGAGTTGATTTTTTGCAAAATCTCCCCCAAATCCCCAGGACTTATGATAACTGAAGCCTGACCAGTCTGGTGATTCTGTCTTCCTGGTTCAGCTCAGTTCAGAACACACTGCTGCTGGCATACGTAGGATGGAGCTCTTAGTGCATAGCACACCCATGGTCTGAGTACATGTCCATCTCTAGTCCTAAGTGATGCATTTTTTGAAAGACAGGCACACATGCTCTTCCTCTGTCACCTGTCACATAACAAAAGCTTACTACCTATTAAATTAAGGGACCACTAACAAAAATTTTGACTGTTTATTGAGCATCTTCTATGCAGCAGACATTGTGGTTAGCACTTCCAATATAGTATTTTGCATTATTTTAATTATCATTAGCCCATTCACACAGATGAAAATGAACCCAGAACATTTGTCATATATCCAGGGTCATGAACTTGCTTAAGAGGGGAGGGCTGGAAGACAGATTTTGAATCCAGCTCCCTCTCACTTCAGAGCCAGTGTTCTGCACATTTTCACAATACACACATACATGCATGCACGTCTGCCTGTGATAATTCAGATAGGAAAAAAACAAGGCAAAATGAAAAATAAATGATTTGCTTGGATGTTTAGGGGTGAAATGGAGTATGAATAATTTTTTTTTCTGGTTTGTATTTCTTAAAATATTAAGGTAGTTTGAAAAGAGAAGAATCTACCTCAGTTCCAAATTTTTCTGGGGTTAAATCCTGATAGCCTGGTTATCTTAAAGGGAGGTAAACCATGCTGGTCACTTCGCTCCTTTTCTGTCTCCTGGTCGGGGGTAAGGGGACAGTTAATTCCAGAGACTGTGCATGCGTGCAAAGCCTGCTTGTGGAACAGACACTTCCTGTCCACCTGGTCCACTGCGTAAGGAGAGTTACTCGTTCTCCCTTCAGTAGCTCTACCTGTGCTGCCCATGGTAGAAGCTGCATGGATGACACTCCAAGTCCCATCTTGCTGTAGGGCTCTGCATGCTGGGGAGAGGCAGGGAGAGGAGGAGGACTAGACAAGAGCATTTGCCAGGGCCTCTGTATCTGTGTATATTCTAAATTCAGAAGGCTGATACTGTCTCTAAATGGGTTGAAATAAAACTCAAAGTTGATATTTATGACATTATTTTAAGCTTGGGTTCCACTCTGTATTATTTTACCTATGTGCTATGAATTAATATTTTAATAAATCCTATACATACCTTACAAATAGCATATCTTTCTTTATTGCTTTGTAGTTTTTCAGTGTTGAAATTGATAAATGCAAATGAACCTATAGTTCATTTTCCCAAATTTTATTTTAGGATATCTATGTTTCTAAAACATAAACTCTAAAAAATGAAAAATATTAGGTCCAATGAGATAGCTCAGTAGACTAAGCACCTGCTTTGGAAAGCACAGGGATCAGGGTTTGATCTCTGGTCCTGCACGCCACACCAGCCTCACCCCTGAGTGTGCTGAACCGTGGAGTCTGGGCATGGTGGCGCATGCCTGTAATCCCAGCATTAGGAAGGCTGAAAACAGGAGGATCACTTTAAGTCCAAGATGTGTAGTGAGACACTGTACCAAATACATAAATAAAAAACAAAAATGAAATAATTGAAATGGCTCAGGTCCCTTTCAGTTCCTGAGAAATTCAGGGCTCTACTGTCTGAGCTTGACTGAGACAGAACAGACTGAGAAGGCTGACCTCTTTTTGGAGCGTGCAGCGTGCTTCAAGATGGAGTCTATTCTTTGTCCCGAAAATAAAACAAATATGGCAAAAGCAGAAAGTAAGATGAAAAGAAGCAAAGTCTAGGTATTAAAAGGGCAGTGGAGAACATCCATTTTAAGTGGAAAACAGCCCCATTCATTCATATCAGCTTCTTCCTCAAACTCCACAAAATGAAAATGGAAATAATTTTTTAAAAGGAGCAAGTTCACAATGACAAAGAGAGTATGAACTTAGCTATGAAAACTAATGTTTTGAAAAGGGAAAGGATATAGATGAATAGTGAATTCCTACACCACCTGGGAAAAGCTTTAAAGTAAGCCCACAAGAGAGAAGCCAGAGTACCATAGGTCATACTAGGACTTGGAGATACCAAGTAGCCTGACGTAGGGTGAAAAGAAAGTTTGAGAGTGGTAAAACTGGTTGAAAAAAACAAGGGGTATCCCCACTACTACCACAGTTGCCATCAGAACCATTTTGTTACAACACCATCACCTCCACTCGGACATCAGTATCACTATCAACACTATATCACCACCACACCATTACCACCATGAACTCTATCATCACTACTACTACCTCCAGCATCACTGCTAATAACAGCACCAGTACCACCATCAGTGTCATTACCCCCACCACCATCCTTGTCACTACCACCATCACTCCTTCCTCCAACCAGGTAATCCAGGCTAAGCGTCCTTCCACTATCATAATAAAATACTAGATTTTTGGAGGTGCAGTGGGGAGAGTAATTAGAGAGACTTTAGGCAACATTCAGGGTAGGGGAAAATACTTTATTTTAAAGAATATTAAGGGGCCAGGGAGATAGCTCAGTAGAATAAGCACTTGCCTGGCAAGCGCAAAGGCCTGAGTTCAATCCCTGGTTCTGAAAAAAAAAAAAAAAACCAAAAGAAAAAAAAAAGAATATTAAAGAAAGCTTTCATACTGCACAGTGAGACCTACATGGCTGCCAGTGAGAAACACAGGGCCACCAGAGAAGCGGCTCCAGGGCAGGAGACTGGAGGATTTCTTCATGGCAAGCTAACCAGCCTAAGAGCAAAACCTGTTCACTCTTCCATCCAGTAGTGAAGCTCACCAAGCAGCAAGCTCTGCTCGTGGGCTTCCAAACAGCCTTCCAGCTCATAAAAGGGAATGCCAGCCAATGTCACTAGGCAACCGAAGCCTCTGGAACAAGAGAAACACAAAATAGGAACTCAAAGGTGACAAAGACAATGCTGGAAACCGAGGAAAACTGCCCAGGAACAAGAAGAGCAACAATAATAGTGTCCGAAAGAGAACAGTGGACATTACATTCCTAAGAATAAGAGCCTATAAAAATGAAAGATCAGAAAATAATGAACAGCTCTGTAACAAAAGAGGATAGAACAGACTCTAAAGTCCTGTTTCCCTTCCCAGAATCTACAGAGGATGACACATTGGAAATTAAGTAAACATACTTTGAGCAGCAGCAAGTCCCATACCAGTCCATATGTGGCTATCTGAAAACCAGTGACTACGGCTTTTAGGTTGGTCCTAGTACCTGTTGTACATGTAATCTACAAAACAACCCTTCTCTATATGAATTATTAGCCTCCTTTTATAAACAGAATCCTTACAGGGGACGTTAATGGGCTGAATCATATGAAGTAGTCAGTTTCATCGTTCAGAAGCAGTGGAATGCCAGCAATTTAAATGATTCAACCTAATTCATGGTTCAGATTTGCTCTGTAGCTTTTTGGTCAAAGTTATGAAAGGTTAGATGATAAGTCATTGTCATCTGGGACCTCCAATGTCATGTGAGCCTTGAATCTGAAAGGAAAAGAACACGTTTTTTAGAGGTTGCAGCGTCCTCTTTCCTAGGTTGGTTGTGGTCTATTTGCAGCAAAACCATACATCTGTGGTCATCTCCGTGTGTGTGTGTGTGTGTGTGTGTGTGTGTGTGTGTGTGTGTGTGTGTGTGAGTGATGAAGTAGTCAATTATATCACCCCAAATTGCAAAGAAGCAGAGTTTGTGTGTTGGCAGGAGTGGGCTGGGGACAGAGGTCTCATTGCTAGATCATTTGTTAGGCTTATTCCACATGTAGGAGCAGCCCTTCAGGAAAGCACAGACTTTTTTATGTTTCAGGCAGTAAGTAACTTCATTTTTTAAAATGGTTGCCCTTGGGAAATGCTGTCTTAAACACTTTCTCCCTGCCTTATTGGGGGAACTCTTTAAACAGCAGAAACTCAGGCTTGATTTTTTTGGTCATTTGTTTTAGAGAATCACAAATCCTCCCCTGACACTTACCATCTCAAGAATAGTCTCATTTCCATAATTAAAATTTGCAGTCTGGGCAACTGGAAATACTCCAAATTGTACTGAAAGTGAAGATGTGTGTCCACTCACCTCTCCCAACCAGCAGGGGTTGATTTAGAGCTGGAGACTGCAACATGGAACAAGAAGAGAGGGTCCTTTTTCTTTTCTCCTACTCCTTTGGGCCATTTTCAGGTAACATGGATGGTGGGGCTTGAGGCAGCTGATTTTCCTGACACCCCTAAACTCTGGTATTGGTTTCCTCTGGCTTCAGCAGAGGTATAAGCTTAACTCTTTGTCTTGTGGTTATTCTGTGGGTTTCCAAAGACCCTAATCATTGGGGATCTCCCAAAAGCAGTTCCTTAAGGCAGGGGGTATTTTTACTGCCTGGCTGTGTGCCAACAACTTCACCCCTTCTAAATTCTTCCTTCATATCACTGCACCTGGGGACTTTGGGGACAAAATGTCCATCCAGATCTCTGTTGCACATGCTCCATATATGCAGGGAAAATGCTCTGGCATTCTCTGCCCAGCCAGTGCTGGGTTGTTGGCCGTTTTTAGCACAGTGCCTCCTCTCCCCTGGGGGCAGAGCAGTAAGCCAGCCCAGCCTTTTCTTGCCTCTAGACATTCCTTGTGGGACACAGTCACCAGACCCACACACTTGCCTCTAATGTCAGAGGCTCAGACCAAGCTCTCTGCAATGTGTAGCCACACATTTAGGATGAGAAGGACATGCTCCCATGTCCTGCCTTCAAGGTGCAGCTTAAGAAACTATGTCCCATGACTCCAACAACTTTGACAAAACATCATCCTTCTCAGCTTTTTCAATCTATTTCACTTAGCATGATGACTTCATGGTTCAACTATGTTGCAGTACGGGCCAGAATTTCCTTTTTAAGGATGAATAACATTCCATTGTGTTTATAGGTCACATTTTGCTTATGCATTCATCCGTCAATGGATGAATTGCTTCCACCTCTTTGCTGTTGTGACCAATGTTGTATGAACATAGATGCACTAATACCTCTTTGAGATCTGCTTTCAATAATTTTATGTGCTTGGGTATGTATTAAGCTCAGGTTTAAAAGATAGATTTTGTTCCCCATCTTTGCAATTCCTGCTGAGGTAGAGCAGCTCCTCACTTTGCAATGACTATGCCAAATATTGTATATTTTTGGTTTCTCTATCTCAAAAGGTAGAACAGGACCCATTTTGGCTGGTTGCTATATAGATATGCTAAATATACAAATATGTACTCGTATGTGTGCATAATGGAAAAGGTATTTGTGTGTGGACCTGTTTCTGTCCATACACACTATGTGGGACCAGACTGTGTATACAGATATGTGCCTGTGTTTGTGGGGTGTGGATATGATCTCTGAATGATACTTATGTGTGTGTGTGTGTGCATGCATGTGTGCACAGGCCTGTGGAACAGGTACTTGTGCTGTACATGCCCACACAGAGCTCATCTGTGAACCACAAGGATAAATTTTCCCAGAAGCTTCCCTGGCTCCAGGTTACAAGGCTTCCTTGGTAAGTGCTAGAAAGCAGAAGGTACTTGAATTCAGAGGATGGGCCTTCTGCAGCCTGGGAAGAGAAAGGTACCTGCACTGTGGGCAGCGACAGGCTCACTGGGAGGGAAACATGACTATAGAAGCTCTCGCATCCACCAACACATTGCTCTTTTCCTTCTGCACTCAGTAGTCCCACAACAATGATTTGACTTAGCAGAAAGCTTCTCTCAGGGCTTTGCCTCTTAGCTGAATGCAAAGGGAGAGCACAAGAGAAGTTCCTGCCAAGAGTATCGCATTTGTGAATCAAGGTCACTTCCCCACTAGTTGCATTAGAGCCACATGAGCACCCCATGTGAGTTGTTAAATGCCTGCCATGTGACTCATTCATTCTAATGTCTGTGGTGTCACAGGGCAGTCAGAACCAGGGCAGTGAAGTCAGTATGTCTGTGCGTGTGTGTGTGTGTGTGTGTGCGCGCGCGCACATGCAGGCGGTACCTCAGGAAGGGTAATCAGGATGCACATGAGCCTCACGAGAATATATTTTCCTGGGGTTCCAGAGTCTCAGTTCTGTAATGAGGCCCAGAGCAATGCAGGAATCAATGAAATGTTGCCAGAAGCCAAAGCTAGAGCCACCCTGCCATAGCACAAGAAGGAGAAGTCCCAGCTTAGTAGGCTGAGCAGGGGGAAGTTTGCTCTCTGCTTATAGTAAATTTGATCCTCATTCTGCTGCATGTGGCCAGGAAAACCTAGCCTCCTGGGAATGGCATTGACACTTACGCTGCCCTTTGCCCAGCATACTCAGAAGCCCATGATGGCACTCTGGACAAACAATATCCTTGTTAATAAATACACTGGAGGTCTGGGTGGTGGCCATGATGTTGAAGAGAGCATGACAGAAACGGGGGAAGGATCAGCCTTCCAGTGGGTGCAAGGTCATGAAGTTGCCCAATAAATCCACTCAGCAGGTGGCCTGGAGGCAATGACAAAAGCCATGCTCTTATCTATAGGACAGACTCAGTGCCATGGGTTCCAGTTGTTTATAGATTGTCAGCAGCCAGGACCTTATGAGTCTTGGCCTCTTTAAAGATGGGCACACTGCATACATGTTTGCATACATTGACTTACTGGACACAGAATCTACCACATTCTTGATACTGAACTCCTGAAATGCAGAAGTAAGACAAGGTCCTTTCCCTCTTAGATCTGACACTGCATGGGGTAACTAGACAGTTGAAAATGTGAGTAAATGATGTAGGTGGTGTATCAGTTGTTCAGAGGTATTGTGTAGAAAAGCATTGCAAGGTAAGGGGCAGAGCATGAAGTGGGGAAGGATATGACTCTCTAAGGAGAAGCAGGAAGATCTCTCCACTCCAATAAGGTGATTTATAAGTAGAGATAGGAAAGAATGGAGGAAACATGCTGTGGATACATAACAGGAAAAGCATTCTGGGCAGAAGAAATGGAAAGACCCTGAGGCAGGAGTCTGTTAAGCTTATTCGAAGAACTGCAGGCAGCTAGAGCAGAGGGTCCAGTGAACAAAGTTAAAGTCTCAGAGGTAGAAGCACCAAATTATAGGGATGCTATAGGCACTGAAAAAGCTTTTATCTCTCCAAGAATAAAATGAGAGATTATGGCAGGTTTTAATTGGGAAAAGGACATGATCTTATTTAGATTTTCAATCAATCACTCTAGTTGATGTTTTGGGGATAAGTTGTTGAGAGGCAGGCTGAAGGACAAAACAAGGATACAACTCATGAAGTAATAAGAATAATTCAGCTGCAAGGTGTTGGGCTTTGGATGGTAGCAATGCAATGGAGTGGGTACATTCTGGATGGATTTCGAAGGCTGAACAGATGGGGTTCACTGATACACTGAATGCGGGACATGAAAGACAGAAGTGAACACAACTGCAAAACCTGTGGTCTGAACAGCTAGAAGTGGAATGTTTGTTTTGGATGTATTAAATTGGATGATATTTATTTGGTCAATAAAATTCTGGCTTGGTACCTATATAGAGTGTCATGTAAGAAGAGGACAGTGAGTCTTGATTTCAGCGGTGAGACATAGGATGAAGACACACCTTTATGACTCAATGCCGTATTAATGGCATGTGAGGCCATGAGTGTAGCTGAGGTTTCCTAGAGAAGGCATATAGATAGAATAAGAAGAGATGGCCAGGTGTAGGGGCACATATGAGATTCAAGCCACACAGGAGACTATGATAGGAGGATCTCAAATTTGCGGTCAACTTCAACAACTTAGTAGGAATCTGTCTCAAAAATTAAAGGGCAGGAGTGTAGCTCAGTAGTGGGACAGTGCTCACCTAGCATGTGCAAGGCTCTGGTTGGGCTCAGTCCCCAGTAATACAAAAAAAGAGACAGAGTCATAGAAGAGAAGAAAAGAGGAGAAGGGAAGAGGACAGAATGGAGAAGAAAGAAAAAGGGAATAAAAGAGAAGAGAAACTATCAGTGAGTCCCGGGTACATTAGCATCAACAGCATAGGTAGATGAGGAGTAAAGGTGACTGAAATGTTGGTTCCAGGAAGGTACAAGGAGCAATCAAGAGATACTACGGTCCCTGCCTATGAAGAAAGGTCTTCAGGAAGGAAAGATGGCTCACCTGACACGCCCACTGAAAGTCAAGGTGGGACCGCTGCTGTAGCAATCGGAAAGCCCTTGCAGGGTTGGACAAGGAACTAGACCTAGAAAGGAGAAGACCAAATAGTCTTCTTTTAGACTAAGAGCTGCTGGCTCCTCAAATGTGCCCCACCAATCCATTTCCATAGGTATTTTTTCATCACAGGTGATAACAAAGGCTCAGATATAACATTTGTCAAGTATATACCATGTACAAGGTACTGAGTTTCTTGTGATACTGTCATACCATACTCAGTGTCCACCATAAGAGGTTGGTAAAATTCTGATATCTGTTTTCATGGGAAACCACGTTACACTTTGGATGTTTTTTATTTAGAAATCTGAATTATTTTTTATTTTTAATAAGTCATGATAAAAAGAAAGCTCCACAGAAGATGAAATTTATCATCTTTATCTTTACCATATTAAAATGTGTATTTCAGTAGTGCTAAGAATATTCCCATTGTTGTGCAAGCAGCTTTCATCCCACAAAGCTGAAACTTCATACTCATTAAACAACCTCTCATTTCCCTCCTCCAGCCTGTGGCAACCACCATTCTTCTTTCTGCCTCTATGGATTTGACTGTTTTATATACTTCATATGAATGGAATCTCACACCTTTTGTCTTTTGTGACTGGCTGATATCACTCAGCATACTCTCTTCAAGGTCTGTACTGCAGCATGGGTCAGAATTTCCTTCCTTTATAAGGCAGAATAACACCCTCTTGCATGTATAGATCACATTTTGTTCTTTTATCCACTTAAGGACACCTGGGTTATTTTTACCTGTTGGTTATTGTGAATAATGCTGCTATGAATGTGGGTAAATAAACACTTCTTTAAGATATTTAAATTCTTCTAAAATGTAATGGAAGTCTCGATCCTTAAAATGTCCCTGGTTAGCCTGGCCAAGAGAAGGCTGACTCCCACCTTGGCAAGGTGTCCAGACCCTGAACAAGCACCTCCACATATTCTGAATGCTGTGCCCTATACCAGGGTGCTAGGAATGCCAACTGTGCAAGCTAAGAGAAGAGGACAGATGAAGATCCAGAGCTTGCTCCTGAGATTGTCAGAGGATTCAACAGCAGCCACTATACTTTGTATATGCAGTAACCACCAAAGACTCCATGTTTAAGTGTGGCCCCCAGTCTGTGGTGCCCTTGGGAGCAATTACTGGTAGAGCATTTATGAGGTAAATCCTGGCAGAAGGAAGTCAGGTCGCTGGGGACAGGCTCTCAGGGGGGATATTGGGACCCTGCCTTCCCCCTCCTCTCTCAGCATCCTGATTACTGAGGTAGAAAGATCTCTGCCATGTGTTTCCTGTCATGATGTGCTGTGCCACCACAGACCTAGTGCACTGAGGACAAGCCACCATGGGGTGAAATTTCTACAACATGAGCCAAAATTAATCTTTCTTCCTTATAAGCAGATTTTTTAAAAAATTATTTATTTATTTATTTATTTATTTATTTGATACAGGTTCTTGCTACGCAGCTTGGACTCATAGTGATCCTCCTGTCTCAGCCTCCCCAGCGCTGGGATTACAGGCATGTGCCACCCTACCCAATTTTGGGGGCCGCCACAGACACAGCGCATGGTACCAGGGATTGAACCCCAATCCTTGTGCTTGCCAGACAAGGGCTTAAATCACTAAGCTATCTCACCAGTCCAAGTTGATTTTCTAAAGTATTTTGTCATAGTAATGGGAAGCTAACCAACACAGTGATCAAATTTATTAGTCAAAAAGAAAGAAGCTCGTGGTTTTTGTGTACTCAGAGTAAGTGGAATAAATGTTTTAGATCTGCTATAGTAAAACGATCATTGTTGTGGTGATTAACTATCCTTTATTCAACTGACCTACACAACATTAAAAGCATAACACGTTCTTATTGAAGCCTTACATCACCTTGTAGTACAAATACTGTTATTATTCCCCTTTATAGATGTGGAAACTGAGGCTGAGGGAGATGGGCTCCTTTGCCCAAGATATCCAGCTGATGAGTGATGTCTGTGGTCCAGCCATCCCTGCCCAGTTCTCAGGCTAACCCTGCTGTAAGCCACAGCTTTGCCTACACTGAGTCCTTGCCCCTGGATCTCTGTGACTTTACCTCCTGCTAGGAACTGAATAAGTCAGGCCACACCCCACCCCCAGGAGTGCAAAGCCTTTGCCACTAACCCAGCAACCAGAAGATTTCAACACTCTGATTTCCTCATTTTCCTTCCGAGAATGTGACCACAGGCCTGCTGAAGTAGGATCAGGCAGGGGCTGTGGGTGAATGGGCAGAGATATGGGCAGGGACAGCTCTTGCCTTTCACCTGGATGGCCACAATGGTTCCTTCAGCATCCATTCTTGTCCTTGGCCATCTCTGTAGCATAAAGCAGCCTGAATGAGATTTGAAAATTGTTAACTTTGATTAGGTAGTACCCACAGCTATTGTGGTCTTTTTGTAATTTTTCTCTACACTTAGAATAACAGTTTCACTCCCTGACCCTAGACTATGAGTCCCCATGAGCTGGGGCCCCTGCCTACCTCTCCCACCTGATCTCCACCCACGCTCATTGTGGTTTACTCAAGCTGGCCACTGGCCCTGCTCTTCCACCCATTCTCAATTCAAACATCCATTCTCATGGCTTTCCATAGCCACCTCAGTGAAATCAGCATACATCCCACTCCTGTCCAGGTATTTTCAATCTTATGACATCATGTAAAAAAGCCAGTACATGGTCTATGTAAACATTTTTACTCAATATACAAACCCAAAATCCCCCATCTAGCCATTTTGAAGTGTCCACTTCAGTGGCATGCACAGGGCTTCATGAGCCTCGCCACCATTCATCTCCTGTATTTTCTTCATCCTCATGCAAAACTCTGTGCCCATTAAATAATAACCCCCCAGTCCAGAGAACTGATACTTTACAGTCTGTTTCTGAGAATTTGACTACTTGTATCTCAGGTACATGAAATCAGACAGCATTTGTCCTTTAGTGACTGGCTTGTTTCACTTAACATCAGGGCCTTAGGGTTCATCCATGTGGTACCATGGGTCAGAATTCCCTTCTGAAGGCTGAATACTCTCCCACTGTGCATGTTTATCACATTTCATTTTTTCATCTACTCTTGCACATTGGGTTATTTCTACCTTTTGACCTATCATGAATAGTGCTGCTGTGACTATTTGAGTACAAGTATTTGTTTGGGGCCTTGCTTCCAATTCTTTTTGTATTGCACAACCCTTTGTGTTGTCTTTATAACACAACACCATCTGACATTATTGAGCTTATCCCTTTGTTTACTGATGTGTTTTCCATATCTCTTGTGTAGTCTCCTTGGATACAGGAAGCATGCCTGTTAAGCACATGATTGTTATCACAGTGACTATAATAGTGTCCAGTCCATGGTAGATGTTCACCCAATAAATATTTTTCAAATGAATGAATGTTAGGTACAAGATTGGTCATTATCGTTTCTAAAATGAGGACATGTCTGAAATGCTAAAATGCTCATTGGCATTTTCAGGTATTATTTTAAGATTTTTTTCTCCTTTATCAAATTGAATACAAAGAGCTGAATGTGGCGGTTCATGCTTATAATCCCAGCATTGGGAAGTTGAGGCAGGAGGATCACTGAGCGCTTCAGGCCAGCTTGACCTACAAAGTGAGCTCAAGGTCAGCCTCACCTGCATAGCGAGACCTTGTCTCAATAAAACAAAACAAAAAAATTGAATACCAAAATTTACAAAAAGAAACACACTTTTCAATGCATGGAAATGAAAATTGCCTGCACAACCAGGAGAGCACTATGTTATGGTTTGTGTCTAGTTGTCTCCCCAAAGTCTCATGTAAGTCATGGGGCAGACCTGGCTGGAGGAGCAGCAAATGGCTTGAGAGGCGTGGCCAGAGAGGTGCAAACCATTTAACTGACAGCAAGTGCTCTGCATCCCCCAGGGCCTTGGTCTCTTGGACATGTGGGGGTCATCCTGGACAGGGTGGTGCCCCAGCCTCTCCTCCAGACCCTGTAGCATGGGATGGTGGTGTCTGCAATTGAGGCTACCTCAGACAGGGAGGAGATGTTTGGAGAAGACAGAGGCACTGACCCTCTCTCCTGAGCAAATAAGGCTTTGAGGTCTTGCTACTTAATTCAGGCTGCTTTAAACTGTGAAATTTCCAGTATCTGTGAGCTAAATAAACCTTTCCTTCCCTAAGTTTGAGTGGCAGGCATTTGTCCCAGCCACAAGAGAATAACTAAGACACACAAGGACTTGTGGAAGGAGGTTAGGTAGAGGAGCACGGGGAGGAGAAATAAGGAAATTGCTCTACTGACCTGTGGAGAGTCCAACTGCTGCATGTCAGGTAAGGGGGAGGGAAGTCCCAGGGTAAGGAACCAAGTCTCTCCACCCTCAGGAAGAACTCACTACATGTTATGAGCACATGTTCTTTGCAAATCCTTTGTTGTCTGGGACTGTTGTGAGGAGCAAGAATGTAGTCTCTAAAGTAGCCTCTGAGGTCAGCAAGCTCCAGCAGCATTCTGTGCGTAAGTGCTTGACAAGTATAGCGAGGCTGACAGTACAGGTCAGGACGTGTGAAGTCAGCTCCTTTGTCATCTTTGGTTGGGACCAAGTGGGTGGTAGACATCTTTGTTGTTCATGCCTCTCTCTCTTTTTAAATTAGGCATGGCTCCAATCTCCTCTATATCCTGTCCTCTATGCTCATTTTCTCATATGTGTAAACATGAAAGTGTGAAGTGTGGGTGAGGGCCGGTAGTACAGCTCAGCAGACTAAGCGCTTGCTTAGGTAAACACAGGGGCCAGGGTTTAATCCCTGGCACCGTATGCTGTGCCAGACCTGCCCCTGGGTGTACTGAGCCAATCATGGAGTCCGGGAGTAGTGGCACACACCTGTAATCCCAGCACTAGGGAGGCAGAAATCAGGAGGATCACTATGAGTCTGAGCTGCGTAGTGAGACCCTGCACAAAAAAAAGAAAGTGTGGGTGTGTGTATGCATGTGTGTAAATATATAGTATATGTGAAGGTATGTGTGTGTATGTGTATGGATATAGAGTAAGTGTGTGTGCGTATGTGTGCATGCATCCACACGTTCATGTATGTTTGTGTATGTGTTTAACTATATGGTCACTGAATCAGGCCTGGATTCAATTCTTACCTGACTTTGCCATGTATAAACTTATAAGCTATAAGATATTGGATAAGTTCCCAAAACTCTTTGAGCCTCTATTTTTTTTAAAAAAGAATGAAAGATATTTTTTAAAAAATCATTAGCAACTATAGAAATTTCACTAAACAACATGATAGCAATTAAACAATGGTTGCTGTATTTCGCATTTGTGTCTTCAAATTAGTTGTTCAGATTAGCAGATGCAAGCAAAATTGGTCAAAAAATTACAAAAGAAGAAAATAATTAAGCATTAACTGTTCCTCTCAGTAAACCAGTAGATATCAGTCGTACAATTATTCAAGCTACTCTGTGACTATACATATTATTACTCAGCTATAAAAAGAGATAAACTCAAGACTTTTATACATAAATTGGTGAAACTAGAGACAATGTTTCTAAGTGAAAAAAATCAGGCCCGCAAGTGTAAACATGGTATTGTCTCCCTCATGTAAGAACCTGATGGAGTAAATAAAGCCTTCAGGGTACAATAAGTTCTGTGAAAGGGAAAGAAACTACTCAAAGGGAAGGAACAACTGGGTTGAAGGAAAGGCAAACAGAAAGAAGGAAGGGGAGGGACCTCTTATTTTTGTTTTGTTTGTTTCGTGTGTGTGTGTGTGTGTGTGTGTGTGTGTGTGTTTGTATGTGTGTGTGTACAGTGACACAAATAAATACAGATTCTCCTTGATTTAAAAACTCATCCTAAGTTGAGCAACTTATTAAGTAGAAAATTCAGGTCAGGAACCTCACATACCAGGCATCCAACTTCAGCAGCACAACTCACTGCCAAGTGTCACTTGCCCTGTGTGACACCTCATTGACTGGTAGCTTTAGCTCTCCACCAGTGCCCAACAGCTCTAGAAAGTGTCACTCAGCATGTCAACAACCAGGATAAAATTGAAATTCGAAATAAGAAGTATAACTTATCCTTGATAGCTGTCATGTTTCATCATCTTAAAGTTGAAAAATTGTAAGATGAACCATCCTAAGTTGGAGATTGCCCATAGATAGAAACCCCTTGCCAGAGGATTTGGGAATTAAGTGGGGTGGTGTTTTTATGTGTTCCATGCAGTGCCCCTAATATGGTGGGTGCTAGAGAATAGCAGCTGTCGATTTCACCCTTCCGACTTTATCATTCAAATTCCTGACCAAAAATCTACTTATCTATCACTTTTTAAACTGAACAAATGTTTTTATTCAGTTAGGGTAAAGTCCAAAGAAGAGTATCCATTGCAGGCCTGCAAAAGATAGTTTTATTTACTAAGCACATAGCAAAGTACCACAATTTGTGATTCCACGTTGTGTTTTATATCTATTTGTTCACTGAATCTTTACCTTGGTTTGCTCTGTGCAGCTGGTTTTATGGTGCCAATTACAGCTGAGAAGGTTCAGTCTTGGAGAATAACAGCTCACATACCCAGCAAGTAGCAGGGCTGGCATTAGCCTCCAGATCTAAGAACGAAAATCATTTTTCTCTCCACGTTCTGACACATGGAGACCAATGCTGAGACAGCCATGGGAACTGTGAACCAAGAAGAGGATACAGTGGAACCAAATGCCTAAGAAAGAGAGAAAGAGAGGTGCTGTGCTTCTGCAGCACAAAGTGAATGCATGGTAGGAAAGGTTAGGGGTTGAGGCTAGAAGGATGACCGAGGATCTGATCACGTAAGGTCTCACAAGCTGCATCAAGGAGTTTGGGAATTATCCAAGGCCAAGAGTTTAAACAAGGAAACAAGAAGGCCAGATTTGAGCTTATACAGTGATTTTTATTTTTGCACATCCAATATCCATTCCCCAAGAACCACCAATCCCCAGGCCTGGGAAGCCCTTGGAGAAGGGAATCTGGGGGAGCAACAACACTGGGAGCTGGCTGGAGCCTCTTCCAAGCACATGTCTCTAGGGCATAGAGCAGTCAAGCCTTGTGCTGAAAGTAGGAATTCCGGGACCCCACCCCAGCGCCACTGTGGATCTAGGTGCCTGGCCACAGTGCCCAAACCACAGGATGGAGAATGATAGCTTCTACAACTATCAGGGCATCAGGTAACAGAATGGACTGCTCTCTTTGCATTTTTTGCTCCTATACAAACTTTCCTTCCTCCACTGCAGAAAGCAGGCTAGCCTTGGAAGGTATTCAGTGGCCGGCTACTTGGCTTTGAGGGAAAGCTGCAGAGAAAGCCAGGTGCCTTCAAGTGGGATGAGAGAGAGGGACAGTCCCTCAAGACTGAGAAGAAGGTCAAAGTTTCCATGGAGGTGGACAAGGGACACATTCAACTCAGGTGGACAGATCCTGAATGACAGTACCAGAGATATCTACATAAGGTGGTTCATGTAGAGGGACAAGGAGAGAATGTTCAGTGTCATGGTTGCAGAATTGGACTGAAGACACATTTCAGGTAGGAGCCTTCCTGGTAGTGCATTGCCCTTGAGAAGAAAGTAATGCCCCATCTTTCCTTTGCCAGCCACTGAGATGGTGCTTCCAGCCACATCAGCAAAAGTGTGGACTCGGGGTCAGATTTAATTAGACTTCAAGGATATATAATGACATAATATTTCTTGTGCAGTTGAGTTGTAAAGTAGGACTCCTACCCCAGGACATTTATAACTAGGGCATTATTCTTAAACTATGGTCCTTCCTCTGGCAGTGCTTGGTTGTCAGAACAGCCTTGAACTCAGAAAAGTTCACAGGAAGGAGAAATGGCCATTGGTGCATGCAAAGCAATATCACAGGCTCAGGCTGCAGAGAGTGCCAAGCTTCAGAGGAGCCAAATCATTTCCCCAAGTCCTCCTGGGCTTGCTTGCATCTGGTCCTGGGCCTCTCTCTGCAGACTTGCACTGCCTTGAAGGCTTTTCCTTCCTGCTCCCCCAGAATCTCAGCCTTCCTGGGAAGTTACTGTACAGGGCTCAGCTCAGGTCCCACTCCCTATGGTCTTCTGGAAGAAGAAGCAGAGTGAAGGGATAAAGACCCAGTCACCTCCTATCCATGAAACTTTATTATTGCCTATAGCAGCTGAGCAACACTGTAACAACCAAATGGCAGTAATGTATATGACTCCACACCCACATTCCTACACCCTCCACTGCATGTGTACAGTGTGTCCATATTATTGATAAAAGACATACACTAAAGACTTGTACAATATATAGAATGGCAGATGTAAGCCGCATGACCTCAGTGGAGTCCCTTCCAGGACCAACCTCCCGTGTTAGCTGTGCATCTTAAATTCTATATCTGTTGTGGGAATTCCAGAGAATGCTTTGTTTCATTGTTAATACCACATACTTGGGCTTTCCATTAGAATTTCAGTTCGTGGTATACAGTGTTTGCGCATACAAGATCATGTAGCTTCTTCTACAGATATCTTACATGCATTGCATATATTTTTGATAAACGTATAAACATGTTTTGATTTTTGTTCCAAAGTTGTTTTTTTTTTCTTGGAGAATTGGGATATATCGCAGAAATAGCTTTTTATCTGTGATGTGGGGATACTAATAAAGCCTAATTCACAGGGTTGATAGGATGAGATTGAAACACAGTACACTAGCAAATTGTTCCAGGCCTGGATGTCTTGGTTTGAATTCTCCAAAGGACTCATCTGATTGGTTATGGAGTTTTTGTCCAGACAAGGATCTCTCAAAATCTAGGTGGCCAAAAGAGAGGGCCCATGTGAAATAAACATAGCCACATAAGCCAACCGTTGAGCTGGTGGGGACGGTGATGGCCAAGGTGGGAGTGCGTAGGTCTGCAATGACTGATGTGCCTGGAGTCAGCAGAGGATTCTAGATCACACAGCTAAAAGAAATATGGCGTTTTCTCAGCCCACTCTAATTTTGCACATTTAGGAAATCATAGTGTCCAACTTGAAGTCGCACAGTGAGCTGAAAGCAGGGGCTGCTTTCTTTCCACCCTGCATCTTCTCTAAAGGGGAAAAGGAGAGGCACCCATCATGTCTGACTTTTCTGCCTCCTTACCTTCCATACTCTGCCGCTGTGCCTGTGGCTTCAGGGTTGTCACAGCCTCAGCCCGTCAACACCCTGGAATCCCAAGCTGCAGGAAGTACTGGGCTGTCAGATTCTCTCCCACCCAGCCCTGGCCACCTGCACAAGCAGGTCCCACCCACTCCTTCCAGCTGAGCAGGTCTGGTGGCCACACAGAGTCCTCCCTCTGTACCTTTGCATGGGCAGCTCTTTATCCAGTATGCTCTTTCCCTCTTCCCACCCATCTGAGTTCCACAAATTCTGCGGAAAGCCACCTCACCTGGGAGCCCTTCCCTACGCTTGCTCCTACCATGTCCTACTTCCCAAGTTCTGTGGCCTTTCCTCCTGCTGCCCACCTCTTCTGTGGAGCACACAATTTTATACTGCCTGCTAATTTTAATTTTCTCTTAAGTTTCACACAAGGGCAGAATGTCAGTGCTCTGCTTGGTGCTTAGAAGATGGTCAGTCAATGTTTGTTAAAAGAGCAAGACAATGGGTGTATGGAGTGAGAAACTAGCTCTCATTTGCCACCTGCCCCTGCCTCATTCTCATTTCATCAAGGAGGAAACTGAGACTGAGAGAGAGAACTGATTTTCTGGGCATCTCAGGGAAAGTGTGTGCCTGAATGGATGGTCAGACTAGAGACAGCTGTGCCCAGGAGTATCTTGAGGGCTGTGTAAGCCAGCGCTGAAGGGACCATGAAGACCCATGCCACAGGCTGAACTGGGAATAAGAACATAGAATTGAGGCCTGGAACTGACTTAGCATGAGATTGATCCTTCTGTCTCTGTCTCCATCTCCGTCTCTCTGTCTGTCTCTCTCTCTCTCTCTCTCTCTCTCTCTCTCTCTCTCTCTCTCTCTCTCTCTCTCGTAAAATCCGTGGTTCCTTTGACCTTCAAAGATTATCTAAAAGACAAGATAAGGAACATTATATTTGACTTACAGAGTTGCAAAATGAGGGTCAGAGAGGTAGGAGAGTGACTGAAGGCCACTCTCTCAGAGACCAGACAGGGAATGTTCCTTGTTAGCCTCCTTTTTCACTAACCTCTTTTCTCTCCACTACCTACAAGGAAACTTCCTATTCCAGAGGGTCAGCTCTTGGCTCACAAACACGTTCTTCTCTCCCAACATTTGCTCCAGCTATCTACTTGCCTGAATGCCCTTCCCCAACCCAAACTGCAAGTGCCTGTGAGCAAATCTACCTTGAAGACTCTCATCCTATGCCACACTTAACATAAGAGTAGAAATACCTGGCACTATACCCTCTACATCATGGTATCTCAGACAATATTTCCTGGAAGGAAATGGTGCTCAGCAAACTTTGGTGGAACAAAGGTATGGATGAGCAAGTGAATGAGGGCATGGATGTGGTTGAGAACGCTTTGCAGTGAAGTCATTTACAAAGGTCCCAGAGCTAAACCAGAGCAGGTGCTTTCTTGTGCTCAGTAGCCTGAACCGGTCAGTCAG
Source organism: Octodon degus (assembly GCF_000260255.1). Taxonomy (NCBI): domain Eukaryota; kingdom Metazoa; phylum Chordata; class Mammalia; order Rodentia; family Octodontidae; genus Octodon; species Octodon degus. Next base: position 1,800,449 of record NW_004524788.1, read on the forward strand.
CAATGCAGACTTCCAGGCCACACCCCCAGCACAACTGGGCTTCCTGAATAGGCCAGCTGCCAATCCCACGGCCCCAGCAGGCCTGGCGCCAGGGAGCTGCCCATTGATCTCCAGGAAAGAGTGCAGTCTGCGGTCCTGCCCACTCACCCGTCCTGCCAGTTGGGTGACTGTCCACACGGCCTGCAGTTTGGGGAAGGAGGAAAAAGGGAAATCAGGTTAAACCAGATGGCCAAGCCAGCCTCTTAATCAGCACCTGATGAGCCCTGGGGCTGGGGGTGAGGTGTGACTGCTCAGCAAGCCAGAGTAGAGTGGATAGGAGCAAAGGCTCTGCTGGATCTAAGGTCAAATTCTGCCCTTGCATGTTGTGGCGTAGGCAAGACGGGCTCCCTTTCTGAGGTATAAGAGATTCGTCTGCACAGTGCAATGAATGTTTACCTGCAGACAAAAGCTGACACAAAACAGTTTTTATTCTTCTGCAGCTTAAAATCATTATAACATCATATGTGTGTGTGTGTGTGTATGTGTTGCATATATGCCATATGTGTATGTGTAGTTGGCTGTCCATATCAGCAGGTTCTGTATCTATGGATTCAACAAACTGTAAATCAAAAATGTTCTGGAAAATACATTACACCTGTCTCCAAAATATGTAATTGTTTAATTGCTATTATTTCCCAAATAATACTATCTAGCAATTATTTACATGGTACCTACATTGTACTAGGAGTATCTGGAAAAGATTAGAAGTATATTAAATTATGGGTAACTGTGCTACTTTATATAAGAGATGTGAACATTGGCAGAAATTGGTATTTATGGGGTTCCTGGAATTCAGCCCTCTTGGATACTCAGGAACAACTGTGTGTGTGTGTGTGTGTGTGTGTGTGTGTGTGTGTGTGTGTGTCTTATAATACATCCCCAATCCCCCTCCTTAAGAGGACCAGGATTTATTCTGGATTTTCTATTTTTAATTTCCTTCTGTTTCTTCCTCAGTTCTAATTTCCTGCAGTTGAGCATGCTGAGGACTTTGCTGTGTGCTGTCCCCTCCCTGATCCTGAGTTCCTTCCCTCCCACTGCCACCCCCACCCACAAGGCCACTCCCTTAGCAGCTTCAGAACTTTATTCCCACATCTCCTGCTCCAGGATACCTCCCCTGACGACCTTATTGAAAATGATAACCTTCCTGCTCCACCCCTGCCGTTACTCCCTTCCCTGAGCTGCTTTCTCGCTAGAGCTCTTACCCCATTTGACCTTCTGTCATTTCCTGCCTGGCCTCATTGTCTACCTCTGTCCAGGAGGGCAGGGATTTGTGTCTGTCTCATTCTAGCTGTGTCCCAGGTCTGAAAGCATGTCTGGTACAGAGCAGGCTTTATTACATAAACAAGTAAGCAGGTATTTGATTTTTTTAATGTCTTTCTGTGGCAAAATCAAAAGTGAGCAGCACTGTCAGCTTTCAGAATTGGGGAGAGTGGATAGGCAGGGATTTCACTGGTCTGTGAAAGCCTTGAATTACTAGGAAAACGTGGGTGAAAATATGGGCACATGTCGCAGCACATAACAAGATTCCCAGACCGGTTGCAGCAGTGCCACCCTTTCTCTTCCCCTTACCTGTCCTCCCAGGGTGTCCCTGAGTCCTGGGGCACTCCCGGGCCCATGCCAGTTTTTCCTGCACTAAGTCTTGAAACCCCTGTCTTTTCCATTCTTTTCTTCACGCCTCTGGTTGTAGCCCTGGCTGAGAGGAGCAGCTAGGCTAAGGGTGGGTCCTCCTGGGAGTCCTGACTAGAACTCTATCTTGTCTCGAAAGCCAGGTCCAGAGTGGCATGCTTCGGTGATCCGAGGCCACAAGTGAGCAAAATCAAAGACGTCGTCAGTTTGTTTGCTTCTCAGTTGCAGGCCCAGGTTTAGAAAAGTCTATGTGGAATTATTAAGGTCACCTTGACCCTGGGGACCTGGGCCTAGACAGGAAGGCCCAGAGAAGCAGGTGAGCTGGTGCCTACTGACCCGAGAGAGGGCAGGGGGCCCGTTTTCAAGCCCTGGACAAGAGCTAGAAGGAAACTCAGGGATAAAATAATTTGAGCCTGGAGAAGAATGAGGACCTGACAGATTCAGTGACTCACTTCACATCTCAGATAGAAATATTAAGAACCTCACTTCACATCTCAGATAGAAATATTAAGAACCTGGTTTGTTGGGAGGGGACAGAACCTGTCCCCTCCCAACAACCCTCTGACAGCACAGCAGGGTTCCAGCCACAGGTCTGCATGTTGGAGGCCTCCTCCCTGCTTCTATGCCACTGCCTTAGTGACGAGTGCCAGGGAAGAAGGGCTGATCATGGGGCAGTTGCTTTCGGGGGCTGTGGGTCAAGCTCAGGTGTAGAAGCTGAGGTCCAGGCGACTGTCCAGAGCTGCTCACAGGCTGGAGATGGTGCGATGCATGGGGAGTGGGGCAGGTAGCAACTCTATGCCGATGTGAAAACCGAAGGAGCCCCACTTCCTGAGCTGGCCTTCAGATCCCTGGGAAGCTCTGTGCTTATGCTGGAAGATACGATAAATTTTGCTTAATAGTTTGTTAGTGCAACTGAACACTTTGGAAATACTCAGACATAAAGTCTGTGACCCTGCCTGGGGGACGGTGTGACCCGAGAGTATCTGCTGCAGCCTCTGGCTTCCAGCATGGCTTGCCTGGGCCAGAAGAAACTGACAGCCTTGGGAGGGGCAGGACTTAGGAGGTCACTGTGGCATCTCCGCAGTTGGCGCTTTGTGTGTTAGCTCCAGGGCCGTCCTTGCATCACCTTTTCAACTCAGGAAACTCAGAGTTACAAGAGTCTGGCCAAAGTGACACAGCTGGGAACCTAGGGACCACAGACTCTCACTTGCTCCAGCAGTAAGCTGAGTTTGAAATAACAAAAGAGACTAGGAAAGATGGTCTTTACTGTCGTGGGGGCAGCTGTTGGCCGGGCTTCTGCCTGTCTGCCGTTTCCAGCCAGCTGGCGTTTGCAGAAGCTGCACACCTCTCCTGGCTACTGCTACAGTCTAAGCCTTTCCCATTGACCTGACTTCTCAGAGAGGAACTTGATTTCAGGGTAGCAAGAATGACTTTGCATAACACCCTCAGATGTGTGTTTTTTCAGAAAGTCAGGTTTCCCTTTATTTTCCTGAGAGGCTTCTGAACCTCTCTAAGACATTTTCCTAGAGATGGCAGATCTCTCACAAGCTTCTATTTTATTGTTTTGGAGGAAATGAGCTGAACCAGAGGGCTCTGTCAGATCCAGACATGCTCACGTTTAGGACTTGTCACCACCAGTTCGCTCCGCCACTGCAGTCTTACCTCTTCTCATTTTCTCTCCTGGGAAAGGCTGCAGGCTCCACCTCCAGCCCCCTACACAACTGTCACTCTTCGGCATGTGCTGCTGCTCCTGGGCTGCTTCTCCCTCCTGCAGCCAGCCAGGAATTTTTGTTTCAAAGGCCAATTCAGTCCCTGGCTCTTATGATTCCTCCCACTTGTCTCCAAGCCCTTAAATTTTCTTCTGTAAGAGGATTCCACCACCTTGGGTGTCAACAGACCCACATTGTGCCTTCAGTGACTCCCTAGGTTTGGTGCAGGGATGGGATTTGACTCACTCTTCTGTTCCAGTGTGCAACCACGCAGGAGATGCCAGGACGGGTCTGCTGAGGGTGTGGTTCCCTCTCTCCAGGGCATCTGGGCGTCATCCTGTCACCTGCTATTTGCGTGCCTACAGAGGACCAACCCACCATGCTGCTCTCATTGCTGCCTGCATCACTGAGGTGCTGGGAAGACCTTTCCCAAGATCCCTGGAACACTGAGCTCAATCTCTTGGTCTGCTCCTCTCTCGGGCCTGGAAAATTGGTCAGACTGTCTTTGTCTTTCTCCAACTTGGGCAGAGAGAGAGAAAGAGAAGCCACAGCAGACTCTTGTCCAGAATGACTCATCAAAGGTCAAGGTGACATTTGACCCTTTTCTCAACAATTGCCAGACTTTTCTCTGGGAGAAGAGGAGGTGTTGCAATGAGGAAAGTTGAGACCTGCTCCCAGGGGCCACCAGAAGTCCAGGCTGGCAACATCTGTTAAGCGAGATCTGGGACCAGTTCCCTGGGGACAAACTGACACAGCATCAGGGCAGAGGGGAGTGGTTGGGTGCCAAACCGCATGTGTGGCAGCTACACTGCTGAGTCATGCTCCTGCGTGAGGCCTGTGGGAAATCAAAGCCACAGGCGACAATCCCCAACAGCCTAGCTAGTGCTGACTCCACCAGTTGCCTGGCCTTCCAGAGCCCTGCCTTCTTCAGACAGCCCTTCTCCTACTCTAGGGCACAACTATTGCTCTTCTGCACACCATAATCCCTTTCTCTGAGTGACAGCACCTCAGTTTTCCCAGGAGACACTCTCCCCTCTCTCAGTCCAAGTGGTTAAGGGGAGTTGGATTCTTTTCTTCCCTCTTTGTGCACAACAGTCGTGTGGCCATGGTGAAGCCAACCGTAACACTCTCTCGTGCTTATGGTTAACTCCACAATGTGAACACAACTGAATTATGCAAATGAGACTCATTTCTGAGACTTTTGTCAGAAACATTAGGAAAGAAACCCTGTTTGTCTCCAGAGAGTGCTGACTGTGCAGATTGTCTGCCCACAGGAAGGCAGTCAAGGGGGAAGAAAGCTAGAGCCCCGTCCTTCTGTATATACCTGTGTATAATACTTTTTATTTTACTTTAAGTGTGTTTGAAGTGGAGCTCCTGTCACTTGCATACCCAAGATTTCTGGCTAGCTATACTTGGATAATATCTGTTCTTTCTATTTTCACTCTCTGTCTTTGTCCTGGTTTTTTAGTTTGTTTGCTTTTTTATTTCAGACAGGGGCTTGCTATGTAGTTTATACTGGCCTTGAGCTCACAGTGATCCTCAGCCTGTGCTGGGGTTACAAGCATGCATCACCACACCTGGTCTTGTGGCCTTGTTTAAGTCTCACTATCTTGAACATCTCCTAAGATGGGTGATGGTACCAGCATGCCAATCATAATTACACAGAATCATGGTGGGACTTCACTGACTGCCATTTGCCTGTGTTTTGTATTTATTTCAGTGATCTTGAAAATTGATATGTGCATCTAACTTGTGAAGAGATTGAGGATCAGGAGACAGGAATTCATGCACAGTGAGCAGCAGGACTAGGACTCCAGTTCACATCCTCTGACCCCAAGCCTATGCTCTTCGAACCCCAGCTTTCCCCAGCTCCTTCACTCTAGGAAATGCCACCAGTAAGTCCAGGTACTGCTTCTCCTACAAAGATGGCAGATTTGAGGTTGTGTTAGGGTTTGTGTCTAGATGTCCCCTAAAAGCCTCAAGCAGTCATGGATCAGGCTTCTAGAATTTTACATTGATTCATGGTCCAGTGCTGGGATTGTGAGTATGAGGGCTACCCCTGCCCTGGTGCAGAAAGCCTGCATACAGTATAAGGAAAAAAAAAGAAGCTTGCTCTCTGCTGCTCCTCCCTTTTGCTCTTGTTGCTTTTCTGTCTTCCACCACCGTGAACAGCTGCCCCTCTGCCATGTGCCATCCTGCCTTGGAGCCAGCTGATTACGGACTGAAACCTCCACAAGCTGTGAGCTAAATAAACATTTCCCTCTTTAATTTGGGCATTGGCAATTTTGCCTCAGCAAAGAAAGGAAAGTAACCATGACAGATGGGAAAACTTCGGTTGCTTAGAAACAGAGATATGAGTGTAGCCAGGTTCTGTTAAATATTCTGAACTCCCTAGGTACTTGACAGGGGAGCTAACAATAATTTAGGTTCATTGTTTTTCTACTGCCCTCACTGCCCCCTACCACAGCCTACATATGCATCTTTAATTTTGTTGCTGCCCTTTCACGCGTCAATGTAGCCCACATACCCACAGCTGAGAAAAATCTGGGGTCAGGGATGGAGTGCTGGGGATGTTGTCTGAGTCACAGGCTCTCCCCTGAATCTCCACTCAAGTCAGATAGATAGGGGGAAAGAGGGCTGGGACAGAGGGGAGCAAGCCGAGGAAGGGAGAGGTCAGTCTGGAAACCAGTGACAACATCCATGGGCAGCCCTGCACAGGACCTGGGAGCCACAGAGAGTCATGAAACAAGGCTCCTTCCCTACAGGCTCATAGGCTACTGGACAGACCAAGGGGCCAAGACCATGCCACGGCTGAGTGGCTAACAGCAGAAGCCCAGGGATTGTGAAAGAAGCACTTGCTCTAGCTCAGGACTTTCACAAAGGCTTTCCAGAGGAAGGGCTCTTGAAATCGGTCCTTAATGGATGAATAGGAGTTTGCTATTTAGAAAGTGAGGAGCTCTTGCAATTCCCTGCATCTGGCTTTTTAAGACTGGTGAGCCAGGTATGGTGATGCACGCCTGTAGTCCCAGCACTCACAAGGCTGAGTTAGCAAGATCATTGTGAGTCAGAGGCCAGCGTTATCACAACAAAACAGAACAAAACAAAACCAGTGGTGAGATTGCAAACCCCTGGCCAATTCCTTTCCTTTTTCTTAATGTTCAAGAAGATACAGATTCTGTCTTGCCTGGTTCATTAAATTATCTCCTATGTAGTACACCCCTTAACCTACAGTTTACCTCTTTGCAGTTTTATTTACCACAGTTAACTGGGTTGTGAAACTGTTAAATGGAAAATTCTAGAAAGACATAATTTGTAAGTTAAAATAAAATTACTTTTATTATAATGCATGATTGTTCTGTTTCATTATTAATATTGTTAAGCTCTTAGTGTGCCAAATGTACAAATTCAACTATCATAATTATGTAGTTAATAAGGAGAAAACACATAATAGGGTTTGCTGTTATCCATGGTCTCAAGCATCTACCAGTGGTCTTGGAACACATTCCGCGTGGATACAGGGGCACTGCTATACCTAAAAGAGTGTCTGCTGCACAGCAGGTGCTCAGCCATGCATAAGAACTACCAGCCTATGCAATGGCTTGGTGGAAATTCAACATACAACAGCAGACTAAGCTGTGCATCTGGGTGCAAGGTGGGCAGGAGGCAGGGTTCAGGGCAAGAATGGTTCTAGTGGACCATCTGGGTAGCTTAGATTTTCTCTTCTAAAAAGAAGAATGACTTGACTGAATTTTCACTGATTTGTGTATTTGACAAATACTTATCAAGCACCTACCATGTGCCAACAAATATTAAGTTAGGCATTGGTATTACTACAGGGGAGGGCCAACTCTTCCCTGTGGAGTTTACATTATTTTGGGTGAACAGAATGAACTTGAAAGCTATTAAGGAATAATATCTTATCAGGGGGCCAGCCAGATAGCTCATCGGACTAAAGCACCTGCTTAGGCAGAGTGCAGGGGCCAGGCTTCGATCCCTGGCGTGCCCTGCTGGCACCGTCCCCGGGGCTCACTGAGACCGTGATTGAGACTGGGAGTGGTGACCTGCACCTGTAACCCCAGCACTTGGGAGGCTGAAAACGGAAGAATTACTATAAGTCCAATCTACATAGTGAGACTCAGTAGACCCTGTCCTAAATACATTCTTTTTAAAAAAAAAGAAAAGAATATATTTTCAACTAGTGATGATGGTAGAAGAAAAAGACAAGAAGAGCACTCAAGGGTGATGGTGGGAGAAGGCGCAGCTTGTGGGTAAGTAGGAGGGCTCAGGTAAGACTAATTTCAGCTGCAGGGAGCAGAAAATTTGATTCATGGTAACCCGACACGTGAGAGTTTATTTATATCTTGCAACAGGAAGTCCAAGAGGTAAGAGTATGCAGTCTGGGACTGAACGGCAGCTCCATGGAGATGTCAAAAACCCGGCTTCCTATGCGTGTCTGTTTCACCTTCTCCGTTTTATCTCTGATACTTTAATCATTGCTTTGCTCTCCATTTTTTAAAAAAGTACTCATTTCCTATTTATTTAAAAGTGGATGATTATTGTTAGCAATAACATATATTTAAAATAGCTGCAAGCAAGATTTGGAATGTGTTTGTCATAAAGAAATCATAAATGTTTAAGATGATCAGTATGCTAGTTTAATTTAATTTAATTTAATTTAATTGTGATATATTGTATACTTGTATCAGACCATCACCTTGTACCCTATAAACATGCACTATTATGTGTCATTTAGGAAAAAAAAAATTATTGAAGGTGATATCTCACTAATACCTAAGTTTTTCCAACCAGAAAAATTTAGCAAAGACTCATACAAAAATGACATTCTGTGAGTATGAATTTTCTGGGGTGGAAAAACAGGGGGAAAGACTACCTTGGTTTGACCGTTTCCACCAAAAGTTCATGCATTAGAATCTTAAATTCCATTTTTACAGGGTTAGGATGCAAGCTTTAGTGGGTGTTGCTCACACCACAAAGGTACCGCCTTTCTGAACAGAGTAATCCTGTTCTTGGAGGACTCCTTGTCCTCACTAGAGTACATTGTTATGAAGCACATGACCCCTTCCCTTTTATCATATTACAAATGAGTAGCACGGAGTCCTTACTAGAAGCCAAGCATGTGCCAGTCTCATACTCTTAGATTTCTCAGCCTCCAGAATCTCGAGGTAAATAAACTTCCATTCTTTGCAAATTGCCCATCTGTGGTATTTTGTTGTAAAAGTAGAAAATAGATTAAAATAAGAGCCATGGTCAAGTCTCGGCAGATGTGATATATAGTGGCGGGTGTTTGGTGCATATGTGTACACGCAGGTGCAGAATGATCAGTTCCCATACTAAACCGCAGCAGAACCTAGGATTCAAAACTGCCATCAGTCATAAGAGCACAACTTCCATCTCCTTTTCTCCCAGAAACACAGAAACATTTTAGAGAGAACATTAGGCTTCCTAAATTTCATACAATGGGAGCCATGGGACAACAGAACTGCAGATGACACCTAGTTCACAAAAAGATCCCGCTGGGGCTGTGAGAAAGGTGGATTTGGGCAGGAAAGTATGCAATCAGGGAAGCAAAGGATGAGCCAGAAGGACTCTTGTGACAAATGGGGAGGTCTGGATTGGGCAGGTGAGGAGGCAGCTTGGAAACTTAGCAGGCAACCATGCTGAAAGGTGACAGCTCAAGGCAGACCAAATACAGTGAAGCGTCAACTCAGGTGATGGCCCCACATGCAGCTGCAGAGGTTGGGGAGCTGCTCTCCAGTGATCAGCTGTGTCTGGCTCCTCCATCAGTCACTTCCCGGGCAAAACCAACAGGGTTCTCAGAGCTTTCTAGAGGACACTGTTTCTAAAGTCTGGCTGTATTTCTTTTGGTAATGATGTGGCCAGTCACAGAATCCAAACCCTCACTACATGCTGGACCATCACTGTGGCCTTGGGAGCGGCTGTCATTTGAAATACCATCCACCAAAAAGGAATGGCACGCGGGGAGCCTTGCCAACCACAGCAATGCCACGTCAACTTTCAGCCTCTGAAACCATGAGTTGGGTATTATCAAGACAACATAAAACAGATGAATACAGGATACAATAAAAATGTATTAATAATCAAAAGTATAGTATAAGATCTTTGGGGAGTTTAGGGGAAGGCAGACAAAGCACTGGTCAGTAGATGTGTGTGTGGGTCACTGGTTGGCAACAACTCTGTTAGGAAGTAGTATACATTCACTGAAAACTAGAGCACTGTGGCTATTCTTCAGCAGGAAAAGGAGGGTGGCTAACTAGGAGAGGTTCCTTGGTGATAGATTATGAATGCATTTATTTTTCTTTAACATAGCCAGCCTGTTTTACTGGTTTCAGTACATCAAGTCTTCCACCCTTCCCGGGCCAAGGAACTGTCCTGAAGAACAAAACAGCAAAACTCCCTCCCCTTCCACAAGTCAGATTTTTGGTAGGAGGAGTTACTCAAAATCCAAAATAAACAACTGGTCTATATATAGTATGCTAGCTGTTTCCTTTTGTTTTTCCATGTCAGGCAGGGCTGTAGGAACATCGCAGAGCTAAGTGTTGCACATGTACATCCTTTATGACACAGCACGTGTAGGTTATGTTGCCTGACTCTTTCAACCATGGACTTATAGATTTGGTGCAGACCTTTGCCAGGCAGTCAACAACATTAGGCAGAGTTTTGGCATCTGTGTTCCTGCTATTTTTTATTGAAATATTGAGAGGGATTAAATGTGGGCACACTGAAGGCTCAGAGGTGAAATGTGTAAAGGGCCATCAGTTGACAAACAGGAACCAATATTCCACTTCCCAGGCTGGGGTGGTCCAAAGATTCTCCATCGTCTGCCTTCAGGAATGTTCTATTCCCCATATGAAGCTGGTTGCCATGGATGCACAAACATGTCTCATGACAAAGACTGTATTAAGTGAAGCTCTTGACAAATAGCAAAATGCTTTCACATTGGTTTTCTCACTTCATATCTCACACTTTGCCAGATTTAGCAAATAAAGTTACAGGACACGGGGTGAAATTTGAATAAAAGATATGGAACGTACTTATATTTAAGACACAGTCATTTACGTGTTATTTAAATTTGACAGACTGTTGTGGCTTTCATCATGTGGCAATAATTCTGTAACCAACTCTCAGAGAAAGGAAATAATAATGTCTCTGGCAGTCTAATGGCTAAAGTTCAGAAAGTGACTGTCCAAGGTCACTAGATCTAGAAACATTGGGTCTTTCATGCCATCACACCTGTACAGGGGCCACATGTGAACTCTTAGGGCTGGAGGAGGGGAAGGGGACGACCCAAGGCCTGTGGACAGCAAGATGTCCACAACAGAGGCTTGGGCAGAAGGGTTCTGACTCTTCCCTGCAACTTGTTCTGGGTGCATTCACTATGCAAGGGTCCATAACAAGGCTTAAAATGCAGGAAGCCATCTGGTGCTGTGTGCTGAGTCATAGGGCCCAGGAGAAAAACAAGAACATCGTGACGCAGAACAGGGGGAGGGGAACAATTTCCCTGGAGATTGCTGCAGGCACCGGAAATAGAAACTGTCCCTCTGACACATGTGAGAAGGCTGAAACCTCTAATGGGTCTCCACGAGATTTCAATGCAAGTCCTTTTAAGTGCTGCCTGGTAGCATGGGAGAACGGTCATAGCAGTTGGTAAAGAACAGCCTCTTTTTTTAAACATTATTTGTTTATTCTATGTATATTTATATTTATTTAGCACTACTCTGTGCAAATCTTGGTTCCTTTGCTTTCTTCTCTCACTACATCTTTGCCCTTGAGCAGTTTCTCAAATTTTCTGACTTTGTTTTCTCTTCCATGACAGGAATCCTTGTCTCCAGATAGTGCATGAGTTTCAATGAAATCATGTTTTTTCCAGGCCTCTTGCATAGATCTGGCACCCAGAGGGTGCTTCAGCACTCATTTGCTGGAAGGCATAAAAATATGTTTCTATTAGTTGGTTGTGGAGATGCAAACCATGACAGGTCTTCACTCCTGAGGGAGGTCTGAGGTCAATTCCAAGATTTTGGCTGTGGGGTGTGATTTCTGTCCCTTTCCTACTCTAGATCCTCAGGGTCTAGATGAGTACCCCAACACACACACACACACACACACACACACACACACCCACACACCATGTCCCACACCCATTTCTAGCTAGTAAGGATAGATACATGCTCAGTAAATGCTTACACAATGTCTGTACCTTTCATTCCACAAGTATTTCTTCTAGCACTGTACTCATTACTGGCCTTTAATACAGCTACAGAAAAGCAAAATTAAGATATAAATACTACATTTTTGTTGTTTTTAATGACTGCCAAGAATTATGTAACTTACATCCTTTGACTTATTAGAGAAATCACTTCATATCAGTAGTAGTAACACCCCCATTTTATGGGGAAACTGAGGCTCGGGAGAGTTTACTATGCTGTTACAAAGCAAATCTCTACTAGGCAGCAGAGTTGAGGTACCGTACCACCAACAGTTCTCCCTAAAAGTCCTATGACACTATGAATGACTTCCCAGAGGGCAAAAAACTCTCAGTTGGAGATTTCAACTTACTCAAGCACAACAGGATACAAGCCATGCAAGGCAGAAAGATGATGAAGTGTCAGAAGAGTGGGGAGGACGTTCAGGCTGAGAGGGAAATTTGAAGGGTAGATCATGGAAGGAGATTTCCAGAAAGTGTGTTAAAATGGAGTAGGATACAGCATGAAGGCAGATTGGATAGAAACAACACAGAAGACTTGACCAGGTAAGGACAGGGTTCCATGAAAGCCAGCTGCCTGAGCCCAAGATGTGTTTGGACAAAAAAAGGAGGAAATTTTTTGGGTTCCTGGAGGCATTGAGGCAGACCATAGGGATTTCCCAAACTGATAAACTTCCCAGTCTCAAAGATGTGAATTCTGCCTTGATACTTCACTGTAGAGCATATCTACATTACCTCCTTGCATATGATCAGCATAGCTAAAAACTATCATTATTTTAAAAAAGGGGATGGTTTCTCCATACTAAATAGACATGATCTCTCGTATGCAAAGACATAACTTTAGCTCTCCTGGATTAGAGGGAATAATGGCATTCCATGGCCTTCAGAGGTATCCACTGAGGTCACAAACTTGAGGGTCATTAAAGCAAGCCTAGAGATGGTGCAATCTTTCTATAGGTCAGTTTGGCAAGATATGTCAAGAAGATTGAAGCTTTGTAATGCTTTGATCATACAATTTTACTACCAGGAATAGGGAAATTGTGATGGAGAGGTGAAAAATGGCATATATGGACAAGAATGGTTATTATAGTATGTGGTATTAATTTCCAAACATACATATATCCCACCTAACTAATAATAGGCTCAGTTAAAAATTATAATGCATCTATACCAGAAAACATTATATTAACACTAAAAGACAATGTGATCACATCATGGTAAGTTAAAACAAAGTCAAGCTACAAAACATTCACTATAGCAGGATCCTATCTTGTAAATATCTTAATTCAATTCATTTATTTGTTAAATATTTAATGAATATGTCTGTGTGCCTGGCACTATTCTAAGTGCTGGAACATAAAGGGGAACAAGTCCAGTGTATAGAGGGGGGAGCCAGGCAATCGACATAGGTGAATCAAGTAAAATAATTGCTGAGGGTCATGCAACAGCATAAGGAAGAGGGTAATACAGTGCCGTGTAAGATGCACTGGCTCAGTATGAGTGCTGAAGGAAGGAAAATCTAAGCAGGTGACATTTCAGCTGTGATCTATGTGCTGAAGAAAACCGAGCTGTGAAGGTCTGGGAAAAAGCATTTCAGTCAGAGGCTGAAGCCTTGAGAAGCTGCGTGATTGGTGTGTGATGGGAAGAAGAAAGATAAATGCTTGGAAGTAGAGAGAGGCAAGGGGAAGGGAGCCGCACCAGGCCAGGTCACAAAAAGACCGATAGGCAAGGTTAGATGTTTCTAAGAAGTTTGGACTTTATTCCAGGTGCTGCTGGAGCTTCTGGGTTTTCAGCAAGGCAGCAATCGTATTTCCATCTATATTCATGTGTTGCAGCAGGAAATATACCATGAGAGCAGTACAGGTTGTGCATGAGTGTTGGGCTCATGAGCCATTTTTGTTTCTGGGTACTATTCTCTAATTCCAAATTTTTTTATATTAAGATAAATAATCATTCTGATTTGCAAAATGTCTCATCAGTGAGCATTTTCCTGTCCTGTAAAATATACCATTTCTAGGTGCTGCTGAGAAGCTGCTGATGCTTCTAGGTATGTTAAAACATGATGTAAGTGGTGGTAAACTACTGGCGCCCATCTCTACTGTAGAATGCCAGAACCTACTCTTCCTCTCTAACTGTGTCATAGTCCTCCCCACCTCAGCTCCCTAGTCCCCTTCCTTGTACCCTTCCCAGATACAGTGACTGCTCTTTCCATGAGATCAGCCTATATAGTCTCATCCCAAGAGTACACATGTATTGAAATATTCTGCCTTATCCCCAAAATATGATATGGCAATTAAGATTTAAAATGAAGTTTTAAATATTAACTTTAAACCCAAAGAGGTACTAGAGCGCAACATCAACAAATCTTTTAGCCTTTTTTATCTGACAGTAATGAGACAGGAGATTAGGGCATGGCAAAGCTGGCTGGAGAAGTAGTTGTGACCTGTTAATTACAAGATACGGAAACACACATTCAGAATAGTTGTCCAAGTGCTGCTAAGGACGTCTTGTGAGAACTTGAGCAGGTTTTCAATAGGATGGCCCAGACCTGACATCAGCCTGCCTGGCATGAGAGCCCAGCACTGTCTCTCAGGACCCAATGCAGAAGTTCTCATGGGTTTCCTTGTGATGTGGACAACACGAAAAGACACTGACACCAAGAGGAGTTGCTATGGTGGCTTTCCTTGTGATAGCCCATCTTGCATCCTCCAGGGTGGATTCTTATCATACTTTTTCCTCCTTTTACTCAGCTCACTCTGAAGAGCAATTTCTTCCTTGTTCTTCACTTTTATTTGTCAAATAAACTTTACCACTGCTCTGTTGCTTGTTTCATTCAATTCTTCATTCAAAACTAGAAGAATCTCAACTTTAACTCCAGTGGAAGCAAGCAAACCAAATCCTGGTAATGTTTTTTGTCAAGCCTCTTTGAGAAGGTGCTACCTGATCACATTTTGGCAAGCCAGACAGGAGTTAAAGCTCAGGTACTGAAGACCAAAGACCCATGTTGAGCATACTTTTTGTTTCTTTCCATAAGGCTTTCTTTTCTTTTCTCTTTTCACTCTCTTCCCTAAGCCAGAAATAGGAGAATTCTTCTCAAGGCACTGTGGAGAGGATTCTTGGCCCAGCCATGGGAATAGGGGAAGGAAAGTAGGTTTTTATTTTTCTTTCTAGCTGCCTATGCTCATTCCACAGGCCCTTATTGTCCACATATTTGTTGGTTATAATTTACTGTTTTGGGGGAAAATTAATCATGTAAGCAGCTATTCATTTTTCTTTTCTTTTCTTTCTTCCTTTCTTTTTTTTGAGACAAAAGTCTCACTTAGTTTTCCAAACTAGGCTTGAACTTAAGATCTTCTTGCCTCAGTTTTCCAGAGTGCTGAGATTTTAGGTGTGTGCTGTGATGCCCAGTTCACAACTACCATTTAGAAAGAATTTCAGATCCAAAAGCCCTCTCCCTGTACTGTCTCACCTGATTTTCACGACTCTCTGTGAGTTCAGCCAGACTATGTTAATTAATTCCGTTTTATAGATGAGGAAATCGAGGTTGGTACTCTTATGCTGAACTGGGACCAGAATCAAGATTTTACAACTCCAAGTTACTCAGTTCTTCCACATTGCCAGGCCCATGACTGGGTCTGGATTACATTTGCCTACAGAGCCCAGAGCCCTGAGAACTCTGGAGGGTAACTTCTCTACTTGGGGGAGGGCATAGGTGGACCCACTGCTCCCTACTGCAGATGATCAGTGCAAGAATAGCCTTTTTATTGGTAAATGCTCAATAAATATGAAGGTGTGATCAAAATATGGTGAATATTTGTTTATTTTATTAGTACATGTTTGCAGTATGTGATGATTTCATTTATCATAGGAGCTTGGTACATGTACATAATGTATCTTAATTGTTTTTAAAAGCTGTTGATCCCTTTACCTTCCCCTCCCTCTGTGCTTCTTCCAATGGGAAATGGTCCATTTCCCATTTGCAAAAGCTCAGTTTTCATCACTTTTCTCCCATTGAATTATTTTTCTTTCTCCATCTCCTTTGTCACCCTTCTCTTTCTCCTCCCTCCATCTAATGATTATTTAACTTTTTAAAATACAATTCAGGGGCCAGAGAGACAGCTCAGTAGAATAAGCGCTTGTGGGGCTGGAGAGATAGCTCAATGGAATAAGTGCTTCTCTGGCAAGCGCAAGGGCCTGAGTTCAATCCCCAGTTCCACAAAAAAAAAAAAAGAAAAATTCTAGGCACATTGCCATTAATCTCCCTCCAAATACCCATCTTCACTTCCTCTGATGCACTTGTCTCACTGTTCTTCTCACTCTCTGAAGCAGTTCTTGAGGTCCTCTGTCATGTCTTCGGTGGCGCTGTCTTGTTGCCCAGATGTCCTGAATCAATTCAAGGCATTTACTTTTCATGCTCAGTCTTACCTGGGGAAAGAGCCAGAAGTTGCACAGTGCCTGATCCAGTGAAGTGGATGCATGAGGATACATCACAATGCTTTTATTTGACAGAAATTATTACAAATGTTTTAAATGTATTTAACACAGATCAAGGCAGCCATAAGTACATTCAGTGAAAGAGAACTCCAAAAACTGTTTCAGAAAGTGGCAAGAACACTTTTTGAAGAACAAGTATGCTCGAAGCAAGAGGAGTATTTGGAGGGAGATTAATGCTAATCCATATTTTATTATAATAAATTTTATTTAAGTATCGTATCTTTGTATCATACCATATTTTTCTTGAATTAATACAATACCTCACTTTTGATGGGTGAGTTACCTGACTCAACAGATTCGTGATATGTATGGGACTGTGGTTTAATAAGCAGTAGCTGCTGCAACTGCTCTTCTCCTGTCATTCCTACTACATGAGAGGTGCTATGGTTGGATCTGAAATGTTCTTCAAAAGCCCATGTACTGAAGGCTTGGTCCCCAGCCCATGACATTATAGGGAGATGGAGGAATCTTTAGGAGGTGGGGCCTAATGAAAAGAAGTGAGGTCACTGGAGGTGTGTCCTTCAAGGGGCTATGAAGACCTAGCCTGTCTTTCTTTTGGCTCCTGAATGCCATGAAGTGAACAGCTTTTGCCACATGCTCCATTACAATGCGCTGCCTTGCCACAGCCCAAAAGCAATAGTGTCTACCAACCATGAGATGAAACTTCTGAAATCACGAGGTTCCTTCTTATAAGCTGATTATCTCATGCATTTCATCACAGTGACAGAAAGTTGACTAACAAAGTTATTATTCATAGGATATATATATATATATATATATATATATATATATATGGCATCATTTTATTTAGATAGTAGACATCCCTACCCACCAGTCCTCTGCCAGATTCAATAACAGATCTGTTATCTCCCATCTCAAAAGGCTTTGGTATGTTCAAGGTCATGTGGAAAAATGTCTTAGCATTTTTACGTCTCTACCTCTAATTCATTTGAGAAATCACCTTTTCAATTTCAGGCTAGATATTTGCTTAATGATATGAATGGGCCTGCTCTAGTTAGTGGCCCTGCAGTCAGCACCCCTGTGACCTCCCCTACTGTCTCAAACATTAGCTGTCTGAGGATCACCAATGGTTTTTCTATCACTAGACCATGTGGTCTAGTCTGTCTTTCATTATTTTTCTTTAGTTTGTCTCGTATTGAAAACTTAAAGTGAATTTCTTCAAAAGAAAACTTACTGTCATAGATGGAAAGCCAATAACACCTACCACAAATAGAAGCTACCCACAAAAAGAAATGCTATGAAAATAAAGCAATATTATTAAATTTGAGAGGAACAGGTTGCCCATCAAAGACTCTGGGCTTGAGGCCTATTTGATTTCCATTTAAAAAGGGGATTTGGAAAGACGTCAACATTTTACTGAGGTGTTAAAGATCTTTTAGTACCACAGTGAGATTTTTCTTCTTGGGGTAATGGGAAGGATTGAAAGAAAATTTATACTGGAAAAAAACTCTCACTACAAGACTGAGGGGTTTTCTTTCTAAAACATTCTCCTGGCCTTGAGGGACAAGGGACCACCTTTTATGTGAGAACAGCTGAGACAATAACAGCCTTGGCTTCTCACTTATTGATCATTTTAGGAAGATTCTTTCCTTGCTTTTGAAATGAGAGAACTGCATTAGAGCAGTGTTCTTTTCCAAGGCTTTCTAGATCTTAAAAATCTATAAAAGTCCACCTCAAATTTTGTTTGGCTCATGTCTTAGCCATTCATTCTGCTACCACAGAATACCACAAACTGGGTGGCTTATACACAATAGAAATTTATTCCTTACCATGCTGGATTGTGGAAGCCCAAGATCAGCAACCTCAGTGTCCAATGGGGGCTCACATTTAGCTTTCTAGATGATTCCTTCTTGCTGCATGAGCATATATTGAAAAAATGAGGAAGATCTCTGGGTGTTTTTAGTAAGGGCACTAAGCCCATTCTTCAAGGTTCTACCCTCATGATCTAATCACTTAACAAAGGCTCCACTCCTAACACGTTTGCCTTGGAGATTAGGTTTCAATATAAGAATTTGTGGGTGAAAGACAAATACATTGTCTATAGCAGCTCCATATAAATGTATTTCTCACCTACTGGTGACACAGGGCTGTAATTCAACAAGTTGGTCCTGTGGGATGGTTTAGGTCACTGAATCTCCATGAGAAGAAGAGATGTGGGATTCATCACATACTCACAAATAAATCCACGTTTCCTGGGGGTGGATTTTTCTGCTCATTGAACATAGCAGATGGCAGGGACTGAAATGAAAAGGGAAGTTTACAACCCCCTTTCTCTACCCAGCACAGAATTTAGAAAGAAACAATCAAATAACTTGCTAACTTCAGGTTCTATCCCCTTTCTCAGTATCTTCTGCTGAATCTTTCTTTCTTGTATTTAGTACAGGGTCTACAGGGCCTTACTATACAGATCGAACAGGTAGTGATCCTCCTGTTTTCAGTCTCCTAAGTGCCTTCTGCTGATTCTTTCTACCAGATGTTTTCTTTGTCAGAGAGTCAGGGAGAAGCTGCCAATGCATGACCCCTAAATTGTCCTTCTCTTTGTATCTCCTTTCTGTTCCTAAATTGGTGAGGGTTTGTCCCACCTGAGCATGTGCCCAGGTTTCTTAGCCTGCCTCTCCAAACCCTCTGCAGTCTGAGTCCAATCTATGATCCTATACCAGCCACAGCTGACAATGTTCTTTTGATCCTCTGTGTCTTCCGAATGGGTTGGTTCCCTGGCATGAGGAAATAATCTCAAATGCAAGAATATGAAGAATATGTGTGGCTACCTCTACAGTTAATCTGTTTGTGTCAACATAAATTTCTTGAATTATTAGCATCAATGGTACTTGAAACCTTTCTGTATGCCAGACACTGGTGACCACCATCCCAATTTGCCTGCAACTGTCCTAGTTTGAACACTGTAATATTATGTCCCCAGAAGGTCTCTAGCTCTAAGTATGCTGGCCTTGTTGGCTGACCCACGGGGTAGGGTAAGATCCCTGCTTTCTATCTTCATGGGCTTCCACATGGTAGAAAATGATGATGTTAAACAAATGAACTCACAAAGAAATATATGCAGTCAGCCCCTTATATCCATAGCTTCTTTGTTTAGAAATTCAACTCAGTGCAATGAAAATAGTTGGAAAAAATTGCATTTGTACTGAAAACATACAGGCTCTTTTTTCTTAATTATTCCTCAGTAATATAGTGTAACAATTTACACAGCACTGGTATTGTATTTGATATTATAAGTAATCCAGAGGCAATTTAAGTGTGTGTATGGGATACTGTACATAGGTCCTATGCAAATACTAAGCCATCTTACATAACAGATGTGATCATCTATGGCTTTAGTATCTATCAAGGTTGTGGAGCCAATTCTCCACAGATTCTGAAGAATGACTACACTTACAAAACACGGTGAATTCAAAGAAAGAGAAGCCACTAAGCTTAGCACTGTGGATGTGAAGAGGGAAGGTTACAGTCCTGGTTGGAAAAGCAATTTGATTGCAACTGGGAGAGAGAAACACACACACACACACACACACACACACACACACACACACCACAGCTTATTGAATACAAAGCAGTGAGTGCAGTGGATTAGAAACACCTACATTCTCTTGTCCCTGTTCACATTGTTCTGCTTCTATTTTAATTGCAATTTTGAGCATCAAAAACCCATCTGGTGGGCCGGGGAGATGGCTCAGTAGAATAAGTGCTTCCCTGCCAAGTGCAAGGGCCTGAGTTCAATCCCTGGTTCCGGAAAAAAAAAACCATCTGGTGAATAAGTAGATGTGTATTAAAAGGGAATTAGGAAAACTGGATGCGGTGGCAAGTGCCTGTAATCCTAACACCCTAGGAAGCTGAAGCAGGTAAATCACAAGTTTGAGTTCAGCCTGGTTAATTTAGTGATACCCTGTCTCAAGATAATAAACAAACATACAAATAAATAAATGCTGTTGACATAGCTCAGGGCAAAGGCCCTGGGTTAAATCCCCTGTACCAACGAATGAGGGCATTAGAAGAAAGATCTGAAAGCCTACATCTTAAGAGAAACACATACGCAATTTGTTCTTATGGAGTTGAGATGGTTAAAATTAATGCCAGAATAAAAGAACATGTTTTGTTCATTTCCATTAGAAAAATTGACTCTGACTATTCAGTGCCCTTGAGATTTTCTGCCCAGTATTCTAATTCCAGGAAGAAAGAATCTGATGGCCAGCCTTGGGTTTTATGCCAGCCCCTTCATTAGACTACGGGGCATTACCATGAGAAACTTCACCAAAATGTGAGTCCCAGGATGTGGCAACAGGGGGGTTGACAATGGGAAGTAGAAGGGTGGGAGGCTAGGGAGGCGGAGGCTTCAGCTGCTGCTTACCTTCTTTTCACATAGCAGCTCTGTCCTTGCTTTCTCAAGGGGCTCACAACCTTGGTCACCGCCCTTGAAGTGACTCTGCTTGCCTTCCATCTGGAATGCTTTCAGATGGCCCCATGTGGACCACTGCTTTTAGGGGCACATGTGTCTTGTCCAGCCACCCTGATGGCTGGCACTTTGGAGTGTGTGGTGCATCTTTGTACAGTTTGACTTAGAGCAGAAACTCTATCATCATTGCCAGGTACTTAGGGAGAGTTTTAAAGAGTACATGGCAATGACAACTGTGCCATCTTCCCTGGCCCACTGCCTGCCAGCCAGTCCATCTTCTTTCTGCTTCTCAGTTCTCTGAGAAGCTTGCCAGGCCACCTTGCTCTTCCTTCCCCTCAGCTGCTTGCTGGTTTTAGGTTCAGTGGCTCTCCACGGCAATGATTGGCCCTCCCAGGAGCATTGGGCAATGTCTGAAAACAAGTTGCAGTATCACAACAAAGAGGGAAGAGCTACTGGGATCTCCTGGGGTGTTACTAAATATCTTGCAATGCCTAGGACCACCCGACAACAAGAAGTCCCCAGTCTGAGGTTGACAGCCCCATAGCCCAGGCCTTCCCTGACTTTGCATATGACCTTCTCTCATATCCCTGCTGTCTTTTCTGCATGGCACTTTCTTGTTACCTGTAGTGACAGTGTCTGTTCAGTTGCTTGTTTAGGGCCTGTCACCAGCTATATGCATCCAATCAAGTGGGTCCCCATGGGCCTTCCTCACAACTGGCTCACACCATGGATAGCACCTACTAGCACACAGTGCAGGGCTCAGGGAATGTGTACCGTGAGTGTCTAACCAGGAAACATGACCTCAACTCAGGGTGAATGGTCAGAAGCTCAACGGTAAAGGCTGGGTTCTCTAGGGTTGACCATGTGTGTATATGTTCTACATTTATAGAAAACTCAGCCTGTGTGATTTGCTGGCTAAGTGGCCTTTGGCAAATTGTTTAACCCTCCTGGGCATCAATTTGTGCATCTCTAAAGTGGGACCATTTTTTCTTAGCCATTTTGTCCCAGATATGCAGGAAAGAGTAAAAAAAATAGTCTGCAAAACAATTAGGAAAATGCTTAGCAAAGAAAAGCCTCACCAAACATCATCTATCATCCTCTTCCTCATCATGATTTGGCTGGGGTAGGCAGAGAGATGAAAGAATGGGCTTCTGGGCCCTACTAGAAGATTAGAGGATTAATGCAGCTTTGGAGGCCAAAGCTGTTCCCTTTGGGTTTTGCCAGCTCTTGCTCCATCCATGAAATAAACCGGATGAAGCCTTTATCCATCCTTTATTTTAAGAAGGAGGCAAGCATAGTGTGTGGATTTAATGTGGCAGATGGTGCTATCCTTGAATTATGAAACCAAAGGAGGAAATTAAAGTGCCCCATTGCAACAGATATGGGCCAACAGAGGAGAGGGCAGGGGGAGGGTGGAGTAAAGACAAGGGAAGGAAAGAGATGTTTTGTCACTTGGGCAAAGGAGGCTGTGGTGGTTGGAGTCCTAGAATTGTACACCATCATAGCCATTACTAATTTGAGGCTATTCATCTTATACAGGATATGAGATTCAGAGAGGGAAAGTGACCCCCAAATTCACACAGCCAATTAGTGATAGAGAAACCCACAGGTCTTGATACCTGTAGGAATATTGCGTTTTGCTGCCTAGATCAAAGGCAGTGGAACCTCCTGACCTCGGGCAGCTGTGCTCTGCAGAAGATACCTCCAAGTACCCATCAACACCCAGCCAGAACTCAGGGTTGGGCACAGCAATTCCACACTCTTCCACAGAAGCTTTATACCCAGCCTTTCTGGAGGGGGATGTGCTACTTCTCTGGCACTATTTTGTCTTGGGTCAATCTCAGCCATCTTGGGCAAAGTTCTTACCTGCACAGAGCCTCTGTTTCCTTATCTGTAAAAGTGGGGAAAATAGTAGGTTCCACATCACAGGGTTGCCGTGGGAATCTGCTTTACTGTCACACGTAGTTATTAGTCTGGCTTTGTGTGTAATTAATGAAATGCTAGTTCTCCTTGCAGCCAGAATGGACTTCAGGGCACTCCTTCAGCTGTGGCTGTCAAGGGCAGCTCCAGCACGTGGCCATCCTCTGCTCTCTGTACCTCTACATGACCCGACACCTGCCCGGGGGTGGTACCCATCGAGACACCCCCTTCCCACTCAGCACCATGTGGCACCAGGGGACGCTGCCAGCAGTGCATGAGACTCTTTGTCAGTAGTTTAGACTTTAATCCTGAGTGGATAAAGCAGCCCTCCTGTCCAATGATGAGGTGGCCTCGCGATGAGACCAGGGTTTGTTTTCCCAGGCTTCCTCTGCAGCAAGCAGCCTTGCTCTGACCGCCACGCCACAAGCAATTTGCATTTAAATTGGTTTTCTCTCATTATAGAAATCTCTTAGGTCAGCTGGAGTTTCCATTTTCCTCAGCGTCAGTTTGGAGTCTGTGCTTCTCGCGTGAGGCTTCCTCGTGCTTGCCGCCCTCTCGCTGACAGTGAGATGTGGTCTCACACTCTCTGTGGAGACCAGATTTCCTGAGATAGTCGCCCAAATCTCACACAAGCTTGGAGCAGGAGCTAGAGGAGGGGAGTGGAGGACTCAGGCCCTGAAACTGCTGCCAAAGGCCCCTGTGGTGGCTCTGTTTCATCATATGGGACTCGTCTTGTAGTTATTCAAAAAGACCTACAAAGCATGCTGCTGGGTGCTTCAAATACATAAATAAGCAAGTCACATTCATTGCCCTCCAGGAGCTCCCTGTCTGTTGAAGGAGTGAAAATCAAAATCGTAATATATTCAAATAATCACTTTAATAAGTGTCAGAATGAATTTCCATCAGACTACAAGCTGTCAGATAGTGCTTTTCATAAACTGTAGATATACACAGGTACACACACGTACATGCACACATACATACGCATATATGTGTACATACGCACCAAATAGCATGTTTATAATGTTGTCCATGTGGATAGGTACTACTCTAAGATATTATATGTACACATACACAAATATATACATATGTACATAAATGTGTGCTATAAATTAGATATTTATGTTTTAATACAATATATGTTCAGATTAAATGTGTTCCTTATCTGAAATGCTGAGGACCAGAATCATGCCGAACTTCACGTTCTGGAATATTTTCATATACATATTGAGATATCTTGAGGCTGAGACTCAAGTCTAACCATGAAATTCATTTATGTTCCATGTTATATACACAGTCTGAAACTCATAGTGCAGAATATTTATATAATCTTGTGCATGAAAATTGGTATCAGGTCAGGACCCAAGAATTTTGAATGTTGGAGCATTTCACAGTTTAGATTTTTTGACGAGGAGATTCAATATATATTAACTAATTTAATTCTCATGGCACATTATAAGGAAGATATATCACTGCCATTGTTTTAAAAAATCAGGAAACTGAAGCACAGAGACGTTAAATCACTTGGCCAGGGTCATCACTGATCAGCAAGCGAGCCAAACCTGAATTCAAAGCCCTGCACTTTGTCCTGTGCTCTAACTGCACCTGTTAAGGCATTTTGTCTTTTATTTTTTAAAATAATTTTATTGAGAAACAAATAGCAATGAGACAGTTTCAAAACCTATTACTAGCACAGTTTCAATAATTAATACATTGCATATTGTTGTTTTAGTGGTTATTCGTTGTACAAGATGCAGACATGATATCCTGTCCACAAACACTATTACAACAAATCTATTTATTGAATTAAGAGAAATGCAGCTGTATATCTATCCTATTTTGAATATATAGATACAAAATGGTCATTCATTTGTATCCCCCTTTGTTGTTTAGTTTTGTCAGAGAAGAGTATTCCATTGTCATTTAAATATTGTAGATGTATGAATTCAGCAAAATATTCCAATTAGTCCAGTAGTCCGTAATAGTAGTGGGTTTTCCATAAGACTGGCAATGTCAGAAGTTGTTGACTTGAGCTTTTATAGCTCAGTATATTAATATGGCTTACTTTTTATACTTTGTTTTTATACTTTTCTGCTGGATGGTTAAGACCAAGATAAAGCAAGATAAACCAAGATAACAAGAAATGTAATTTTTGTATCTGATAAGGTCAGTCAAATCCCCTCAGGATTTATCCTGAAACCCTGTACTGCAATTTGTAGATCCTTTGTCAGTGTCAGCCATGTGGATGACTCACGGCCATTGCTTGACCAATTTGCTCTCTGTGAAAACCTGAGAGAATGTTTTCTCTCCATGCTGCACCTGATAAGGAGCAATGCATTATCAAGTTGCCCAAGATCCTCTGCACTGCCTTTGTCGTCTGTTCATGGTCTGTGAGCCAAAGCTCATGATAACTAATGTGAACCACAGTAGGAATGCCCCCACCTTAGCTGGCATATCAGGGAGAAAGCCAGGGAGGAGATGCTCATGCTGGGACCAAAGGATGGCCAGTTTAGCAGATGGGTGAGAAGAGTAAAATACTTCATGAAGGATGAGCATGTGTCACTTCCAAAGAATAAACAAGTATGGAAGTCTTGGCCTAGGGGACCCCTAAGAGGCATGGGAATGCTCAGGTGTTTACAGAAGAAAGGCACATGGCCTGTTAGATCACCCGAGCTGTACTGTGGAGAACTGGATAGACAGGGAACAATAAGATAAAATATAATCACCAGACATAATGTTGAAATGGCTATTGTTGATTGAGTGGGTGTCGTCAATAAAGTTAGGTGGACTTGCCAGCACAGAGGTCCTCTGACTGCTCACTAATGTGTATCATGGAGCTTTATAGTGGGGGAAAGTCATCTGATCTGGTTTTCAACCAATGTCAGGACAGAATAGGAGCAAAGAGATAGGGATAAGGGGGCTGGGGAGATAGCTCAGTGGAATAAGCACTTCCCTGGCAAGCGTAAGGGCCTGAGTTCAATCCCCGGTTCCGCAAAAAAAAAAAAAAGAGAGAGAGAGAGAGAGATAGGGATTGTGCTCAACTTTCTGGTTTATCTCAACAAAATTCATCTTCAACACTTTCATAAAACATCAAAGTCTGGTAAACTTCTTTGAAGGGCCAGAGAAAACATGCTTTTCAAGCCCTACAGTCACTGTTTCAACTACTCAGCTTTTCTACTTTATTACTAAAGCAGTCATAGACAACAAATAAATAAACTGTGTTGCAATAAAACTTTATTTAAAAAACAGGAAGTGGGCTATATTTGCCCTGAGGGCTATAATTTGCTAACCCTTGGTGAGACCCTTTCCATGGTGCCTGTTATGAAGGAACCCTGACATGAGTACCCAGTCTCCTGCTTGGAGTTACAGAATACAGAGGGAAGACAGAACAAGAGACAAAACAGAGGTATAGGCAGGGATCTGGGATGACCAGTTGTTCTCAGGTAACAAAGGGCCCTGAGGCGCCTAGAACCTTGGTATTTATTATTTGAGGAAAATGGTGAGGAGATTGCCATTGGACATGGTAAACAAGTGGCAAGGCTAGCAAAGCTTGTGAGAAAAGGAACAAAGCATTCTTGTGGAAGGGACAGCAGCAGCCAGATTCAGGTTGTGGTGAATGAATAACCTGCTTGGCAGCCAGTTCTGAGAAGGAATTTACCTCTGGAGGTATGCAGGCCTCAGTGGAGATGCTGTCTCATATCTTTGCCCCATGGTATCTTTGCTGGTCTATCTGAGCTCAGCCATGGCCATTGATAATAAACAATATTAGTCCATTATCAGCCACCTGCTTTCATGAAGATACTACACAGCCCCAACCATACTCACTAATTAAACTGAAAGCCAATTTAGAGAAGCTACCTATATACAGCATTCACTGCTTATAAGTAAACTCAATGGCACTTGGATCTCAAAGAAGGCAACGTGGTGGGTGCCTTCACTATCTTGAGGTGAGATGAGGGTCAAGTAGGCTGCCAACTGGATGTGCCTGGAGAGAGCAAAGTGAGACTCTCCTGGGTCTCAAACCTTTACCAGGTACTGTGGGGCATCCTTCGCTCCTGGGAAAAGGTCTGCACAATCATAAAAAAAATTGGCTGAAATTGCAGGGTAATGCTAAAGTTTAATGCTAGGAGTTCATACGGCTGGTAACTATCAGAACTAAGGCTTGGAACCAAACAAGTCCCTTCTGGTGCTGCAGACCTCTCTGGGTGCTACAGTTCTCAGACCAAATCTCAAATCATCTCAGAACCCAGGCTGGAGCTTCCCAAACACTTGCAGTGCTTCTGCCCTCAATCTGCATGACACTGCCATTGGAAGCAAGGAGATGCAGGAGAGACAAGCCCATCTGCTTCAAAATGTGTGCAATAGGAACAGAAGAGAAGAATCACTCAGAAATTCATTACTAAGCAAAATGGTCACCTGAAATGGAGTTATGTGAGGAGAGTATATTTGTAAGTGAAGGCATTGGCACCTAACGGATGAGGAGACAAATGGTCTCTGTTTGTTCACTATGTGAACATCTATTCAGGACCCCTGGGGGCCCCTTCCCTGCCCTCTGGGAAGGCATCATATGAAAGAGAACTCTGAGGAGGAGCAGACAACTTGAATGGCCCACACATCATGCAGGATGGGGTAAATCCAGACTGCCTTGGGACACAGAGCATGGACATCTGCTTCGACCTGAGCAGAGGGTCCTCAAGCCAAGTCCAGATTGTCTAAGTGGTGAGGTTGCCCACATGTGTTCCAGGCAAAGGGAAGAGCATCTTCACAGCCAAGGGGGACTTGAGGTCACCCTGGAGGTGAGGAGATAACATAGAAAGGATGCAGTTGGTGGGAAAAGAACTGGGGCAGTCAGCCTCAACGCTCTGGGCTGAAGGCCACCTTATACTCAGCTCCTGTCTGTGGACAGAACAGCACCTGAGTTCTAGACAGAATGCAAAAGGCTTGCCAACAATTGGCAATGCCAAGAACACTCTGCCGATATATGCATCTTAAAATAGTAAAAGTGAATGATAGTAAATCACTTCTATCATGCTGTCCCTCCCTTTTGTCCTGCCCTGCCAGAGGCTTAATTTGCTTATGCTCACTGAAACTTTGAAAGAGGGTAGAATTTGATACTGCCATCTACCCTGCTGCATTGTTTCAAACAGTAACAGCTCCTATTGTGAGGGACCCTCACGTTGGCCTGCTATCCTGTTTGTCAGAATAATAACTGAAAGATCAGAGAGACCTAGTCACTTAGTCAGAACCACAGCTTGGGAAAAGAAAGGAGTCAGGACCTAAATGATTTCTGTCTTCCCTCTGAGCCTAGGTCCTCCCCCTGGACCTCCTTGCCTTGACAACATACAGTTGAAGGACCTTCTGTATTCCTGAGAACATTTTAATCTATTATTATATCTGTCCCTATAAGAATCATAGTACAAGATTACACATTATGGCTCAGAGAGGTTCAGTGTCTTCCCCAAGGTCACCCAACTTCTGAAGGAGCAAATGGGAGTCCTGAACCCAGGTCTTGCTATCACCAAGACAAGTCTCTTTCTCCTTTACCTTGGTTCCCAAGTTCACAGCAAAGAAGATGGACAGCTAATGTTTCATCCTGGTACAACTCTTAAAAACAAGTAAAGGAACAACTCAAAATTCATGTTCATTTAATCTCTACATTGGCAGGTATTCGTCAAACAATGAAAAGACAAATACCTTGGAGAGCAGCCCATGCCAGTCACAGCCAAATGACGTCACCAGGAGCAGGCTGTGCCAGGCCAATTTCATTTCCCCTGACAGAGTGGCAGGCTGGGAGATAAGGCCAAGCCATTGACGTGGTCAGTTTCCCTGACTTTGAAGGGCACATACAATCAGCTCTCAGGTAACACCTGATAGGTGAGGAAGGAGACAGGCCACACTACACATGCCCACTAAGGCATACACATGGACACTCACTGCTGTGCAGACACATACACAGATAGAGAGAGACACACAATCGGGTACACAGGAATACACATAGCAAAAGTACACACATACCCACCCCAACAATACATGTGCAGATTCACAGAAACATACAAACAGATGTACAAAGAAGACACAACTGTATTGACATAGGCAGATCCTGAGATGCAGAGGCATGCACACAAACACACACACATGTAGCCAAGAAGAGACACGTGTGTGTATATAAACACACAGAAATATACACCCAGAAGACACAGATATACATACAGACACATGGACACACAGACATACCCGCTTTCTGCCCCTCCCTATGCAGACATCCAAAAGTGTGGACACAAAGGAGAACACACACACTCATGCACTGTAGGAAGAAACACAAATGCCCACCTGTGAGTGTGGACACCATCCCTCACCCACAGTAGGCACTGATGCTCCTGAAACCTCTTCCTTGGCATCCCCGAAGAGACATCCTTCCATCCTGGGGGCTCCAGAAACTGCACCCAGGCATCCGTATGTTTTCCGGGCCATGCCAAATATCCTCCAGCTTGATATCTTCAACTTGATGTAGGAAAACACACCTGGAAGAGGTGCTTGTTGGGAAGGATGTGGGCTCCGCAGCCAGGCTGCCTCTGCTCTGGGTCAGCTCCCCTAGTTGCTGACTGGGGCTTGCACATGACTCTTTAGCTTTCTGAACTCCCACTTTCTTACCTGCAGAGGGGCTTCTTGTCCCTGCTGGGAGACCCCTGAACTGCAGACCTTGAGGCTCTGGCATTCTTCAGGGGAGTTTTTTGCGCTAGCTACTTGTTTTCGTTTTTAGTGTCAGCTAACCCTCAGGTGGCTGTGAGCATCAGAGTGTCTGTCAGGCACACGGTATGTGGTCAGCAGATAGTTGTGCAATAGATGAATCAACAAGTGCACAGCCTCGGAGTCCAATACAGGGCCTGGCAGGCAGTATGTGCCTCATTAAGCTTCACTGAGGGAAGGAATCCACGGAAATATGAACACGCAATGGACACAGCTCTGCTCTTACGTAAGCCAGTTGCATCTACGACTTCAGTTCATTTCCTTCAAGCTGTACGATAGATACTCATTTGTCGATGA
Source organism: Octodon degus (assembly GCF_000260255.1). Classification (NCBI taxonomy): domain Eukaryota; kingdom Metazoa; phylum Chordata; class Mammalia; order Rodentia; family Octodontidae; genus Octodon; species Octodon degus. The sequence goes on from NW_004524788.1 coordinate 1,829,952, forward strand.
GAAAACTGAGATCCAGAGAAGTTAAGGAAGTCCCCCAAGGTTACTGGCTTCTAGAGGTAGCAATTTAAATCATGACCTCAGTTAGTTGCTAAGCCTACACTCACAGCATCGCGAGTGTAACCTCCGTGAATGACTGGATGAGTAAGTTTCTCCCCAAGTGACACAGTGCAACAGATGACTTCCACAGCAGATTCTGCCTCTCTTGAGTGTGACTTTTGTGAATGAATTGTTGTGTGGTAGTCAATATACTTCTTAGTCTCCTGTCTTTCTGGAGGTCTCCCTGGGGCTGCATTTTAAAGAGATCGCAATCCCACCCACCCCTGTGCCTTCATTTCTTCCTGTTTCTCTCAGCTAATATACAGAAATGCATATAATATAATGTAAATGCAATATATTACATATTAAATATGTCAATTATATTTATATTACATATTAATGCATATTACATATGTATGTATATATGTGTATATGCTGATCATTTCCAATTGAGGTCCATTCTGTCTCTGCATGTTTTATTTCCACTTGTATAAACCACAGGGCCCCATCCAAAATCTGTCAAATCTGTTTCTCTTTCTTTTACATTGGTATAATTTGTGGGTTTGAAACTCAACCAACCTGTGAGCCAGTTAAGCTACTTTGCATAACAACTGCATCTGGCCCTGCCTGCCTGTGCTCAGCTGAGCAGCCTGCAAATCCTGAAAGGTTCTCCCATCTCCTCATCTGGCTTCTGCACACCTCAGAGGAGCTCAGTCACCACCCACTCCTCCCAGCTCCTGCCTCATTTCTCCAATAAAGGGGCTTGCAGGGAGGGCCTCTGCCTCTGTTCCAGATAGGCAGAACCAATACAGACACAGGGCCCAAAGGTCAGCATCCTTTCGCACAAAGGAAAATAAAGATGACCAAAGACCACAGCCACCTGGTAGGCAGGGGCTGGGCAGGTGGCAGTGACTCATGGGCATGCCGGGCACAGGGAGGGCCCTGACTCACAGCTTTGCCAGCACGAGGAGCACAACAGAGGCTCTGGGAGTGAGGAAACCATCGCTGACATTTTGAGCCCACAGGTGAAACAGATAACTTTTAGGGGAGAAGCAATTTTTAGTATTGTCACATTTTGTAAACTCTGTTTACTGGGATAGCTCCATATGAGCCTGATATATATATTTCCTTACATATATATATTTCCTTACATTTGCCTTCACATATCCATGTCCCTTCACATATCCAGCCAGCATCTGCCTGAAGTTCTGCTATTAGTAATCCACTTCATGGAATTGGTCTTGTTCCTTTCTTAGGGTAGTTGTTTAAAACTTAGCCCCACACAGTAAGATATGGGAAGAAAGAAGAGTTTCCATCATAGGGTGAGAGCTACTGGCATTCAAGGGCTGACTGTCAGGGACACCCGACTCTCCGCTTCAAGGGTGCCAAAGGGCATGTCAGAGAAGTAAGTGATCTACTCAATAGTCACAGAAAGCCCAAGATTACAGTGAGATTCTGTGTGGCCCAAAGGCTCTATCCACATCTCTCGGTTGCCTTCTAAATGTTTTGCAATCTCACTAAAAGACTGCCAGACACCATGCACTTTGTCCACATTAAAATGACAAATATATGGCCCTTCTGGTGCCCATGTTAACATGCTGGGGAAACCAGGAAAAATGCAGTGCTTCATTCCACTGCAACGTTGGTCTATTTCATGGACATTTTGAAATTTCAGACGTAAGATCCATGTTGCTAGCAAGAGGACAAAAGCCCACAACTAAGGAGAGCGAGGCAGAAAGAAAAAACAAAAACGCAGATCCTTGGAACAGTGGCACTGTGGGGCTCTCCCTTCTGGGGGCCTTGATGCTTGTGTGCATCTGAGCTGCCGTGAGCTGCATTCTGCTTCTTTCGGTCGTCCACTGCTGAAAACATCCTAATTCACTGCAGTCTGTGGCGCCTACTACAAAGCACTGGAATTTGGAGCTGCCTTCTTTATATGCTTCTTGTGTGGACTTTCACATTCCAAAACTTTCAACTGATGTTCAGAAGTACAAAACTAAGAGTTTACGTATCTACAGGTTCCTGATACCAAACTGGACTCCGCACAAACACTTTCTTTCTCTCCACCTGCTTTCCCTGGGGACCGCCCCCTGCCAACCTGCTAACCGCCACCATCAGTAGTCTCAGACTCCTCCTAGGCTCTCAGTTCTTCAACTCCCAGCACCCCTCCAGCACCAAGAGCCCTGGCCTTGCTGCAGTTCTTTCTTCTGAAGATGCTATCTCTAGCCAGTGCTCACTCATGGCCCAGGGAGAACTTTCCAAAGCACAAAGCCGACCATATCGCTGCATGCCTAAAAATCCTCCCATGAGTCTACATTTCCTAAAGATAAAAGTCCAAATGCCTCAGCCTGACACCCAAGACCTTTGGTTACCTGATTCCTGCCACTTCTCCAACCTGATCTGCAGCTATGCCCGGAGACAGCCTGTGTTCCCTTCCACCAGACAGGCTGGCAGCTGCTCAGGGGCCTGTCTTCATAGTTTGCACTTTGGACACGTTTGACTCTCTGCTGAACTGCCCTTTGCTTGCGTTTCCAGCTCTAGCCTAGTCTTCCAGCTCAGCTCTTGCCTCCTGATGGTCAGCCAGGAAGGCATGCATGCTTGAGGCTCCCACGCCCTAAGCATCCCTGCTCACACTATTCTGGAGGGATCAGTTTCCAGGACCACCTTCCCCAACCCCACAAGGCTGCAATTTTTGAGGGCTTTAATTGAGTCTTAATCGTGTTGTCCTTAGCACTCTGAACAGGATCTGACCTGTGGCAGGTCCTAACAAGTGCACATGGAACGACTGTGAGGGGCAAATGGGGCTTCCTGCCCCTTTAGCTGGTCCTGCTTGGTCTTTCCTTACTTTATGGCCATGAGGCTGCTCTGTAGGACAGCAAAGAAGAGGAGAAAGGGAACCTTCTGCAGCTTCTGAGTTTTCCCGATGAGGTTCTCAGAAGCTTAGAGAGAATTCAAGGTTTAGCCAAAGCATTCTGCAAGATGCCACAAGCAAAGGTTCTTCTTGCAGACCAGAAACATATTCCCCAGGTTTCTGTGAAAAGGGAATTCTAGGATGGCAATGTCCTTGACAAAGTGACTTGGATGCTTTGCTCCTTGAGCCAGGTACAAGGACAGAGGCAAAGATCCAACAGTCAGCTCTAGGATTTCAGAGCAGAAGGGAATAATGGCCCTCAGAGACACCGGAAGCACCCAGAGAGCAGAAGTGGGCCCTTGACAACCCCAGAAGGCTGTCCTGTGAGGCACAGAGTTAACAGAATGATTCCTGTGAGCCCCAGAACATCACGGAAGTAATACAGCCACCTGAACTGAGGGGCAGTCACTGACCAATGACTCAGAATAATAAATACTATAGGCAGGTGACATCAAAGACCGGGTATCCACCCTCTCATCACCTTTGTACAACAAGCATAGATGATATCTCTGAAAACAGGAGGAGCAGGTTGACTGAGATTGAGCTGCTTCCTACCCAGGCCAAAGGGAGACTCAAAATAGGAATCAAACTCAGCATGTGATTATAGAGATATTCATATTTATCCCACATCCAAGTTTATGTCCTGAAAATCACATACTCTGCCAGTGAATAAATGGACACAGATGAGAAAGGTAGTGTGAGTTGAAAGGTGTACATACCCTGATCTGGGATCTTGTCTGAAATAAGGATCATCTCTTTTGTTTTGACTCCTGGGGTACCCAGCACAACACATCATGAACCCATAAACTAAAACTAAAATTTTCCTTTCTGAAGATCACTATTGCCGCTAAAGGTTCTCAACACAGCAATCCATAGTATATGAGGGAAGAATCAGAGCCCAAGTTCCTGCTTGAAGGCAACATCTTGGAGTTACCCACAGATGAGCTGGGGGTCGGGCATGACATCTTCCTGTATGGTAGCAGTGGGTTGTCCAGGGAAGTCTTCCTTACAGTGAGGCTGGAAACAAAATCTGAACATGAACACAACTAAGGAGCAGGGAAAGGAAGAGCCACTAGGAAGACAGATCTGCCTGTACAAAGGGCCTGGGGTAGGTAAGAGTTAGACTTGTGCATGGGAGGATAGGTTCTTATGCCTAGAACCTAAGAGTGGGGGTAGACAAAGGAAGCAGGTCATCAATTTATGCTTCTAAAATGCCCCTGCCAAGCTCCCATCTCCTCACATTCATGCTCCTGTGTAATCTCTTTCCTGTCTACACTGGACTAGTAACTCACCTCTAATAAACAGAATATGGTGGAGACAGAAGGCACACTAAGATTAGGTTATAAAGACTTCCTCCTTCCTCACATTCCTTCTCTTGGCTTCTCTTTCATTCTGATAAAGCCAATCACTGTGGTGTGAGCTACCCTGTGGGAACACCCATGTGGCGGATGACTAAGGGAACTTGGGGCCAATACCAGGGAGGAGTTGGTGCCTTCAACAACCACAGGAGTGAATCTGGCCACAGATCTGCCCACACTGAACCTTGAGTTGGCAGCAGCTTCAGCTGGGTGACAGCCTTGTGACTCTGAGCCAGAGGACCCACCCAAGCCATACCCAGATTCCTGATCACAGAAACTGCCAGATGGTTCAGCTGTGTTGTGTCCTAAGCAACTAACTTTTAGGGTAATTTGTTCCAAAAGTGACAAGCAGCTAATACAGCCAATAAGGGAGAGGTGTGAGACAGTACAAAATATTGGGGGTTTTAAAAGCTATCCTAAGGGGCTTAAACTGCTCTTTGTCATCCCTCTGAGGCTCTGATAGTGAAATCTTCTGATTTACAATGTCTATATCACCAGGACTTGGATGTGAACTGATCCCTGGTTTATCATCAGTCTTAAAGTGATCGGTGAGTTCGGAAAGGACAGGAACCTGTGTGACAATCTATTGAGTCTGCTGGGCAAGATCTCACTGGTCCTTAAGGAGATCAATGCATCCAAGGGGCACTATGAAGTCACTTGCCTGGGGACATGCAGCTAGTCAGAGGCAAGACCAGAGCCTGATCACAGCTCTGCCATTTAGGGCAGATGTCTATGGCAAGCCTCAGACACTGCCCTTGCCAAGGTCCTTCCAGAAACTGCTGGACCACCAGGCTACAACAAGCGGGAGAGAAGGCAGAAAAGCCGAGATGCTTTCTTGTTCTTATAATGGGGGGAGAAATATTCCCAATGTTGGTCCAGTTATAACTTTGCTAGGAAGGGGAGTATTCCCGGAACTGAAACATTGACTAAAGTGGAGATAACATTCTCCTATTTTTTTTTAAAGGTTTTAACGGTTTCGCAGCAGAGAAACATGCAGAAGGAAAAGGGAAAGGGGCTTTATTATAAAAGAAAAGGGACTTCATTGTCTTAGAGGACACGGAGAGAATTTGGGAAGATAAGGAATTCTCTGGATTGGAACAAAAGGAGGCTGAGGCTTTTATGGCCTTTTGCCAGAGGTGGGGCTTGAGGGGGAAGTTTAGATAGACCTGAGGAGCTGACTGGGGCCTCCCCTGAGGTGGGGGGAGAGGTGAAAGGAAACTGCATCCTGAGTTGGAGAAGAAGAGGGGAGGTGGTCTTTGGAAAGATGAGCTGTTGTTTTAAGGGCTTCAGCCATGTTAGATGACCACCATAATAATTCAGCAATTCTTACTAGAAAAATGATAACCTATCATTTTTCTAACGAAACCTTCACATTATGGGGGGGGGGTGTCCACTTGTCCGCTAAATTTCCCAGTCTCCTTTGCTGTAGAAGGTGCCCAATAAGATGTACAGTAAGTGGACGTCCTTGGGAGACGCTTCTGGAAAGTATTTCCTAAAGTGCTAACTTACCTGAGAGACGCGCCTTCTTGCAGCATTCACTCTCTTCTGGGGCCAGGAATGTGGGCCTGTTGGCTGGAATTGCAGCAGCAGTTTTTGACAGTGTGATTGTTGCAGGCAGCCTGGTTAGATAGAAATATTATAGGCAGTCAGACATGGCCAGGCCCTCAAAGGAAAGAGCACAAAAGACAAGATATCTTACAACTATGGGAGGGGCGGATGCTCCTGCTGTGAACCAGATCTAAAGACCTAAAGGCCAAACAAATGCTAAAGGAGTAGCACTTGGGATTGATATTCTAAATAGGTATGATCACCTGGAAAGACCCAAGTGAGTCACTAGCCCAACCCCCAATGGGAAGAGACCCTGTCCCTATTCATGCCCGCTTACTCTGTGACTCCCCCATTTGCTTCCGGACTTAATCAATTTTACCTGAATGGTGCTTGTAATCCCTTTGGTTGATCATAGTTTTGTCCCACCTCTTGGCCACCTAAGCAAATTCCCATTCTCTCCAACTTAGCCTCACATGGTTTTACTCTATAAAAGTCCCTGGAAGAGACAGCTTCCCAGGGAACAACCCGCTTGGGACCCCCTCCTGTCTCTCTCTTGGACAGGAGCTTTTTTTCTCTCAATAAATATATTCTGCTCATAACCTCCATTTATTCCTAAAATCCATTCTTCAGTTTTAGAGAACACAAACTCATGCAGGTCAGGTCAGGAGATCATTTTTCCCTATGTCATTTGAAGGTTCCCTATATCATTTGGAGGTCACCCACCTGAGATCACTTTTTCTCCCTGTATCATGATGACTTTGAGGATAGAAAGCTGCGCTCTGAAGAGAGCAGAACACAAAGATAGAAGAGTTTGACTCCTTGGTATGGAAGACTGGGGAGCCACCATGCCAGCCTGTGACTGTTTGTATCAGGACTTCTTTGATATGAAAGAAAACTAAGTCCTTATCTTATTTAAGCCGGTTCTCTGAGTTTTCTCTTACATGTAAGTGATAAGAGTCCTGAGTGATATACTTGCATTTTTAGGAGGTATTTAAACAGAATTTGAGAATCTTCATTTCAGGTTGGCAGGGTGCTAGACTCTCAGAAAAATATTCCCCTTGTATCCAGCTCAGTTAAAAAGTTATTAGTATGCTCTGCAGAGGAGAGGATTAAAATTTTCAGCATGCCTAAGATAGCCTCATGAAACTTGTATATTCTACCTTCCCTTCACAAGTGAGTTTGCGAGATTCTCTTTTTAGTTTATGGATGAGGAAAATGGGGCTCAGACAGGAGACACAGCCAGCACAGGGGACAGAGCCAGCAAGGATGTGAATGGAGACCCGCCCAACTCCACAGCCCCTCCTCATCCAGCCTGCTGGGTCTACACAGTCGAGTTTCACTTCAGACAGAAGTAGGGCCAGTTGGCTCAGTGAGTGGCCCCAGGTCCAGGTGCCCACTCCTCCCCCAAGCAGTCCACCTGCAGCCACCAGTCACAGGCCTCTTATTGAAGGTGATAAAGCAGATGGCCCCACTGGCTGCCCTCTCCCTAACTCACTACCATCCTGTTTGCTGGCCATCTGGCCCTCATCTCTGTGATTCTCCAACTGCCCACCTCATGGACTCCCTTAAAGAGACAGAAGCCCTGACTGGTATTAGGAAAGCAAATTGCTCACAGGCCAATTTATTCTCAGGCTTTATTAGGGCAAGCCTTGTACAGAAAGGTCCAAAACAACAGGGATTTCTGGTAGCCACCACGTCTATTTCTAACCCTGGATTACAGTATCCAAAAGGATTCCCTGTCCTGAGCAAATACATTTGCACCCCTTGGCAGAGATGCAGTTGGAACGGTCTGACTCTTCGGCAGGCTCTGCATATTCTCCACCGAAGCTTGCTTTATCTGGTTTGAAACTCCTGTCTGTCCCAGGAGAGACTGGAAATACACTCTTTCTAGGAGCTGATGGAAAATTAACCCACATTAGGAAAGTGCTAGGTGATGCCAAATTGGGGACAGGAAGGTCCATTTCTAAGGGGAAAAAATGTTCTTTGTAACCAGGACAAGGCTAAGCATGCTTTCTCTCTATTGGTCCAAATCTATGCCAGCCTCCCCCTGGCATCTGTGGGCGTGCTGAGAACAAGCTATGGATTTCTATAGAGACTGTCACCATGGTACTAGGTGTCTTATTCTTCTATTTCAAGAGGAAAAATAATCAAAAGGTCAAAGGAAGAAGATCTTCCACAGGGCCTTTCAATCTACAAATATTCATTCCTGCTAACATTAGATATTAGCAATAGCAAAGAGCTGACCTGTATTGCAGCTGCCTTCCACAACTGTAGTATAAAACTAGCTGCTGATCCATGATCAGATTTCTCTCTCCCAACAGTAAAACAATTCAATCTGCATTTTATCAGTTGAGGGAGGGGACAATGAAGTTTCAGTGACCTGCTAAACGCATCCAGAATTGCAGTCTGGTTGAAGCAGAGTCTTAGCTGCAAATAGAAAGTACATGTGGTGGGATTCAGAGTATGTGTTAGTGGCAGATCCACTGATGGAGGTTCAGGGAGCCAGCAGGGTGTTGAGGCATCTGGGACTCATTCCAGGAGGAATCTCTTACCTCCTGTTGGCCTAAGGAGCAAAGACAGGAAACAGCATCACCAGAGCTCAGTACAGGCTACAGCCAAGGAAAGAGCCTGAGCTGAAAGCTGGATGCTGTGGGCAGGAGAGCTTGGGCTTGGGGTGGCAAATGGAGAGTCACCAGCACAGTTGTGCCTACTGACCAAGCTTAGGTCATGAGCTCCCTGCTGAGAGGTGATGGCAGGGGGTGGGGGTCAAATGGCGTGGAGGTGGATGCTTCCCCACAGGAATCAGTTACCTTTACACTCACTCTGGGTAACCACCACAAAACACAGTTGCTAACACCCACTCTTTCTTGTATGCATCTAAGAAGATCAACTGTACCCCTGCTGGATGGGCTGGGTTTAACTCTGGCAAAGGTCAAGTTTGAGCACTGCACTTCCTGATCCTCCTTCCATGTGAACCAGGAGACAAGTTTTCTTACTGTGTTAGTCAGCCTTCTGTGGTTGTGGCTAAACACCTGAGATGAACAACTTAAAAAAAGGAAAGGTTCATCTTGGCTGATGGATTCAGAGGTTTTAGTCCATGAACACATGATACAGCAGCTTTAGACATGTGGTAACTCGGTACATAATGGTGGCAAGAACTTGTGACAGAGGAAACCTGCTTGTCCTCAAAACAGCCAGAAGTCGAGAAAGACACCCAGAGAATGGAGGGCTAGAATCTGAAGGGTACATCTGGATGCTATACTTTCCTTCCTCTAGGCCCTATGCCCTAACCTTTCCACTGCCTCCCAAAGAGTGCTAATGACCAAGACTCTATGATATGGCCCTTGGGAGACATATGAAGTTCAAATCTTAACACTCATCACAGATAACAGGAACACAGAACACCAAGCACACAAGCACATTCAGAAGATTTTTTTCTCCTTGTGCTCAGTCACATTCCATTGGTCAGTGGGAGGCCCACAGAAAGCTCACCAGCAGAACCATGAGGACATAAACTGTACCCACCACCTGAGAGACACTGTGGAGGCCTGCTAAGGTGGATGGCTCCCAAGGAGAGTGGACAATTGGAGATAGCATTCCAAACTACCATACTCCTCAAAGGAAAACAAAAGCTTAGCACCAAAATCAGAATAAATGTAAGTTAAAACAACCAGTGTGCATCACAGTGGTTTTATGTGGTATCCATTTTCACAAGCAGAAGATGCTTACGTGTACCTTGGTTAGAAGAGGAGAGTATGTCCTCTGGGTTCTTCACTGTCCTTGGCCCAGGCTCCAAGAGTGCTGGTAAGTGAGGTAAGAAAGGATGGAAAAGGAAGCTCCTTCAAGATTTTAAGCCCAAGAGGATCATCAATCATAAAATTTAAGAGTGTCTTGATGATCAGACTCATATTCAGAGACATGACAATAATTGGTGTCACAGTCTAACCCTGGATCCTAAGACACTTGGAACCCAAAAGTATTGTTAATGGCATCTATGGAGAGACTGGATCCAATCATAAGATTTCCAGTTCTAGTAGGTATAGGTCATGCCCATTGGGGTTCAAAACCTGATGATGTGGGCACAAGACAAGGATTATGCTGTGTCTACTTCTGGTTCTATCCATCTCTTAGAATTAGCTGTCTCATCTGCAACATGAGGCTAATGAATCCAGCTTCTGAAACTGATGCCCAGACCCACTTCCCTTTAGGAGCAGCAGGAGTGTCCTGTTGCTAGTGGGTCTTTCTGACTAAACGTTGGTTCCTTGTGTGTGCTGACAATGTGCACTCACTGTGGAAGATCAGAAGTCTCCTCATCTCTGCTTTCACCCATTTGACTTTAGACATTAAGCATCTTGTTGAAAGGGGGAAGTTGGCAAGGAGAAACATACCCAGAAAGAACCACCAAAAAGGGAAAAGGAGCTCAATGCCCTTTCTAATAAGAAAGGGAAGGAGCACTCTTGGAGCCTGGGCCAATAGGGATAATTAAAGAGGCTGGATGCATAACACCAGTGATTGGCCACCGCAGGGCTGAAAGGAGTGCTTTTGACTTTGAGAATGTAAGTGCAATCCCATTGCAGTGGAGGATGGGGATTTCAGCTCAAGGAGGGAAGGACTTTGACCCCATTGCACACCTGAGCCTGGGACATGCTGCCTTATCTTATCACGGGGCTTGAGTCAGATGCACCTAGTTCCCTTCATGCCTCAGCTGTCTGCTCCTTTCTATGTGGCTGTCAGCAAACCCTGCCACTTCCCTGAGCTTTATTCTAGGTCAGAGGTTTGTCACCAACACTGAGGAAATGCTAACAGGTCTCTGATTCAGCCTGCCATAAGAACCACCTCTCTCCCAGCAGCAGGGAGGACACAGAAGCCGTAGGAGGAGAATATTGACCTTCTTGGTGCCAGCAAATCATGTGTTGTTGAAAAGTAGTGCTTGTCCCCTGCAGGATGGCAGGCTCCTGAAAAAACATGAGGGCACAATGATGTTTGCCTGGATCCCACCATCTCTCCAGGACCTGGCAGTAACCCTGACTTATTTCCAGCCTCTGATGAACAATGGAAAGAAAGGAAGAAGAAAAAAAAATGGAGAAAGGGAAGAAGAAAGGAAGGTAGGAAAGAAGGGAGAGAAGGGGGGAGGAAAGGAAGGGAGCATTCCATATGCTTTAGTACTTGTTCCTTATAGAAACTAATCTCCCCACAAGTACCTAGCAAACTGGGAATTATCATCCCTTATTTTTTTAATAAGTAAAAATGGGGTTTTGCAAGTTGCCTTTTGCAAATTATGAAAGCTTGGGCAAGTTATCTGACTGCCCCATGCCTCAGTTTCTTCATCTGAAAAATGGAGGTGATAGTTAACTTCTAGCTTGTAGACTGGTTGTATGAGTACCTTGGCACACGATACGCCCGGCCCAAATGTAAGCTACTCCTAGGACATTGTGATAGGCCGACTCTGGGACTCAGCTGGTCTATCTGACTTGATTCCTTTCACCATATCATGTACCTCAAGAAACAAACATCTAAGAAGTTTCCTCTTTGTAATCATGCCTGACACATAAACTATTTTTCAGTTACTTTCTTTTTTCCAAGTTAGGACTAGAGCACAATTTTGGCAGGCGACAGATTTACAAGTTGCTTCAAGCTAGATTTGGGGGAGAGAAAGTGATGAAAATATGACACAGGGAAGAACGAAAATAATTTCTATAGAATAGAGCCAAAGCAATAAATGCAGGTCATGGGACTCGCGATGGTGGTAACCCATCAGACTCTATTAATATTTCATCAGGTCGGCTTCCAGGAGTGTGGCCTGGAATTTTCAGTCAGGCTGAGGTTCACATTTACAAATAATGAATAAGCAGAAGGAAAAGGGGTCCTGAACTTGGCCAGCCTTCCTACCTGAAGTGTCTGCTGCATTCCCATGAAGTGGGTGGCTAGTTCACCTAGGTGACCGAGAGGGAGGAGGACACGCAGGTCACCTTCCACCTCCCCCTGCCTTTCTTCCCCTCAAGGTTCCCCAAATGGCCAGTGGTTCCCCTGACACTGATCTGAGATGGCGCCATTAACAAGGGCCAAAAGCCACTTAGCCTGTGAGGGTAAGAGCTGAGATAGCCTGAACCAGTCCCCAGGCCCCAAGCTGTCTTCCAGCCCTCTCAGGAGCAGCTCATGTTTCTGGCCCAGTGAATGGCAAGCTGGAGCCTCTCCAGGCAGATCTGGTTACAGGTCTACCTTGCAGCCCAAGCCAGGGGCACCCAGTAAAAGGAGGTCAGAGCTTGGCTTTCTGGTGACCCCAAAGTGAGCACCCACCTATTGGTCATGACTGTGTCCCCTGCTACAACAGGCCGCATTTGCTACTACTGAGTCTTTGCCGAAGCAGATCATAGAAATGGGCAAATTTGCTTGAAACTCCTGATCTTCCAGGATTGTTGTTCGTCTGTTTTGTTTTTGACTCTGGAACTTGAGTAAGTCCTTTGGCTTCTCTGAGCCTCAATTTCCTCATGTGTAGGGTGGGGTTAATAATAGCCTGCTTTCACATTTATTATGGGACATAAGTAAAATAAGCCATGCAAAATAGTTTGCTCATCACTTGACTCCTACTGAATCTTAATAAAAGTTAGCTACTTCTATCATTTTTTGTTATTACTGTTTGTTAGGCTGCGTTTCTCAGAAACAGAATTCTGTTGAACTGGCTAAGGTCACCTCTGTCAGACCTGGGTGAAGTAATGACATGGAATAGTCCAACCAGGTCTTAGAGACTGAGACTCAGCCATCCGGATAATCAACCTCCTCTGGGTCACACAGCTGGTGGCAAAGCTGAGTGTGATTCCAGTTTTTGCGTCATATTCACCTTTTCATTGCACAATCCAGTGAGCAAAGCATTATCACGTGTACCTGTCTACATCTTGCAGGCTGCTGCAACCCACATACACGGCAAAAAGAATCAGGTCCACACTGCCTCATCTCCTTTGCCTATGTCTGCCTTTCCTGCAGTGCATTCTGGGAAACTCCTCTGAGCTCTAGGAAGCCTTGAAAATTAGCATCCTTCTGGCAGGATTTTTAACATCCAAAGCAAATCAGCATCAGCAACTTCTGCACAGTTTCACTTTTCTGTTAAATTCTAGCTCAAAGCCTCAGCCATGACTGCCTCTGTTCTTTCTTCCTCAATTTCAAAGGAAAGCAGTACAAACAAATCTCTCTCTCTCTCTCCCTCCTTCCCTCTTTCCCTCCCTCCCTCCCTCCATCACTCTGTGTGTGTGTGTGTGTGTGTGTGTGTGTGTGTGTGTGTGTGCCAATCAAGGTAAGTCTTCTAGTTTAGGGACTTTTTCATTCTAAGCAAGAGAAAAGGAAGAGCCACCAGAGTTGTAAAAATTGTGCCCCAGTCATCAAGCTTGTTTTCTTTTTTCTTTTGTATTTTAGGGAAGAGTCTACAGGGCATTCAAGGTCTCACTAGTAGATCAGACTCATAGTGATCCGCCTGTTTACAGTCTCCCAAGAGCTGGGATTATAGGCACGCGCCACCATGTCAAGTCTCAGTTGCCATCTCAGCATGCCCAGGGATCGAACCCCCAGCCCCTGAGCCTGTTTGCAGGTGCTTTAATCCACTGGGATATTTGGCTGGCAAGCTTGTTGCTAAAGCATAAAGGCCACAAGTGTGGTTATGACACATTTTTCATAATCCCAAACTAAGCAGTAACTCAGACAAAACTTGTTTTGCCGCCCCCCATAAACAAAACTTCTTAAAACTCTTCCATGAGTTGTATGGTTAGGTCAGAAAAGGAATGAACGAAGACATATTTCAGACTCAAACAGACTTGAGTTCAAAGACTAGCACTGCCATACATCGGCCCCAAGACCTTGAACATATTACTGTGCAACCGTGGGCCTCAGTCTTCGCAACTGTAAAATAGGAACAGTACTTCCTGTCTCACAGCCTTTTCAAAATAAGATGCTCCCTGCAAAGTATGATACCTGACATGGGAGTCACACAACCAAGGAAAGCCACCAGTCGTGTCTGCCACCAGGGCATAACTTTCCCTTAGAGTTCCAGGGTGCTGCTACTGGAGGTTAGATGAAGAGGGCCACCACAGCAACTCTAGAAAGCTTTTCAAAAAGGATACATTGGCAGCTTTATGGAAGAGCAGGAGTGCTGGAGTCAGGCTCAGATTCCTGGTTCAGTTGTATGGCCCTAGTCAAGTCGCTTTAATTGTTCTGGGCCTCAATACTCCCATAACAAAATGGGAATAATGGAGCCCACCTAACAAGATTGTTACGAAAACTGAATCTATTGGTTAAGGGAACAGCTTTAGTCTGAGATAGCTCTGGGCTGGGATTTGAGTGCTTATACTGGCAAGCTTAGAAACGAATTAACTAAGAATTAAATAAGATAGCACATGCAAATAACTAAACATAGTACATGAAAAGCAGTTGAATGTTCACTAAATATTTGTATCTTTTAATCAAGATATGAGTTTTAGCGCACTAATTTGGCACAGACTATTTTGGATTACAAATTGGTAGATCAAATTAAAAAGCGTGTATACTCTGGTCATGCAATTTGGCTTTTCAGGGTTTACCCTAAGCTCCTTCATGGTGACTGTTCTGGCTGGATTTGTCAAGATAAATGTGTTGAGATATGATTATAAGCACTACTTCTAACAACCTGAATGCTCATTGTCAGGGAACAGCGCTATCATAGCTGTTCTATCAACCGTTACATCAGCAATGCCGGAAAAAAAAACAAAAACAAAAAAAAGCCATGCAGTCACTCAAAGGAGAAATGAGGATTTGTTGTGCTCTTATTAAAAGAGATCCAAGATAGGGCCGGCCAAATAACTCAGTGGATTAAAACACCTGCAAGCAGGTGCAGGGGCCAGGGGTTCAATCCCTGGACCTGCTGTGCTGGCCCTGCCCCCGGGGCATGCTGAGATGGTGATTGAGACTGGGCGTGGTGGCACACACTTGTAATCCCAGCTCTTGGGAGGCTGTAAACAGGAGAATCACTACCTGTATGATCTAGTAGTGCGACCCCAAACACCCTGTAGACTCTTCCCTAAAATACAGGGGAAAAAAAAAAAAAAAAAGACAGAGATCCAAGGTATATTAGCTTAAAAAGTAAGCAGTGGAAGAGGCCTGGGTATCAACCCATCTTTTCTTTAAAGGCACACATATTTCTATGTGCATAGACGTATCCTCTAAAATTGTCAAGAAACTGTTAGAGTGATGATGCTAGAACAGCCACTTGCCTACTTCTACTCCTAGAGGACATTTGATGATTTCTAGAGATGGTTATGCTTGTCATGGAGGGTGCCACTGGCATCTAGTAGCTGGAGGCCAGGGATGTGCTGAACACCCTGCTGTGCACAGGTGAACTGCTAATAACAATGAACCATCCAACCTAAAGTGGAATTTTGAGGGGGATGAGAGCTACTGCATGGGACAGCACTTATTTTTAATGTTGTGCTTCTCAATTATTTGTATATATTGCACTAATAGCAGTAGCAATAACGAAAACTCTGCCAGTTGCAAACTATGAGCTAAAATGGTAAAACACCAGCACACAGTAGGCCTACACAGTACATTGTCCATTTGGAGTTCCATTTCAGCATCTGCAGAAATAGTTATGTTGATGACCTTGTTCATAGAGATGGTCATGCAACTCATTTAGGCCACAGCATGTACATGCTGCTGTGTGCTATCTGTGGTCATGGGAGCTGAGGTCACCCTACAGGGACCACAGAGGCATCCCCGAGTGCCTGGATCATAGAGGGTGGGGCTAGTAACCTGGCCCTCAGCAGAAACTAGGAAATGGGCACAGCAGCTGGGACCATGGAGCCTGCAGCTGTTGGAGCCAAGAAGAGGGTGGTGCTCCAAGGAAGCTCCTTGGGGAAAAAAAAAGAAAGGAACAGGCCAGCTGGCCCTCTGCCAGCACCTACTGTGGGGATGATGCACACAGGCGTGTTCAGCAGAGAACAGAAGGCTCCATGTAGAGAAGTGCCCAGCTGGTGACCATGTATATCTGCCCCAGAATTCCCAATTTGCTTGTTTCAGGAAAGAATGTCTGATCATTTGGGCTAAAGCCTGTTTTCTAAATTGTGGAGAATTAAGACTGAACAGAGGGTACTGTGGTTTGAATGTGTCCCCCGAAAGTTCTTGTGTTGGAAACTGAATCCCCACCTCACATGTTAATATGATTTGGAGCCGGAGTATCATGATGGGGCCCATGGTGGCCTTAGTGGTTTCATGAGAAGAGGAAGATACATTGAAACTTGAATGTCAGTTCATGCTATCTTTCTCCATGTTGTGACACAACAAGAAGGTCCTCACCAGGTTCCCAGAAGATGTTGGTTCCAAACCCTTATGTTTTCCATTCTCCAGGAGTTAATAAATTTCTAGTCTCTATAGAGACTCGGCGCCAGGTATTCTGTTATAGCAACAAAGAATGGACTAAAATATAGGAATAGTTACCACTGAGTTTCATACAGTACATAAATTTTCTACATACGTTTCTCTATTCAGTGCCGACACCACCCAAAGATGTAAGAAATATCCAAGAATCAGAGAGGACAAGTCAGAGTCTTGAAGCTATGATTCAGATCCTGTATGTCTGACTCCAGGTGTGGCTGATAATCAAGTGACCATGTGGCTTAGAAGGCCACTGTGTCTTAGGCAATCTTCTGCTTTAGGGCTACTTTTTGAAGAAGGAATAATTCTGAAAAACACTCTTGAGTTTGAATATCCAAACCCTTGCCAAGGGAATAAGGGACAACAGTCCCACTGCTAACATTGATTTTGCTTCTCATAGCACTGTACCTGACTTTGCAGGGTCTCTAACAGACAAGGCTACCAGATCAAATAAAATCTTTCCATTAAATATACCATGTAATAGCTGAGCCTTCCTTGTATTAAGTTTTACTCATTGTTCAATTGGGCATTTGATGTTCAATTCTGTTTGGTACATGTGGTAATCCTAATGTCCAAGGAAGAAGGAGATGAGATGTTTGCTTTGTTCCAAGGTGCTGAGCTCATTCAGGAAAGATTTTGCTTCTGTTTCATTGAAGGACTTGCTGACTTGCATACTGCCCTAGGTAGTCATTGCCTCTGACATTTCCAGAAAAATCTCATGATTTACATGGGGTGATCAGAAAAGACTTTTCTGGCATACATTTGGCATAGGCATAGAGGAGGAGGAGCGCTTAAGAGCAAAGATTAGAAGCTAGACACTTTTGTGGCACTGGCCCCTCTGAAGCCCTTTAACTTTGGATGCTGTTTCTTCAAGGAAGCTGCAAGTTGTATGAGATCCTGGATCCACAATCCCGGCCCAAATCCTGGTTGAGAAGCACATCCATATTTTAGGTGACCAGTGGTTAGTGCTATTCATTGGGCACTTGCAACATCCCGAGCCATGAGCTCATTTATCTCTCTTACTGACACCCTGTGCCAGGCCTTATGGTGAGCATTCTGCAAATAAAACGAGAGAGGCCTAGAGAAGTGGTGAAACTCTGCTATGCCACCTGCTGAGCAATGGCAATGAAAGGATTTAAACCCCACACTGAGTTGCTCTTCACTATGAGCACATGGTCAGGGCTTTAAAGTCCTGAAGCTGGTGGGAAAGAACACAAATTCCCTGTTGATCTAAGCACTGCTGAAGGAGGCTGTAAGGAAGAGCTGGGACCCTAGAGGGAGCAGGAGGGGGTCTGGGGACAGGAATGAAAGTTTCAGAATTATGCTCAACAACTAAAAATAGCACTATGCACCAATTTCATGACACGCATGGTTGCTAAGAGACCTCACAAGTATTATTGCATTCACCCTCACCCCTCAAGGCCACCCTGTGAACCTAGTAGGATTAGAAGCTGCATTTCATAGATGAGAGGGTGGAGGCTGAGGGAAATGACATGGGCCCAAGATGGCACAGAGGGCAGGTAGAAGGGGTCTAAAGTCAGGCCATCTGAGAACAGGGTAGGGTACAGCTGGCAAGTCAGGATGAGGATCCTATGGGTGTGGCTTGAAGCTGTTAAATTGGTTACCTATTTCTCCTGTACCAAATCACCACAAATCTAATGACCTAACACAGATTATCTTATAGCTGTTAATGGTGTTAGTCCAAAATAGATCTCTGTGAGCCAAAGTTAAGGTGTCAGGAGGTTTGCACAATTCCCTTCCCAGAGCAGCTGATTCTGGTGTCCACTCTCCTTTCTCTGGGCTTCCCTGAGCCCCAGGGCTGTCACCTTCTCACCTGCGGTTCCAGCAGTTCCTCCCCTGCCACAGCCATCAGATTGTCCCTTTCTGCACTCTGCCTAGTCCCACCTCACTACCCAGCCTATGTGCCTTGGAAGGCCCAGTGCTCACTCTTTGGATATCTTTGTGTCCCTGGATTTAAATTCTAAGTTCTCTGGATTGACTTCTGTTAGTAGCAGTGGCTGCCAACCAGGACTGCACAACAAAAGCCCTTGGAGAGCTGTTAAACTCTCAACACTATTGCACTTGACAGGATCCAGCAGGCTTCAGCCACCCAGGCACCCAAAATGTGCTTAAAAATTAATTATATTGTAAAAATGACATGTCTTCTTCTTTACGTACAGTTCTTCAAACTTTAACTTATGTGCAGGTTTGTGAAGCTACCCCCGTAATCTGGATACAGCCCTTGGGCTAGGGATGTAGCCTGATAGCTCAGCATACACAAGGCCCTGCATTTGATCTTCAACTCTACCCTCGACCTTTAAAAGTAAAGAAAAGTCTCTTATGCTGTGCCCTTTTACTCAATCCTTTTGCTTACCTATATTCCCTGGCAACCACTGCTCTGTTCTGCATCAGCATAG
Organism: Octodon degus; assembly: GCF_000260255.1. Taxonomy (NCBI): domain Eukaryota; kingdom Metazoa; phylum Chordata; class Mammalia; order Rodentia; family Octodontidae; genus Octodon; species Octodon degus. Next base: position 1,848,614 of record NW_004524788.1, read on the forward strand.
CTCTGTCTTTTTCAGAGTATAAGAGAAATCACAATGCAGGCAACTCTGGAAGGCTGAATTCTTTCATTCACCACTATGCCTTTGAGAAGCATGTAAATTGTTGTAAATATCCATAGTTCATTTTCATGGCTGAGTAATACACTATGAAATTGATATAACTTTTTTTTTCTATGCAGTCCTGTTTGTTAATAGACTTTTTGTTTCTAGTTTGGGGCTGTCACGAGTGAAACTGGTACCAATAGGACTTGAACTGCAGGTTGAGTTTCTCCACATGTGAGAACGGAGCTAGGGCTCTGGTGCCTTGGGGCTGGTGGGAAGGGGAGTGTTGACTCCCTGCTAATCTAAACACTCCCACAGTGGCTGTCCCTCAGGAAGAGCTGGGATCAGAGCAGGAGCAAGAGGGGAGTCTGGGTATACAAATGCAAGTTTCAGAATTGTGCTCAACACTAAAGCTAGCGTCAGACATCAACAAGATTAACGTGGTTTTCATCCACAGTTTGTAAAGCTCTCAATATGAATTCATAGGATCAGGAATTGGGCACCACAGCTGTAGGCAGGGGTGGAGATCAAGGGCACTTCAGTGAGGAGAGTAGCAGTGGGGATGATAGGGAATAGCAAACTCTGGAGCTCATAGGAGTGTGTGCATGTGTGTGCATGTGTGCATGTGTGTGTGTGTGCGTGTGTGTGTGTGTGTGTGTGTTGTGATGCTGCTGAGGATTCAACACTAGGTTTCACACATACTAGGCCAGTGCTCAAACACTGTGCTGCACCCTAGCCCAAGCATAGGCGTGTTTTGAACCAGCTGAATATAGAATATAGAGTAAACAGGGTCTTTTGAAGGGTTGGGCATAAGACTAGAAAAATAACAGCAAGACAAGTATATTGCTAGAGCTGGAAATCAAGGAATGAGAGGATGGGGAGCCTATTCACTGAGACAGAGATGATTCAAAAGGAACAGGTTCGGGGAGGGGTGAAAAATGTGATTGGGACCAGATGAAGCTGGATATGGTTTTATAATTGTTAGACATCAAAATAGAAACCTGAAGTTGGGAGCTCATATCAAAATGGGAATGTCAAAGGAGTGCTAGGGGAGACATAAGCAGCCCAAGGGCCCTAGCATACATACCCACAACTCTGGCAGTCTGTTACAATCATCTGGAAGGCAAGCCCCTTCCCAGCCAGTTACATCAGAGCCTCTGGGGAGGAGACCCAGACTACTTGTGTTTGTAAAGCTTTTCAGGGGATGTCACTGTGCGGCTGGGATTGAAAAACCTCCTGATGAGCAACTTCACTTGTGACAATCTCAAACAGGAAACAAAGGGTGTGTCAGCACCCACACAGTTAAACACACTCTGCTATTGTGGGGTCTAGTGAGCAGTAAAAGGAATCAAACTGTCCATATCTGCCATTTGCATGAACCTCAAGCCTAAATAAGATCAGGTAATTTCTCTGCTCAAAATCCTCTGTGAGTTTCCTATTTAACTCACTAGAAACCAGGATTCTTAGAATGGGCTTCAAGGATGACTCTACCTGTCCCTTGAACTCCCTGACCTCCTCTCCTCCTAACTTCCCTTCAGTTACCGTTTTAATCATTTAGTTTCCTTGTTGTTCATCAGAAGTGCCGAGCACACTTCGGCTTAGAGCCTTTGCACTGGCTGTTCCGTAGCCTGGAACGCTCCTCCCTGTGTCTTCTCAGGACTCAGCCCTCAGCTTCCTTGGGCCTCTGCCTGGACCCTCCCACCTAGCATGACAGCTTCTCGCTCTTTCATTACCCATCTTCCTAAGCTGCTTTACTTTTTCTTCATGGCACTTGAACTTATCCCACCTAAAAATTACTGACTGCATAGCTTATCTTTTTTATTTTAATCTTTTTCTCCCTATCCTTCTGATAAGCTACAAGCCCATGTTTGGAAATTTTTATTCACTGCAATGCAATGTGTTTTAGGTGCTTAATAAATACATGTTGAGGCAATAACAGCTCCAAGGCTTATTTAGGAATGAATGCAGAATCTGATTTAGGCCAAAAGACAGAAGGGAGGCTGTGGGGAACTTCTAGAAAGGCCACAGGAAGGGTGGTGAAGGTGAAGCTGAAGTGGCCAGCGCTGCCAGGGGAGGGGAAGGGATCAAACCGGGTAAGGATTGGACAGAAGGGGGGAAAGTGCCTTCAGCCATTTCCCAAGCTTGCTGTTGCCTTGTTATTCAAGCCAGTCTAAGATATTTTGCTGCTTTGTCTTCATTTGTTTTTGTTTTTAAGATTATCTGGGAGATATTTGCTGTATTTTAAAGCCTAATGAAAAGCGCAACCCAACTTTTTCTCAGGACAGAAGCCCATGGAAAGGCTTCATTTCTGAGCTCCACTCTCACTTTAGAACTGCAGTTCTGGAATCTGAGAAGGCACAAAGAGCAAGTCCCAAGGATGTCCTGAACTTGCCTATCTGTTTCCTAAGCTGGGCCTCAGTTTCCCCATTTTCAAAGAAGAAAACCCTGATTGGTCTCTCTAGATCCTCACAACTGCTAAGGCCAATGAGTATTTGGGATTTTGTTGCTTGTCCTGGCATTCCCACAGCCTGTGAAGTAAGCAGCTGGTCTGAGCCTGCCAAGTGGAGCCCCTGACCAGTGGAACTGACCATGCATGCTCCTGTGTCTTTGACACAGTATGACAGGCACCGCTAATTTTATCCCAGCTGTAATAGGAAACGTAACAGTGCAAGGAACAAAGGGAGCTGTTGACAGGAGCCTTCATGCCCTCCAAGGTCTCAACTGAGAATGACAGTGAGGAATTGGAGATAAGTTCGTGCCTGCTGAGGGTAAGCCAGGCTCTTAGAAGGTGCTGAAGTCATGGAACATTGGGGTGTTCATGTGCTTAGCATCTATGATGTACCAGCACTTTTTTACATTTTCTGTCTCTGTGCGTCTTCATGATACTCAGAAGGGAAACTATCATTACTGACTCCTTTACATTTGTGAAAATAGGGGCCCAGAGAGGGTAAGAAACATGGTCTGTGTCTCATAGAGTGAGAAAGCACCCCCACCAATAGCTGAACTCAGATGGTCCTCAACTTCAGCTGCTTTTTAGATTTCATGAGGCTTCACAAGCCATGTACATGGAAGAGAAACCACACTTTGAATTTTGATTTAGGTCTACACCCTGCTAGTGGTGTGTGGTACCAGAACCTTTGAGATGCTGGGCTTCAGCAGCAAGCAGCTGCTACTAGTTAAACTGAGGTCTCAAGGGGAAATGACCAAGGCTCTAGTGTGCTGCACTGCTGAGCTGGGATGTTCAGTAGGCGAGGTTGCTTGAATGCATTTTCAACTACAGCTATTTTTAGTTTGTGATGAATCTAATCAGGGCATAGCCCCATCAAACTCAGGAAGCTTCTGTACTTTAGAATAGCATCCACCATGAGTAGCCTATAGTGTTAGTGCACTGGACATGGGCATACACATATATTGGGCATCTCCTATGTATCCAGAACTGTGCGGCAGGTACAGCTGTGGGTACAGTCAAGAATCAGATCCTCTAGAGGGGATCCAGGGTTAGGCACTCTTTGTTCACATAGGTTTGAGGTAATGTGTAGCCTACTGGCCACCTACCAGACCCTTTCCTATTCAGGTCCAGAGACTTTGCACCCTCATTCATCCTTCCACTCATTGTTTCACTCATGTGACAAATAGCCAACCGCTCTGACCCACCCTGAACTAGGTCCTGTGGCAAGACCTGGGGTAGAACTGGGACAGAAGAGATCCTGTCACCACCTCACAGAGCCAAGGGGCACAAAAGAGAGTGAGACCACAAGCACAGAACTGATGTGCCAGGTCAGGCAGGAAGGCATGCTGTGAAGACAATGAGGTTCCTGGGAGGAATTAGCAACCCACAATGCGTGGATTGACAACTGTTGGTCAGCTTGCAATGCCCAGCTGAACTGAACCAGCACATTGTTGGATGTGGAAGGCCCACCTGAAGATTGTTGCCATTGACATAAAAAAGGAGGAAGAGGTGGTGTTGTGGGCTCTTTGGGAGGAGTTTTTCATGCTGGCTTTTCTGATATGATCTCAACTGTCCTTATCATTGGAGGAGCTCAGGACCTTGTTGTCACTGAGGATGGCTGTGGCTCACCTTGGGATAGCTGTGGTCCTTACTGTGAGCATCATTTCCTGACTCCAGAGAGGAAGATGGTACACTGTTTAATCTCTTGGAGAAGTTCGTCATACTGGCTTTCCTGATTTGAACTTGGATATTGTCATCACTGTGGGAGCTCGGATCCTCGTCACTGAGAATGGCTGTGGTATTTTAAGGGGAGCTCTTACTTTGAGCATTGCTTCCTGGCTCCGGTGCAGATCCCTCAGCCTGCTGGCAGAGATCCTTCATCCCACTGGTGCACTTACTAGCTTCCACCACTGACCTTTGGGCCTTCTCAGTGCATATTCTTGATACAGACTTGCATAAGACATTGGCATGGGTTCTAGGCCTCCAGTTGGGCTCATGTGAGTCATTATCATGGGGTCTAGGTCTTCAGTTGGACTTGCATAGGACATCGCTGTGGCATCCATGCCCTCAGCTAGATTCTTGGGGTCGTTATTGTGTGGACAGGCTGTGGTCCAGGTCTTCTCCTCTCCAGGGGAGGAGCAGCATATGATTTCTTGCACTCTTTTGTATTTGACCCTTTGACTGACTATTATAACATAATCCTATAAATCATGCATCCTGTAGTAAACTGTTTCCCTTGAAAACTCTGACTACAACAGGTGGTCAGAGGAGGACTCTGAGCAGGTGACATCTGTCATGTGGTCAGAAAGAAAAGGAGTCAATCCAGGGACAGAGCAAGCATAAAGCTCACAGGGTATGGACAAGTAGGAATATTGTAGAGGTGATGAAAGACCTTTTTGAATTAAGAGGTAGGTGGCTCTGGACATTGAGTTTGATGCTGTATTTGTGACCAAAGATTTGGAGTTTACTCCAGTGTCAATGCCTGACTCTTTAATCTATGCTCTCTCTTGGAAATATTCCAGCTCACAGGCAGCTGTGGCTGTGGTCCAGGTCTTCTCCTCTCCAGGGGAGGAGCAGCATATGTCACCCGTTCCTGTGGTCACAGGCCAAAGAGTAGCCTTCCTGAGAGCTCATTAGCTGTGACCTACCCTTACTGGGCCTCCACATTCTTCAGACTTCATTTTTCTTTGTGTTGTAGAGAGGGTAAGAAATTGACCTGAGATCCCCCAGCAGGCTTTTGGAGTAGATTCACATTTTTTCTCTAGTTTCCTGGGTGACCTCTCTTTCTCCAAGTGGAATATTTCCTTGTTTCTATTCCTGAACTTCTAACCCAGTATGGGCTTGAAGAAAGCAATAAGCAAGGAAAGAGCAAGATATTTTTGGACTTTTTTGTGTTTTTATTATATTAATGTTTAATCTTCCATGTACTAGTCCTTCTACCCACTTATTTATCCTATGCAGTCATTTGTTTATTCAATTAAAGAATTACGAAGCACCTACTCTGTAACTTCCCAGAAAAACAAATAGAGTCCTTGTCTTCTGTGCCCTCCCAGTCTTGCTCCAAGGCTAGGGCAATGTAATAGAGCAGTTTTAATGTCTAACTCAAAATTCAAATTGACTGCCAAAAATATAAACATTGTTGAAGTCCAGATGACAAAGTAAATAAAGTCTTTTGCTTGAGGACTCAAGAAAAGCTTCACAGAAGAGGTGACATTTGACCTGGGTCTTGAAGAATCAATAGGAGTTTGCTAGAGAAATCATGTAGGAGATTAGTATTCTGTGTAGAGGAACCCATATATGTAAAAGCACAGTCATATGCAAGGTCTCTTTAGGGAGGGAAAAGGGAATAGGGCTGAGACCAAGCTAAAGAAAATAAGGACAGCTGTCATTCATTGTTGGAGTAGTTAGTGCACCTAAGTGTTCTTGCATTTATTCTTCAGAACATGCTTCAGACTTGAGGTTCATTCTCCACGTTACAATGCAGAATTTGGGGCTCATAAGAGGAGAGTTACTTGCCAAAGTCACACAGCAAGCAAAAGGCCAAGCCAGGATTCTAGCATGTGCCTGAACTTCTCCCTGCCTCTCAGGTTGAGGTGGTAGGTTGAGGACAGTCATGCCCAGAAACCCAAGAATCTGCAGTGAGGTACGCTGGCAGCATGGCAGAGGACAATTTAGATTTCTCTACAACCCATGTCTTGCCCTTCCTGCCAAAACTAAAATCGTGAGCATGTTAGCAGGGTGTGGTCTGACCCACATGCATAATCCTTGTCAGCTGACACTGAGTTAAAGAAAGCCAAGGGAAGAACAGACCTTGCCTCATTTCCAGTGTTCAGAGATGTGCATAGGGCTGAGGTCTCGCCAACAAGCAGAGCAGCCCTCACAATGCAAGGGAGCTGGACGCTGACAGACACATTCTCCCAAGCCAGGCAACTGTCTAATTACAGGCCGGCTCTGTAATGAGAAGTATGAGTTGGCTGGGCCCACAAGGCATGGCTCTGGGGTGAGAGAGGTCTTGAAGGGAGGCTCTCAGGGCAACCAGCTCAGCGTCTTGCTGCCTCTAGACCACACACGCAAGGCCCTAGTGATAGGTGGAGAGATGGAAAAGAGCACAGGGCTGAACACCATTCACAGGCGTTGTGCTAAGTGAGGAATTTCTCCAGCACATTCTCCTCTAATTCCCCAAACAGCCTGGAGCAGCAGGTGCAATTTGCTGCTTTAAAGGAGAAATGGAAGTTTCCAGAATTGAAGCAAAATACTCAAAGTTCACACTCCTGAGGAAAGTGGTGCATGGATTCACACTGAGATCTTGACAGAGAGATAAACAGAGACAGAGACAGAGACAGAGACAGAGATAGAGAGGCTGAGAAAGAATGAGGAATGGGAAAAGGAATCCTACATAGGTGTGGCTGTGGGGCTACCAGGGCACAGACAGTTTAGACATTAAAGCACAGGACAACAGTAGAAGGCTCAGTGGTTTAGGAACCTCAGTGGTACAGATTAGGGCTTGTGAATTTGGCTTTCTGTCCATGCTTTCTTCTGGGGCACAAGTCCACAGAATGATGACTATGCCGGCCCCCTGCACTAGCCCATGTCCCTGACAGTCCTCCTCAGCAAACCTCTCCCCAGGTACATTCTCCTTGGGATTTTGAGATCCTACACTTTAGGAAAGGGGCCCTGCTTTCTCACTTGGGTTGGGGTCCCCTTCAGCAGCAATGAGGATGAGTAACCTGAATACATATGTGGGCCGAGGAGCTATGATTAACTTGAGCAACTGCGGCATCCCTCTCATCACAGAGAAAGCTCATGCTGCACAAAGCAAAGCACTCTGAGCCCCTCTCAGCAGCCATCACCTGTTTCTGATTCACTGTGGGCCTGCCCAGAGGCCAAGGGTGCAGCTGTCCTGTGCTCACACCGTGGTAGGGGCTCCAAGCTCTACTTGGAGTCTGACCAAGCAGGATGCCCCTTGTAATGTGATTTTCTGGGCTTGAGATGCATGAGGGGCTCCCTGCTTTTCAGATGCCCCACCATGGCTGCCTCTCCGTGACCACACACAACTAGATAGCACCTACTCATGTCCAAAACATGAAGGCAGAAGGCTGAGTCTCAAGTCCAGGTTTTGTCTTCTGTTCTCTATATGTCCCTAAATGTTTGATCTTACTTCTCAGTTACCTTATGGGGGAATTAAAGATGATAGACATCATGTCTCCTTATAACTGCTGCAAAGCTTGGAGGGCGACATTTGCTATAATTTGAATCTTCAGTGTCTTGTAACATGTGCTAAATGCTTTATCTCCAGCCTTTCGCATTAATGGAAATTGAGTCACTGGGGGAATTCCCTGGAAAGGGATTTGGGGATGCTGACTGCTTCATTTTTCTCTTAGGTAAGGAGCTCACATGGTGAGGGCTTCCTTTACCACGTACTCCCACCATGATACATGACCTCACCCCAGGCCCCAGAGCAATCATGGCAACTGACCATGAACTAAAACCTTCAAAATTTCCAGTCAAGATAGGACTTTAGAAAGCTGGCCATATAGCTCAGTGGACTAAAGTGCCTCCTTAGACAGGTACAAGGACCAGGGTTTAATTCCCTGGCCTACCATGCCAGGCCCCACCCCCAGGGCACACTGAGATGGTGATTGAGACTGGGTGTTGTAGCATGCCCCTATAATCCCAGCACTCGGAAGGCCGAAAACAGGAGGATCACTATCAGTCCAATCTGAGTAGTGAAACCCTGTAGACCCTGTACTAAATACATTTTTAAAAAGATAGACCTTTACTCTTTAAAAGTTCACTGTTTCAGGAATTTTGTTACAGTAATGGAAAGCTGAGCAACACAATCTCCCTATTCAAATCCTGGCTCTGCCATTTTCAGATATCCCATCATGGCTGCCTTCTCTGGCCTGGCTAAGCCCGTTTTCTCAACTATGAAATAGGGTACTGGTACTATTACAGTCACTATTAGATTGTGGTAAAGACCTCATTAGGTGATCCAGGTGACACCAAAACTGCTCAGTCTTTAGCAGCTCTTCACTGCATACCTACTTGTTGCCCACCTGAAGATTCAAAGGCAAATGCCATGCTGTTTGGAGGTGATACACCTCAGAGGTAATTGGTGTTAGATAAAGTCATGGGGATGGGACTCCATAATGCTATTAGTGAGTCACTGGGAAGAGATCCAAGCTAGAATGCATGGGACTTATCACATGAAGCCCCGCACCATGGTAGTGTGAAGCAAGAAGGCCCCACCAGATTATGCCATCATCATTCTTAGACTTGCCAGTCTCCAAATCAACATCTGCTCTCTACATATTACTCAGTGTCTGTTATTTCATTATAGCAACAGAAAAGAACCAAGGTATGTATTGTCACTCTAGCTCTAAAACAGCTCTCTTTCTAAGATGAACGCTTTTCCAAGACAATAACTAAAGAAATATAGGCCCCTGGGATGGGGTTCTTTGCACAAAATCCTAAAGGCTACTACAGTCTTTTTTTTTTTTTTTGTTCCTTCTTGTCATGTTGTGTAGCACTGTCTTCTGACCTTTGTTGTAGATCTTTGTTGCAGTTATAACCTTAGCACGTACTGAAGTTCAGGTGCAGATCTACAAAGTTTGGATTTATCCAGCTGTGCCTGGCTTGGGTCTGGCTGCTGTGCTCAGCTCTTTCCTGCTGCTGCCGTTGGTTGTGAACCTGTTGTGCCTCTCTGGCAAGATTTTCTGCTCCTGGACTAGCTGGGTGGTTCTATCCTCTACACTCTCTGCAGGGATTGCAGCTGCAGGGTTTCACCTCAGGCCTGTATGACAGGCCTGAGTTGAGTCTGGAGTGGACCAGGTGGAGTAGAGGGGAAAGGCATCTCTCCCACACACTCACTGGGCCTGGGCTAGGAATGGATCTGCGGGTTCCCGGAATGCAGCAGAAATTTCTACTTGGTGGGCAGGGATGTTGGGGAGTACTACGGAGTAATGGGGTGCGTCCCAAGGGGGTGGAAGAGGGTATCACCCACGCTGTGCCTGGGCTGGGACCAGTAGGTCCCACCGGCGCAGGGTAGCCAGAAGCTCTCGCTACTACAGTCTTGACTCATGGCCACTGAAGTGTCACACAGTAGGTCTTCAGGACCTCAGGGGTGGCTGGCCAAACAACTGCAGGCCTCTACTTCATCAAAGAGGGGCTCCTTTCATTGCACCAGCAGATTTGCTGTAAATGAGAACCCCTGAGAAATGGTGGTGGATAGGAGATGGGAAAAGATGGAGTTAAAGAAAGCAGGATATTCGCAGGTATTGTTCTCAGAGACTGTGGCCACATCTTGTCAGCCCTGTGGCCGCTCTTGCCTTGCTGTGAAGCTAGAAGCAGCTCACATTGCCATGGTAACAAGGCACCATCAACTGCCAACTCACCTCTGAATTTTCTATAACAGCAGCAGCATCCTGAAAACGTGTCTGGAAAGCAAGAGTCACAAGCAGGAAATTATGCCATGAAGCCGCAGAGAGCTAAAAAGGAGGAGCCTTCATGTTTTTTACCTCCGTGGTTAATGAGGAAGAAGACAAAAATGCACAGGACTAACCCAAACTCAGGTCCAAGAGAAAGAAATGTTAGCAAGATTTACCTGTGTTGAGATGCAATGAACAGGGCTACATACAAAAGCACTGAGTAGACTGTAGATTGGGCCCTGGATTCAGTGCTGGAACAAGGAGAATGAAGGATCTGGTTACCAAGGGAATGAAGTTAACCCTCTGCATCCAATGGGAGCTGCACTTCAGTGGTTTCAACCTACTACAGATTGAACCTATTTAGAATAACAAACTGCATCTGTGCTGAATATGCACAGACTTTTTTCTTGTTATTCCCTAAACAACGTTGTATAACAACTATTTACACATTGGATAATATGAGTCATCATAGATGGTTTAAAGTACACAGGAGGATGTGCTTAGGTTATATGCAAATACAATTCCATTTCATATGAGACCTGAGCATTCTCAAGGACTTGGGCATCTATGGGGGCATTCTGGGACCAATCCCTCATGGATATCGAGGGTAACTCTTCCTGGAATATATTTTTTTTAATTTATTTATTTATTTATGTGTGTGTGTGTGTGTGTGGCCAGCTCAGCCCACCAGGGGGCGGGGCTGGCTGGCATGTGGTGCTGGGGGATCGAACCGTGGTCCCTGGGTTTTGCTAAAGCTTGTTCTAAGTAGGTGCTTTAGACCACTGAGCCATCTCACCAGCCCTCTTCCTGGAATATATTGATGAAGACTTCATAGTAAAGATTCTTTAGAAGATTTAAAAAATTCAGATTCCTAAAGGTTCCTCACATACTCCCTACATGCCTGACAATAGGTAGGTAGCTACACTTCTACCATCAGACCTAACTCATAATGGTTCTGGTCTCTCCTTGTCATTTATGATCAGACACATGCATAATGTTAACACTTCTAGTAGCCACATTAATGAAATAAAAAAGAAATAGGTGCAATAAATGTTAATCATATATTTTATTTAATCTAATGCATGCAAGTGTTATCATTACAACAAGGAATCAATATACAAATGACTAATGCAATGTCTTACATTCCTTTTTCTTTCAAATCTTAGCCATCTCATGTGCCTTCCTCCCTCTAGTACATCTCAGAACGGAGTCATCCATTGCCACTGATCAGCCATATGTTCCTAGTGGCAACTACATTGGACACTGAAGCTGTAGATGGTGGAAGTGGAGGCTTGGGTATGTGACACTGCTGCCTCCGGCCAGCCTGGGAATGTAACTCAGGACTGTAGTCATGGGGAGTGCTGACAGCACTGGATATGGTTATAGTAAGGACATCACTGCTGCAGAGCTTCTCAGCATCAATTGCCATTAGGCCACATAAGTTTTGGTTGAGTGTGGCTGTGTGGCCTGAGTCATGTTTATATGCTTGACCTCTACCCACCAGATGTACTAGTACCTCCTGAACTGGGATAACCAAAAATGTCTTCAGACATTTTCAAGATACACCCAAGAAGGGAAACTCACCCTCATTTGAGAAACAGTGTACTAGGATAGGACAGACAACGTGAGCCTGGATCCCAGGGACAAGTAGAATCAGCAACTGGAATAATATCAGAATATTCTATTTTTGTCTCATTGTTGCTTCTCTAGACCTACAAACCTCCTCCTCTATAAGGCTGGAACTAGGGCTGCTAAAGGACCCCAAGCCCATCTGTCCCAGCTTTACCATGAAGAGGGCCTCTCTGCTTCCTTCTTACTAGTATTCATTCCAGAACTCCTAGGGCAGGGCTCTGGTTGGCCCAGCTGGGTCACATGGTCACTTCCAAGCAGAAGGGAGGCAGAGCTCCTAGACATGTGGCAGGAGCAGGAAGATCAGGGGGAGAAGTGCTAGGAAGATAAAGCTGTATTTGCTCCCACAGAGCAGCAGCATACTGAGGACTCAGAAATGAACAGAGGGGAAAAAGCAACATCAGGTTCACTTTCCGTCTCCAAAAATACAAGTGCAGTAAAGGGGATGAAGCAGGTAATGAACTTGAAGCCCAGGAGGAAATTGATGAGGATAGGATTGGTCTCCTTACTACATATTAAGTTTGATATTCTGGGTATCTTGTTTTATTTTATTTTGTTTTTCTCCTTATCATGATGCAGAGCACTGGGCAAATGATTAGTTTTGTTTCAACTGGAGGGTGTTTTAGGATAAGAGTAATACTTAAATTGGGGAACTCTGAGTAAGCATATTGCCCTCCATAACATGGGTGGTCCCCATCTAATCAGTTAAAGACTGGAATAGAGCAAAGAGAACATGCCCTGAGCAAGAGGGAATTCTCCAGCAAGCAGCCTTGGGACTGCATCTGCACTATCACCTGTCCTAGGCCTGCTGCCGGCTGTGGGTTTTGGATTTTCCAGCCTCCATCATTATGTGAGCCAGCTCCTTACATCTCTTTCTATATCCTTATATTTGTGAAGAAGCCTGAATCATACTACAGATTTTCATTAGCTACTTCTTGACTAAGTAAGAGATAAATGAATTCATATTTTTGCAAGAGACAAGAAAAATCCAGTGGTTAAAAAAAGAAAGAGAAAAACTCAAAACAGCACTAAATAAAGATCTTTCTTATAATAAGATATCAGAAATGCTGGGATGTTGACCAGAGAGGGAGATAGATTTTAATAAGGTCCAAGTTGAGGTGTAGTGCTGGCCAGGCCCAGTCCTAACCAGGCTTGGCACAGGAGTAAGGTAAGGCACGAAGATCTGACTTTTAGGGTAATAATAAACAGGGGCATCTAAAATGGGCTGCAAATGAGGGGGTAGGCAGGAGACAGAAGCCAAGTCTTCCAGCTAAACAGTCAGACTGGGACCCTGGCGAAGGCAAATAGGATGGGCCCATAGAAGGTGACAGGGGATGGAAGAAGGTTCTAGTAAGCAATGACATTAATAAGAAATCCTGCTATGTTCTATGTCTATAACTTGGCACCCACGGAAGACTCATGGCCCCATGACCTCCTACAGATATTAAACTCCGTGGATGCTTGAGAACCTTACCAGAAACAGTGCAGTGTTCTAAATGCTCCACAACCCTTGATACCAGGTAGCAGCTATATAAACATAGCATTGTTTAGGAAATAATGACAAGAAAAAAGTCCATATATGTTCAGTGCAGATGCGATTACTTTTCTGTACATTCTCACCCATACATTGTTTTAATCCATAAATGCAGATCCATAGACACAGGATGGGCTGCAATTAGTCACTGAGCACCTCGATAAAGAGGCCAGTATACCGAGGGACATAAATCTGACATAAAGAGAGGGATCCAAGGAAACCTGCATGAACCCCTGAGATACAGCCGTGGGAAGTGTAAAGCAAAAGCCAGCAAGGGAGCCAGCTGAGCATGGTGGCAGATCCCTGTAGTCTCAGCTATACAGAAGGCTGAGTAAGAAGATTGCTTGAGTCCATGAATTCAAAGCCAGCCTTAGAGATATATGAGGAGAAAGAAATAAGGAGAAAAAAGAAAGGCAGAGAGAGAAAAGGAAAGAGGCTCACAGTCATGCTATGGAGGCCATGCCAAGATGCAGAGGCTCAAGGGCCAAGAGGGGACTTGACCTGTGCTCCCTTCATGTCCTGTTTTGTTACACTGACAGATGATGTATCTTCTTGAGGCTGAATCTCCTTTACCTAAATTGTAAATAGTAATCATCATGCCACAGGTACTGTAAAGATGAGATGCTACAGTCACTGAGTGTGATGCAATGAGAGGTGTGTGCTCATGGGACACGGGCCTGCGCCGGCCTTGGTGCAGAGCAGCAGACTCAGGCTTCACCTCTCTGGGAATGACCACTCCTGGGCACCTCTCATGGCTCAGTATCCACAAGGAATGAGCTGTGGGACCCCTGTGCAGACTGAAATTCACAGAGGCTCTGTTCTGCTACATAAAATGGAACAGTGTTTGCATATAACCTACACATATCCTCCTATATTCTTTAAATTATCTCAAAATGATTTACAATGTCTAACATGATGTAAATGTCATCCAAATTGCTGTATCTTTTAAAAAATAAGGACAAGAGAAAAAATCTGTAATATTAAGGGCAGATGCAAATTTTTAAAATATTTTTGATCTATGATGGGTTGAATCTCCAGGGGAGAACACCAAAGATGTAGAGTGTCCTTGTGTCCCAGAAAATACAGCACTAGTGAGACTTGTACTGAACCCCTATTTTTCAGGGGAGGAAATTGAGGCTCAGACTTACCCAGAAGCACACTTCAGAGTCTTGAATCTAGGGTACTGAACACCCCAGCCTTCTCAGCATTGGTTGGCCACCCGCTGGTGTTCTGTCACTAGACTCTAGGCCCATGAAGGATAGGGGTGGCTTCCTTCAGAATCTGGCACTGCGCCTGACAGTGACTGTCACAAATGTTTTGCAGAGAACTTGAACAATATGGGGTGATAGAGTGGGAGCAGACCCTCCTCAAGCCTGCTGCACATCTTCTTCACATAAAAGAGGCTCTGAACTCAAAGAACCTTTATCCCCAGAATACCATCCATCAGAGAGACCTGGTGGATGAAGGGCAGAGGGTCTTCTGGTGGATGGACAGGTCGCAGGCTCTGGACCCCGACACTAGGGTCTGACTGTGATCCCATCACTGATTTAGGGGGCTCTGGCAAATTGCTTAGTTGCACTGTGCTCAGTTCTTTCATATATACTACAGATACTGAAAAAACCAACAGCCCAAATTGTGGCACAGATTAAACAGCATACAGGTAAAGCCTGGTACACAGTGAGAGCTGAATAAATGTGACTCATGTTAAGATGAAGCACTGAAGACTAGGAATGAAGGAGCCACTTAGCAGCCATCTAGACGTCCCAGGCATTTTCTCTGCATCATTTCTGATGATCCTCCCCTCTGGTCTGGGAGGTCGGGGTAGAATTCCACGTGACTGATTGATGGGAAAGTCATGAGACAGTGGAAGGGTGTGCCCAAGTTTCTGCAGCTGGATGACCAACCAAGTCAGTAGTTTGTTTTCTGACATGCAAAGCCACTCCTTATCCTGTCTCCCACATGTCACAGAATACTCAGGGGGGAAATGTTGAAGGATTCACAGACCTATAAGGCAGAATACTGAGAACTGAAGGGCAGAAAGGAAGAGGAGGGGAGCATGAAGCAGAGGGAGGGTGGGGAGGGCAGAAACTCTTCTCCGTGGGTCCCTGGGAGAGGAGCTTCAGACATCTCCATGACCTCATGCCATCGTTTCCCCATTTCGCAGATGGGGATGGTAAGATTTGGCCAAATTAAGAGCTCTGCCTCCAGTCACCTCTGCAGGAGGCACCAAGTCACACTTAAAACCAGATCTGACTCTGTACTCACTAATGCGAGGTCTTCCCCACACGTGTGGAACCCTGGCGTAGGAGTGCCAGGTAGGTGGGGAGTGTGCAAGATGACTGCCTCAGTCTTATGTATCCAAGGAAACACTTGTGGGGCTGGAGAGTTCAGGGGACCAGGACGCCATGAAGTGGATTTCTGAATACCACAGAGATCATGAAAAGTGTTAGCTCCTTCTCAGAGAGGAGGGGGACTGGGGCCATCACCTCTAATGACCTCCAATGCATAGTAGCTAGATCCACATATTTCTTCCTTCCAGTTCTAATCATGCCATGTACTTTCTATCATCTTCCAAAATGCCAGGTCCTAGCAAGAACTAGGCCTCTCCACCCCAGTATCCTTGGCTGTTTATGTCACGGGCCTGTCATCTTGAAATTCTCATCTTATCCTCCATTCCATGTATCCTCCCCATTTCTCTCCAGCCCCATCCCCTTTGTTTTTCCTCAAAAGACTTGACTCTGGTCATTTTTGATCTGCTGCCTTCTCATCTGTCTATATCGCACTTGTCAGAATGTAGACTGCATGCTGGGACAGCCAGCTTGTGTATGGCTGTGACCATCTAGTGGACTTCCTAGTGGGACACGGCAGTTGTTCCATAAATGCTAGCGAGGTAAATGAATGAATCATATGTGCTCAATGAAGTGCTTTAAAATCAATGACTGAATAGTACTGGACACTAGGCAGTTACAATCATTGCATTTAATTACCATGAGCAACTGTGTAAGAAAGAATTACCTATGTTTTAAGGATCGCACAGGAGAAGAGAAATAATATGCTCATGGTCACATGTCCAGCTTGTGAAAGAAGTGAGAGTCAAGTCTGGTTCTGTTCGACTTCAATACTCAAGTCTGTTGTACTTCTCCTTGCTGTGTCCAAGACAAAGAGCAACAAGGAGACCAGAATGCTTGCTTCTATGTAGAAATATATAGCCCTATTTTCTGGCTAAGGATAGCTCATGGCATTCATGGTCTAATTTCCAGAAAATAAAAACTAACCAGGCTGGCTTTTAAAAAATGTTCCCATGCACCTGTTTGATGAGTATCTCTGAACCTTGGGTGCAGTAGCTATTTTCATCCAGAAGGCCCTGTAATAGGCTTTCAGCTTTTAGTTCCTTCAGTCTTTCAAAGATTCAGAAAGGTTAAGTGTTTTTCCCAAATAGCCAATTCTTGTGGGAATTAGGTGGATAGGTGGAGATTTTATTCCGGTTCCACTTGACTTCAAAGCTTGTGCTTTTCCAAAACTGTTTCTCTTTATATGTTCTATATATACATTTTTAAGTTCTGGAACCCAATTATAAAGCTATCCTATAAGCATCTAATCTTATCCTTTCCTGAAGGCTTCTACTCTCAGATCCTTGGCAGCTAATTTCTTCAGGGTGAATATTTTCAGTGTTCTTCAAGTATTAATAAGAGTCTCTGGAGATTGAAACATATTGGGAGTTCAATCAAATAAATGTCTGAGAAAAATTTGAGCTTTGGGCCCAAAATTAAAGTGTGCTTGGTAACTATGATCTCATCTTCCTAGTATTGCTTATTTTTTCTTGGAATTATACAGCTCCAACTCCAGCCACATGGCTCCCTCTGTGCAGAGACTATGTCTTATATGACCTGCTCCAGTCTGAATGATGTAGACCAAGCCAATCACAGCACACCCTACCTCAAGCACAGCTTTGATTGGTCCAAACCATATCAATCAGAGACTTCTCTATTTTATTGTGCTGTAAGAATACACACTTGGCTTCTTCCCCAACTTCTGGCTTGGTGTTCCTGAAACACTTATAAATTCCAGAGTGATGAGAATTTTGATAAGATTATCTTTTGTTGTAATATTTGCTCTTAGTCTTTGGTTTCTGACACAACAACTTCTGAGATGCTTAGAATTCCAGAGTGACCAGAGTATCACCTTCAGGATGAAGCTGGTCATCAGAAAGGCCAAGACATTATTGGAACATGCAGCCCAACTTCCTAACCACTGGGAAGGTTGGAAATTGAGCTTATCACCAATGGCCAACCATGTCAACCATATCAATTATGCCTACGTAATGAGATTTTAAAAACTCTAAATAAGCTGAGCATAGTACATAGCTACAATCCCAAAACTCAGAAGGCCGAGGCAAGAGGATCTCTGTGAGCTCAAGTCCAGCCTAATCATAGGGAGATCTTGTCTCAGAAAGAAACACACACAACAACAACAACAATAATGAGATTAGAGAGCTTCTATACTGGTGAACAGAGGTAGGTGCATCCAGAGGGGATGTGGAAGACATGTGCCCCTTTCCCACACCTCTTCCTGTGCATTTTTTTCCATCTGACAGCTCCTGAGAAACACCCCTTGTCATAATCTGATGATAATAAATGAAGTGCCTTTTCAAGTTCTGTGAGTTATGCTAGCGTATTATCAAAACTAAAGAGGAAGAAACATCTGATTTACAACCAACTGGTCAGAAATATGGAAGTCTGGGAGTTGTGTTGGCATCTGAAGTGGGGGGATAGTCTTGTGGAAAGAGAACCTTAACCTGTGAGATATAACATTGGAGCCGAGGAGATGGCTCAGCATAAGGGCTTGAGTTCAATCCCGTTTCGCAAAAAAAAAAAAAAAACCAAGATATAACATTAATTCCAAGTAGGAAATATCAGAGTGGACTTGAGTTGTAAGGCACCTAATTAATGTCCAGAGAGCTAAAAAAAAAAATGTTTGGTGTGGAAAAGAAAAAAATTATACATTTGGTGTTAAAATGTTCTTTAGGAAGAAATAGAATGCAATTTCCTGCTACAATTTAAGTCTATCCCCTCAAGATTCATGTGTTGAAAATTAAACCCCAAAGTCAGATATGGGGACTTTGGTAAGCAATTATGATTAGATGATGTCATGAGGGTAGGGCTCCCATGATAACCTCGGGGATGAGCTGTATAAGAGGTGATGCAAGATGCAAGCTAGCACGCTTGCTCAGTCTTGCCATGAGGTGCCTTCTGAGGTGTCATGATGCAGCATCAGGATCTCACCAATGTGGGCACCACACTCTGGGATATCCTACCCTCCAGGACTTTGAACTAAATAACCCTCTGTGCTTTGTATCTTACCCACTCTATGGTGTTCCATCAAGCAATAAAAAATAGGCTCAGATACTTCCCTAGAAATGTTTGAAAGGAAACTTATGGGAGAGATTCAGCCTCTTCTGGTGATACAGAGTGCAAAGCATTCAACTCAAGATGCTTCTCTTGCTCAGTGACCTTGAAATCATCCCAGAGAAGCACCCCCTTCTAACACTCTTAACTGGTAAAACCAAGCATCCTTGGGGTGCTTAGGCTTTGTGACATCCATGTGGCTTCTCTCATATGCTTGGAAGCACAGAAGAAGCTCAAAATGGTAAATAAGGCACAGGCTCTGGCATCACACCATTTGGACAATATCCCAGCTCTGTTATATTGTGTGTGACCCTGGACAAACCCATTGGTTTTTCTGGACCTCAGTATTCTCACATTAAAACAAGATGGAGCATGGTATCTTCTTTATATAAAATCATGAACATTAAAGGTGACACAGCAGACGGTGCTTGACAATAGTTAGGTGCTATTACTAAATATAAACATAATAAATCTTCTTTGCTTAAAAAGTTGTGAAGAACCTGGGGCACTTAATTCCATGTGAACCTATGTCTAGCTGCTGTGGGACTGTCTTCTGTGGACACAGTGTCTATACCACAGCCTGTTTCTGGGATTTTATCCATGGAAATGTTGGCCACACAGGAGCTAGCCTCGTTTTGGCCCTCACCACCTCCTTGGAAAGCATTCTTCTGCCCTCCTCCTTCTCCGTCACTTCTCTTACCTGATTTCCACCCACTGGGCCTCAAATGGCAAAACACAAAACACCTGGCCAAGTCCAAAACACTTCTGTTATTTGAAATCCACCCATCCACAGGGAAACCTCACCACCCAAAACTGCTTCCTTCTCTCCAGAAGGATAGGCATACATGCACAAGGGTGCACAGCCAACCTGGGCATGTGTACACACACACATACACACATGCACACGCACATGCACACACACACAGAGGTGTACACAGAAGCCAATGCCTGTCCCCCTTCCCATTTATAGATACAAGCTCACACGTTTGAAAAATATATTTGCATGTTTCAGTCCAGACCTCACGCTTCTACTCACACACACCCGAAGACTCTCCACACTGGGCCCACAGACACTAAGCTGACTTTTCTTGGAGAGAACTCAGACCCAGGCTGTGTAGGATCAGGAGGGGAGGAGGAAGACAGCACAGTGGGCTGAGGCAGAGGAGGGAGCAGAAATGCCTTCAGTCCCACAAAGCTGCAAGGAGGAGGTGGAGTGTCTGTCCCTTCTGTTCCTCTGGGTATGTGAATAGACTTCTTTCCTGAGGGTGCCTGCGTGCCAGCCCTGTGCTCAGGGATTTAGTCAAAAGGCCTTTTCAGGGAATCTTTCACCAGCTGATCTTACCAACCCACTTCATTGCACACACACACACACACACACACACACACACACACACACATTCCCTACCCCACAGCTTACTCCACCCCTTGGCATTATCAGCACTAAAATTCTGAAAAAAGGTGCTATCTGTTGTTTAGAGTCCACACTTCCTAGAGGCAAGTCCCCCTCACACACCATTTTGTTCACCGATCAATTTCCAATACTGTAGTGCCTGGCATATGCCTTAGTACGTAATTTTGAATTTAAAAAAAATGAATAAAAGTGTTATTTTGTAAATATCTCATTTTATACTCCAGACAAGGCCATGAGCTAGGTGTTGGTGGGAGTCTCACCATACAGAGGTGATGGTAAAGTTTTGGAGAGAGCAAGTGCATAGCTATCCAGTCACAATAGGACTCTCACCCAGACTGTCTGGCCCCAGAACCTAGGCTGCTGGGGCCTGGTCTAGTTCATCAGCATAGGAGTAAGAGAAAGGTCACTCCTTTACCTAAGATTCAGCTGCAAACAGTGCATATTCTCTTCTCCTGCATCTAGAAAATTGTGATTTCACAGCTAACAACCTGTGAATGTGAAGTATGTGATGCTTGTCAAAGACTTTCCAAATACCTTGCCTGATTTGACCGCCCCAACCCAGACAACTTGCCCTTTGACCAGGCCTCTGGAGGCGCGTTTGGCCTGAGTGCCCATCCTTAGCTAATGATGGCATCAACCTTGAGCATCTGCGTGATAGTACATGATAGTACCTGGGGTACAACTCCCACAGATTTCTAGCCTCTTCCATCAGGAACAGGTCTGGTTTACTCACGCAGAGCCCCTTCCACTTCTTTCTCCTTCCTTCTTTCATTCAAGGCATATCAGTGAATAGCCATTATGTGCCAGACCCATCACTGGCCACAGAGCCACAGCGCATCCTTGCCCACATGCGTCTCTACTCACAGCCCTGGAGTGCTGAAGGCAGAGGCTCAGAGATGCTTATGGGCACATGATGGGGCCCCAGGGTTCACAAGGCTTCCCCAAGGAACCGTTGTCTGTACTGAGATCCTCAGACTCATAGGAACACCTTAAGTGACAGTGGGAAGGTATCCCTGTGCTGAAGCCTAGAGGTCAGTGAGCCAGGCCTGTAGGAGATCTTGCCCCTCCTACAATCAGCCCTGCACAGCCAGGACTGCCTGTAGCCACTCCCTCTTGTCAGAAAGGATTTCCTTCCAGCATCCTTCTAAGGTTGGCTGGAGCTGTCTTCATAGGACCCTTCCAGCCTCCTGCTGCCTAGCCTGCCTTCACCATCTCCAGGGAAGCAGGATTTTTTTCTAGGCCTGATTTATGAGACTAGTCCTGGAGTCCACCCAAATGCTGTCGCTGGTCTCATTTACTGACCTGCCTGAGGGCTAGGGAAAGACATTCATTAAGTCTGCAGAGCCCCAGGCCAGGCCCATCTGTCTGGGCATCTGCCTCCTCTTTTTCTCTCCCCTCCTCTCCTATCCTCTCCATTGCAAAAGGAGGAGGCTCTGAGCTTAAGCCCTGCACTGGATTACTAAGGCAATGACACCACTGTGTCACCAGGTCCCCAGCAGAGACCCATGTAGGAATTCAGAAACCTCTCTCAGTAACCAATAGTACATACACCAGAGCTGGTTGTTTTTATGCAAAAGTTGTCTTCCTGTGCAAGTTGCTAGGAAGTCGGGTCTGAAACAGACACCTGCCCTTAAGGCAGAAGTGGAGGGAACCCCCAAAGCAGTATCATCTCACACAGGCAAAGCAGGGTGGTACAAGGATCGATGCCAAGGAGTATAAAGATCCACTCCTTTCAATTCAGCTATAAATATGTATCTGTATATAATATGCTACGAATACATTGTAAATTATAAATAAGTATATGTAACTTTTGGAGAGGTTGGACAACAGGCACAAAATTGTAGACAGCTGAATAAGTTCTGGTGTTTTGTTGCACAGTGAGATGATTATAATCAGCATTAATATCGTACATTTCCAAATAGCTAGTAGAAGGATGCTGAATGTTCTTACTACAAAGATTGATTGACATTTGAGGAGATGGGTATGCCAGTGACTCAGAGTTGATTATTGCGTTGGACTGTATACATGTACAAAACACCACATAGCACCTCACAAATGGGTGTAATTATTATATGTCAATTAAAGTTAACTTTGAAAAATGAAACTTTGGAGCCTTGACTTCATGTTTTCCACCCCCTCCATAAGTAGGTAACATAATTTCATGTCACAAAAGTGAACAAAATGATAACAAGAGAGATATAGAGATAGAGATATAAAGATAGAGATATAGAGATAGAGATATATTGATAGCGATACATAGATAGAGATATGTCTTTACATTTACATGTCTTTACATTTAAAATGAGTACACCAACTGAAAGGTGACTGTGAAGTAAGTCCTGGCCACACCTGAGCAAGGCCAGCTCACCTCACAGCAGGTTCTGCCACGCTTACTCTCAGTCTGCAGAAGGGAAGCCCCTGGTCGTCACTGCTTGTGTGTGTGTGTGTGTGTGTGTGTGTGTGTGTGTGTGTGTGACGACCTCTGGGGTTTAAGCAAACAGAGCCTCAGGCCTTGGTAAATGTTTAGCCTTGGTGATAACCGGGCTGAGGGTGAGGACCAAATGACCGAAGCTGTCCTGACAGCTGGCAGTGTCAGGCAGGTGGCTGGAGCAGTGAGCAGGGGTGGAGTCCAGGGCAAGCTCCTCACCCTGTGGCTGCCAAGTCTAACCTTCGGAGACACGGAGCTCCTCAGAGGCTAAAAGGGACAATTTCACTGCAGCTTCTTCTACAGTGAAAATATCCTGATCTCACACACACACACACACACACACACACACACACACACGATGAAAAACTGTCCCCAGCCATCTCCATACACATGCACATGTGCACACATACACAGCCTACATAGCTGTGCATGTACATGTAAGCACACTGGGCATTCAAGTCCAGAGATGTATGTACACACACACACACACACACACACACACACACACACACACTCACCTCTCCAGGTAAACCCATTTAGGCTCTGTATCTGTAGGTTCTGCCTCCATGGGTAGATTTAATCAACTAAGGATAGAAATATTTGAAAAAAAAAAATAGTACATCTGTACTGAGCACGTACAGAACTCTTTTCATCATCCCTCCCTAAACAGGGCAGCCTAACAACTGCTTACCCGACATTTAGGTCCCAGAGATGATTTCAAGCCTCTAGGACAACATGCATAGAGGAAGCACTGGAACCAACCTGAAGATGCCAGGAAGGAGCATACACATGGAAACACACCAATGCACCTACCTGTGTGCACAGACTCCCTTCTTACACACACCAACACCACAAGCAGTACACAGTCACCTCCTTGTGCATGTGCTCATGGCCATGCAGGCTTAATACAACCAGATACAAATAAGCACACAGATAAATATATACATAGGTGAACATATAGAGAAAGATCCCATATGTACAAAGGCAAGTCTCTACACAAAGAACACAGAACACGTGTACACTTACATATATAACTAGTGACCCAGTATGACATATATGGGTAAGTGCACATAGGTCAGTGCGCACGCGCACACACACACACACACACACACACACACAGGTGCAGAAGATGCACATGTTGCTCTGAGCTACAGTGAAGAACAGCCCAGCTTTACAATATCAGGCAGAAGAAGTTTGGCCTCATCATCCATTCCCTTTCCTGCAGTGTCATAGCTCACAGAGGATGCCTGGGCTGCTGGGCCTAAGCCAGGCATTGGGAGCAGGGAAGCAGACCTTTCTGTCTCCTTTGTGAGCTCTCCCATTCCTGGCCCCACAAGTCTCTCCCAAGACCCAGCCCTAGAGGTTGCAAAAGGCAAAGGGAGACCACCCCATTGTTCCAGAGTAGGAGCAAGACCATATCAGGCCATGTCTACCCCACATGCACCTTTGGCATGTGACTTGTATTAAGACACCTGCCCACTGCTACAGTGTGAACCCAACTGGCCCGCAGAATACATTCAATGTCGTGGAGTCAAGTAGACCTGAATGAAAATACTGCCTCTCCCTTCCTTAGCTAGAAGCAAATAATTTCACCTTTCTGATCCTAGTTTTCTTCTCTGTAAGGTGAGTGTAATGATAATACCTAACTCAAAGAATAGTGTGACAATTCAATTAATTAATGCGGATGGAACACCCATCCTAGCTTCTGTACCACAGCCAACATAGTAAACCAGGCACTCTCAGCACTGGCCTATTAACATAACAGAACTGCATAACTATTAACATAATAGAATCTCATGATTCTTTGTCTTTGGACACTGCCTTGTTGTTGTAGGATGACCAGTATCTTCCTTGATCTTCACCCATAACGTGCCAGTGGTATCTTCCTTCCAAGTTGTGGCAACCAGAAGTATCTCCAGCACACCCTGTCATATGTCTCCATGGAGAACAAAATCCTCCCGCCCCTACCCACTGAGAACCAGTCCTAGAAATATTGGCCTTTATTATTTTTCTTATTGCTGTCATCATCAGTCACACATTAGCTAAAAGACACTCAGAAGAGAAGGGAACCCAAGGGTGCAATGACAATATGCCCTTGCTCTGAGATCCTCTCCTTCTTTTCCCCCTTTCTCTGCTTGTGCTGCTAAAAGCCCTCCCACGATCCAGGCATGGCCTTGCTGGGCAGTGGAGAGAAGACAGTGGGGGCATCTGCAGGTGTGACCAAGGATGTGGGGCTAGGATTGCTCCTCCAGGAAGAGTGGCAAGGTCGTGGGCATTTATGTGCTTGGCAGCTGGATCCCCAGGGACATAGCTTGGACACACCCCCTTCTGGGTGGCCAGGCAGTAGTCAGGAACTGGGAAGCCACATGGGTCAGCAAAGGTACAGAATGAGAACTTACTGAAATAACCTGGCCATATCTGTTTAACATAAGACTCGCAACTTTTGACAAAGCAATTCCCTACATGAAATTTTACTTTCTATAACGAACGCTAAATTGCAAGAGTTGTAAGTACAAGATGCTTCTGGCCACACTGTGCACTGTGGCAAAGATCTGAAAAACAATATTATTGCATATCCATCCCCGGGAAGTAGTAGAATACAGTATGAGTTACCCATAAAAAGGAATAGTATGCAGCTGTTAAAAGAAGTTCACTATATAATCAGTGGTTTAAATTAATATTTAACTTGTTATTGTAAAATGAAAATACAAGATACAGAAAAACATCAATAATACATTGTTTCCTTTTGTTAAAAGCAACTAAAAACCTCTATTTTTGATACACATATGAGTGTCAAGATGGCTAATATTACTTTCTGGAAAAGAAAGGAATGGATTGTAAGGGAGGATCTTTATATGTAGATGGTCTCTGTATGAGCCAACAGTCTCATAGCCAAGACAAAGTATCTGAAATCCACAAAGGACAAGTTTGCTTTGGTTCAAGTGTCAGAGGGTTCACGTCATGGTCATGTGGCTTCAAGGCAGAAATAACAGAATGGAAGGACCTGGCAGAGAGAAGCTGCTTAACTGATGGCAACCCAGAAGTGGAGAGAGGGAAAGAGAAAGCGAGAGGAAGGGGCAGGACACTATAATCTTCTAGGTCCCACCTGAGCTACCCATCTCCTCCAATAAGGGTCCACCTCCTAATGATAGATTCAGCTCTAAATGGATCAGCGGGTAATCCACCCACAAAGCCAGCACCCCCATGATCCAGTTACCTTCCAAAAGCCCCTCTTGTGAATGCATGGCACCTTGGGGGAATGTTTTAGATCTAAACCATAACAGTCCCTAACTTATTTCTTTGACTTTACAATGCTGTGAAAATGATATAAATGTATTCAAAATCATACTTCAAAGGTTGAGTTTGAATCTTTTTACTGGCTAGTGATATGTGATATGATATTCTCAGAAATACTGGGTGGTGGCAGCAAGCTACAACTCTCAATCAGCTATGCAGTCACAGAGCAAACAACCAAGACTCCACAGCGTACTATGTTGCTAAGTTATAATGCCTTGTAGGCTAAGTGGATTCAGTGCATGTTTAACTTGTGACATTGTCTACTTAAGATGGGTTAATTGGGTTGTAACTTCATCATAAATCAAGAAGCATAGTACATATGTGTACATGCACATTGGTTTAACCATTGTTTCCACTCATTGGTATAAGACACACTACTTTGTTAATTTCTCCTTGAAAATTGAATGGGGAATATTCATTCATTCATTCATTCATTCATTCATTCATTCATTCATTCATGAACCCAGGGTCTTCATGCTGAGCTACATCCTTGGCCCTTTTTATTATTGTCAATGTTGAGATTGGGTCTTCCTAAATCGCTAGCTTGAATTACAATTTGCAGTCCTCCTGGTTCAGTGGGGGTTATTGAAAAGAGAAGATAAGAGAAAAGAAAAGAGTTCAGTTTTGCCAGAAATATAGCTCAGTAGTGTAAACACCGGTCTGGCAAGCACAAGGTCCTGTAGTAACTCAGGTTTGAAACACTCTCCAAAGCTGAGGTTTTGCAGCACGATGGGAGACTCATTCGTCCATGGGTTTGTTCAAGAGCTGCGCCCTCAGTTGCACTTCTATGTGGTTCTTCAGCTCAAAGCACAGTTGGCATAGCAGGAACCAAGGTGCACCCTTACCCTCAGTGGTGGAGGAGCAGAGAATAGACAGACACGTGCACCCACAGATAAAGAATTCTGAAGTCATGTCTATAAGAAAAACAGAGCAAGGGAAGAAAGCAAATGATAGGAGATGGACTTTTTTTAGACAAAGAGGCCAGAGAAGGCTTTGGCAATATCTACACGCACTGAGAGATGGGGAAACCAGATGATTTCCTGGAGAGACTGTTCCTTCAGCCTGCACCCTCTCCCTGGCCAAGACAAAGTCCCTGACACCTAAACCCTTCCAAGAGCAGCTAGACGGTCAGTGCAGGATACAGTGCTATGTCAGCAAACAAGAGACTGAATTTAATCTAGGGGATTTGTGCTAGACTGGTTTCTAGATTCATCTGAGGCTGCATTCGGCTCAGGCCTTATATTGGAGGATATAAGCAGAGGTTGGAGTGGAAACCCCAGCGAGTTCCTGTCAGGAACTGAAGGGGCTGGGCAATGTTCAAAACACTCTTGCCAATTAATGCCACAAAAAGGCACCACAGAATGTGGCAAATAGGTATTTTGTGAAAAAAAATTAAATAAATAAAAAAATAGAAAACATTAAAAAAGGGGGCCAGGGAGATGGCTCAGTGGAATAAGTGCTTCCCTGGTAAGCACAAGTGCCTGAGTTCAATCCCCAGTTCCGAAAAAAAAAAAAAGACATTTTGTGCCAGTGGGAGAATCCTTTAGGAATTACATCTTTGGAAACAACTAATACTACTGAAACAAGGAGGAAGTGTCACATTGTTAGAACCTTGAAATAAAGAGAGCCAATTATACCCATTTCAGAGATAAACAAAGTAGAGCTCAAAGAGATTATGTCACTTGTCCAAAGTTACCAAGCATTTAAATCCAGGTCTGTGTGACTCCAAAGCCAGAAAGAATGTGACATATTTGAAGAACTGAAAATAGGCCAGAGTGGCTGGAGTACAGGATGTGAAGGCCAGAAAATGGAAGGATTTGTAGGTCACACAGGGAAGCTTGGATTTTTATTAACAGGGCCCTTGGGAGGCAGGGAAGGTTTCTAAAGCAGGGGAATGACAGGGCCAGATCTGCATTTTATGAAACTTTATCTGGTTGCTGTTCCAAGCGTAGACTAGAAAGAAGCAAAAGCCAGTACACAGCCCAGCAGAGAGGCTGAGGCTGGTCGGTGCGGGCAGGTGCTTGTGTAGTCCTGGCACAGGGGAAGAAGTCGCAGCTCTTGGCAACAGGTTGGCTTTAGAATGTGAGCTGAAAGAGGAGACCGAGGATGGCACCCGTGACTGACTTGAACAACTGCATAGAAAGTGATGACATTTCACGTAATGTTGGAGAGGAAACAGTCTTGAGTGCTTCCAAAGTGTAACCAACATTTTAATTAAGTCAGCCCCCAGTGCCTTCCCTGGCTCCATACTTGAGTGCAGGAATGACCACCAGGGTGTATGAAGAGTCACTCTGCCACCAGCAGGGAACTGACTCAGGACACACTCACCTCCCACAACTCACTTTCTCCTTGGGGTGAGCTCTTGCCTGGGAAGACCTCTGCATTCTACCTGTGCATCGCATGCCAGCTGCACCCACTGATCCTGACTGGGTTTACCCACAGCCTCGGGGATACCTCTAGGACACTCGACATGGCCCATTCCTCTCGCATTTGCTTAAGCTCCTCTGCCTCTTGCCTTGAGCAAGGTCAACTGGAGTCCTCAAAACTCTCTACTGGTGCTACAAAACATAACTGCTTGGACAATCTCTATTTCACTTCTATCTTCCTGTCATCTATCTTTTATTTTGGCTTTTATGTATTGTTTGGGTTTCTCATGTAAGAGAAACTGCAGTATTTAACTTATACATCTGCTTTATTTCACGTAACAATATGGTCTCAAACTGTATCCATTTTTCTGCAACTGACTCAAGTTTACACTTCCTTATGGCAGAATAGTGCTCCACTGTGTACAAATATAGCATTTTCTTTATCTGTTCATCTGCTGATGGACCTATATGCTGCTTCCAAGATTAACCTATTAGGAATTTTACTGCTATAAACTTATAAACAAATTTAATTATTATGAATGCAAACACTAATAAAATCAAAAATTTAAAAAATGTCTTCTCCCCAAAAGAAGTACGTGTTCCTAGAAGCCAGGCAGCAGCACTGGGAACAAGTGAATATATTCCTTCCCTGAGAATTACATGAATTATATAATGATCTCCTTTCACTACACATGATGGTGTGGATAGTGCTCAGGCCAGTGGCCTTTGGAGTCAGGCAAGTCGTTCTTTGTCACATTGAAATCTATGTGATCCCAGGCAAGAAACTTATACTAGCACAGGTCATGGTTCAGCACATGGTAGTACCACTATCTGTAAGATACAGTAGTGATTTGGAGAAGTGGGAAAAGGAGAAGGGGGTTTCAAATGAAAGCACAATTACAAACCTTCCTGCTGTCCTGTAGGTGGGATAAATCAAAACCTGAAGAACTTGAAGTGTTTATTCAAGGACCCCCATTTGAGGTATAACTCTAGAATACATTCTAGGTCTGGACATCCAGCCCAGATTTCTCTCCAGAGCGCTTCTGGGAGAGCTTGCAGACACAGGAGCAAGGGCAGCAGGACCTACACAAGGTGAACTTTCAGTGGGCTGAAAGCAGGTGGATGGATTGCTGTTCCACAGGTAGGATGGGTTTTGCTTTGTTTGCACATGGTGGACAGCACAATGACCTGGAAGGACATATGAAGAGTTTCTTCTGTTTTACAAATGAAGGTGTTTCCTATAAAAATTCAAACTGATTCAGGGCAGGTATGGAATCAGAAAACACACATAGTCATCCAGAATGGTATTACTATATGACAGCAGTTAGAGCTGATCCACTGTCGCTCCTCTGGTCAGTCTTGGCTGCAGTCCCCACCTTCTTTATTGCTTGGGGACTGCAGGCTGGTGGTCCCTGTAGTTTTTTGTCATACCAGAGCTACCGTGCTTTGACTTTGTGGCCTCTTTCCTCATCTGTGTGGCCTGGCCTGTCTTGCAGGCATATACTTGTGATTCTGGTGCTGAAGTGTCTCATTTTGAAAATAAAAATGTTGTAGGAGATCAAGATACATATGTGCTCTGAAGCAGCGCTACCATGTAACCTATAGTTGTCTAACTCTAAGTCACTGCCCTCAGAATTCTCTTGGCAGTGTGTTCCCTCTGAAATCTTTCTCCCTGTGTCCATTTGGAAATAGAAACTCGTGCCCATGGTAGTAATGCAGACTTTTCTCTCCATCTCTGACCTTGACTCTCCTTCTTTTGGGTCTTGTGATAGGTTGCGATTTTTACTGTCCTGTGTTCTTTCCTACCCAGCCCAACTCCTGGCTGGCCTTTCCCTCCTCCCCAGGAAAGCCTGGCTCTGGATGCTGCCTCCATGTAGTTTGCCTTTCCACATCAGATGAGCAGAAGGATCCAAGCACAGACAGAACTACTAAGGGTGTTATGTGCACCATTGGAGGATGGAGGCGGCCAGGTGTCTTGAGTATCTTATAGCAGGAAAAATAGCCATAAATTCCTTACCTGTGTGATTTGCTCCGGTTATTAGGATAACAAATTTTTACTTGCCTCTCTTCCACTTGAAAAGATGAATAAATAAGGATCGAAGACATCACACACACACACACACACACACACCCCTTCTGATCTATGGCTTCTGTTTAGACCAGCACCATTTACAAACTTGCTTATGGCTTCCCCACAGCTCGTCTTCTCCTTCCAACTCACCCCTTCTTGTCCCTTTCCCATCCTGCCTCCAGCTTGACTGGGTCTCTTCATTGCTTCAAAGTGAAACTAAGCCATTAGCTAACCAGGCAAAGCCCACTAACTTCCCAGCCTCATTTCTCACTTCTTCCCATAAGCAGGTGGCCAATGGACTGAGAGCACTCCCTGATGCTCTGCTTTGCATGTACTTTCTGTTCTGAATAGAAAACCTCAAGGGTGCAAGGGGCACTGTCAAGGATCCATCAGGAGTCCATTTAGACACCACCTCCTCCCTACTCTGTTTCATCTCCTGTCCACACCAAAGAAGTTAAATTATCTCGTTTTTTTCTCTGCTCAACCCCTTGTGGACTGCCTGTGCACATGATTCATGGATGCCATGTCTCCCCATGCTCTGAAGTTCTAAAATGCAGGCCTTCTGGGTTATTTTTGTGTCTAGAACCCAGCAGAGGCACCTGCATGAGGACAGCCTAACAAAAGCTGCAGAAAATAAAATGATGCAATACTAAATTTATCAAAGAAAGAAGGAGATCATTCACAGTTGGAAGAACCTGTCCTGGGGTCTTTTGACAATGCATCTCTTGCTTCATAGAAATAAAAAAACATTCTTCAAGCAGGTGATCATGGGCCTCCCCCTACCCTTGCCAGTAAGAAGGCCCTTCCTCCTCTTCCTTCCTTGCATGGGACAGGTCCTTCTATCACTAGGCACAGGACCCTTGATTATCAGGCATCTTAAGTTACCACTGATTAATTCAAGGTCTAGCTAGACTTTGTGACTCCAAATAAACAATAAGCTCCTTAATAGCAAGTCTACAATATCCATAATCCATTCTGCTTCTGTCCATCTGTCTTCTATCTGCCTCGCTATCAACCCATCTATCTATCCATCCACTGATGCATCAAGAATTTTTTCTCAAGTGTCACACTGTGCCACACATCCTGATGGGCTCTGCAGAGGAAAAGGAGGTCAAAATCATGTAGGACCTGCAACCTCAGTGCAGCTAACCATCAATCTGGTGGAGAAGATACATAATCTAACAACTACAAGAAAGTGTCAGTGGTGACAAGGATTGTGACACGGAAATCAATGATACTATGAAAGCTTATAACAGGGAGATTGGTCCTGCAGTGAGGGACAAGATACGCCAAGCATGTCAGTAGCAGTAAGAGCTGAAGGGAATGGGGTCCAGATAAGCAGGTACCCTGGTGGTGGCAGCCACACCTCTCTTTGTATAACTAGTGACAGAAGGATAATGGCTTGTGTCTAGGCAGCACTGTACCCCTGACCTGGCACTACACATATTTATTTCACTTACTTGCACAAACATGTTCAATTATATATACATTTCCATATGATGTCATTTTTCTTATGTAATACAGAGTATATATTTATATACCGTGTATGTCTCACTATATATATATTACACAGATGCACACGTATGCACAAACGCACATGCACCAAACTTGACAGTTGGTTCCACATAAGGTAACCCACTGAAAAACAGCGTCACTATCATCAGACCTTATGTTTATGTAACTATCATATCTCGGGATTTTATATTATGCATACTATGTATTTAAGTAGTACATAACTCTTCAGGAAGACTTCTCAACCAGAATAATTGAGTGCATCAGCTCTACTCCTTATAAATCCTCCCTAGCTAGGTTCTGTTTTCCCATTTCACAAATATAGAAACTAAGGCTCACAAATAGACAGACAGTCATTTGCCCAGGGCCACGGTTGCAGAAGTAAGGGAAGCGTCCCTGGACCCCACGTCTGTAGGTCTCCTCCACCTTGCCTGCCCACTCTCAGCACCTTAGGTCTCACCAGGACCTGAGAGTCCTCAGACATCTGGCTGGGCTAGGAGCCGCCTGTAGCCACAGCTTACCTTTACTTTACACAAGAGCTTACCTTTACTTAAAGAGCCTTTCAGGAAGCAAGAGACCATAGCCTTGGCAGCACTGACCAGCTGGGCTCTGGAGACATGGTGGAACAGCCCAGCCACCAACAGTTCCTGCACAGTGGCTCTGCTGACCCAGCAGTCAGAGGGGACTGTGGAGGTCACAGCCTCCAGCTGAGGAGAAGGAACACAGAATACACCCATGGCCCTTTTCCCATGGACCACACAGGGAGGGAGAGAGAGAACTCTAAACTTGGATGGCTAGCCTCAAGACTCACTGGGAATTTCTCTGAGACCTTTGGGATTCACATGCAACCAGCCTGGGCCCAGTGTCTGGCATTTCTTATGCACTGCCTCATGTATCTTTCACCACAGTAAAAATGTCCATGTACTGTGAAAAGTTTAGGGTACTTTGATATGATTCATAAGAGATGTGAGAACAAAGGGCAGGCATAAAGGAAGGCTTTCTGGCAAACTGTCATCTGCAGTAAGCCCTAGGATTGGTCAGAGACAGCAAAGTCATTACAGGGAGAAATCACAGCCAGGTATGCTGTTTCTCTCTATCTCTCTCCCTGTCCCTCACTCCAGTTATCCCTCTCTCAGCTTCCATACTCTGAGGCCTAGACACAGCTGCCCACACATGAGCTGTTCCCCCTGGTATGGCCTGAGCAGGGGCAGAGGCAGCAGGGGGGTGCTGGTTTGGGAGGCTGTATGTCCTCCTACAGAGGCAGGCTGAGGAGAACAGGCTCAGAAGGCCTCAGACCAAAGGAGGTAGCAAGTTTCAAGCAGGAAAGTGACCTGATGCTATGTAGGGTACAAAGAGCCCCTGGGGCCACACAGAGGCTGCTATGGGTGAGTAAGGATGACAGCAGGAGACGGGTTTGCTGCAGGGACCCAGGCATGAAAGCAATGCACAAAATCTAATGCTTTGTACTCCCAACTCCAGTTTTCTTAAATTAAAAAAGAAATCATACACACACACAGAGGTAAAATTATCCTTGTTTATTAAAAAGAAATAGGAAATTAAAAGTAAGAAAAACATGATAAAGACAAGCCCAGTATTTTATTCTTAAAGCCTTTATTATGAAATATTTCATACTTAGGAACATATGTCATTTATATTATCACACAGCATAGCAATAAGTCAAACAGCTGCTATTCCAATGCTCAGTGTAAACAGCAGAACTTTCTAAAGCAAGCAAGACTAAGGGCTCTGCCCTGATGCCTGCTGCTACCTCTTTCAGCCCCACACACTGAACTCTGGTAACTCCTCAGACTTCATTTTTTTTTTGTCTAGGACTCTGCTTTGCCTATTTACTAAATGCAGATGTGTCCCTAAATAAGAGAATACTTGATAACTTGTTTTCAAGGATTATGAACAACACATCTCTCTCCTTCCAACACATGTAATTCTAAATTCACTAAGTCCTGAACTCCTCCATGTCAGTGAAGAGGCCACGATTTCTTCTCTCACATTAGTATTTAATGTGTCCCACTCCCATATGGGAGTCTGCACCAACTGACTTGCCACTCTCCTGCTGGGCTCCTGGGCAGTGCCCAGCTGTTGGCATCTCAAACAGTGCTATGCCAGGAATTCCTGCATGTGCCTCCCGGGCTCACCGGTGGGAGCTTTTCTAAGAAATCTGGGAAGGGGGAGAGGAGGGCTGGGTGGTGCAGATCAGTGTTCTTTCCACATCTCTGTCCTGAGCAGGGCCCAACTGCCCCCAAATCTGCCTTAGTGCTGAGGTCCTGGGCACTCGGGGAGTGACAGTCCATTGTGGAAAGGCCCAGACTAGCCCCCCCATGCATGTCCCTGAACTCAGCAGCCTCCCGATGCCCCTCAGCCGGAACCAGCCCAGCAATCCTCTAGCAGGCTGCTAACTAGGTCGCACGAGAATGTCATTTCTCAGTTAGAATTTACTCTACTTCCTTCAGTATTTGGGCCAAAGGAAGCTCTATCACATGCCACCTACCTAATGGGGACAGTGACAATAGTAGTAACACATATGGAACTGACTCTGTGCAGGTACAGTTCAGGCCCGTTACAAAGACAACCCACTCAATCTTCATAAATGACTACGCAAGGTAGACATTTACGTTATAATCCTCATTTTTATGGATCAGAAATGGAAGTCATACCCCAAGGACAACCGGGTCTCACTGTGCCCAGGAGTAGAAGTCTCCTCTTTGCTCAGGATCCAAGTAAACTGAAAGAAAATTTCTCTTGTAGAGCATATACCCTAGTATTCAAGGAGGAGAGGTTTCCCCCTGTATTTTTCACCAACAAACCTCCATCCGTATACCCTAGAACCTGGAGCACTGAGGAAGTAGCATCAGGAGTATGGACCTATGCCAGGTCTGCTCAGAAATGCAGAGCAGCCACAAAAGGGGACAGCAGAGTCCTTCAAGGCATGCCGATTACAAGTAGTGCAGCTCACATTGCCACCCCCTCAGGCTGTGCTGGGGAAGCCCAGGGGACACCTGGACTTGCTCTTCAAAGGAAATAGGGCTCAGAGGGCAGGCAAGCAAGATGTAGAATGGGCAATTTGACAGCAGAAAATGCTGTATGGCCTGGCCTGGCCCATGGCTCTACATTGTCCCTCTCAGACCTGCCTAGTCCTCACCAGTCCTGGACTCCAGCCAACCCCTTGCCGGATCTCAGTGTCCTCAGTGAATCCAGGTCAGACAGCGGTCAAACAGCAATGTGGGGAAGCAAGGAGAGGAAAGTCTGGACGAGAGAACAAAGCAAACCTGTTGGCCAAGGAAATCCAATCCGATTAAGTCCTTGAGCCCCCATGGCCAGGACCAGCCTGTGTGACAGAGAAGAAGAAAGGGCGCTTTCATGGGCTCCATCCTGTCTGCTAGCAGCTCAGGCCTGCCAGCACCCCATCCCTCTCCACACGGCCCCTCGGGATCCGTTGGCCCTTCACCTGGCCTAAGGGTGGGCCCCGGGAAGGAACCCCTTCCTCAGGTCTCAAAGGAGACAGGATGTGGGAGGAACGGCAGGATAAGACACAGCCAATGGGTGGCTTCAAGGTCAAGGCTCTGGAGATAAAAAGCCAGTGTATGTTTGTCCTGGAAATTGGCTCATGGACAGATTAAATTTAAGAGTAACTGGGGCAGATACGCAGGGAAGCATGTTTCCTTAATGAGCCTGTCTTTATTTAACTGCTTAATCATTTACTGGGCCAAAAAACCTGGAGGTGACTCCAAAAGTCGACAATTAAGACAGTGACAGATTGAGCCCTGTTGAGCTGTTTCAGGAGTAGGCTCTGGTGACATCAATTCTCTGCTCCTGTCCTTGTCATCCTGAAGGGGCAAAGAGGGGCCACACCAACTGCCAGGACAGTGCCTGGCATGGGTTATGAGTTGCCTTGCTTAAGATCAGCTTGCTCTGATATGTCACCAGTGGGCACAGGTGCTTGGCATAGTGCTTCCCCTCTGCTCCCTCTCACCACCTCTCCACAGCCTCCTTCACCCCTCTACTCTTCTTCATCCATGGGTCCACCTAGCAGAGTGGTGAGCAGGACACACGGTGCGTAGGGTTTGCAACCACGGAGCTCTTACAGTCCAGTGAGGATAACAGATGTTAGTCATGCAATCCCCCAATTCCATCCTACAAACTACAATAAAATAAAATGCAGAAAACTAAGTTTAGGCTGGGGGGTGGGGTGAATAGATGTGACAGCAGAGCCTCTTTAGGGTGGTGAAGCTACTCTTGGTGATGCTGTAAGAGTGGGCATTCACAGAACGCACTTGTTCAAACCCATCAAAGTATATGACAGCAAGAATGAACCACAGTGTAAACTATGGACCTTAGTTAATAATAATGCATCAATATGGACTCACCCATTGTAGTCAATATGTTCCACGCCACCAGGAGAAATCAGTAATGGAGCAATTGGACATTGGAGGGGGGGTATACTATATATATAGTCCCTGCCTTATGAGTCTAACACGATTTGGGGGAGGGGCAAAATTCAAATGAAAGTGATATACATTCCATAGAAACTATACTTTGAGTTTTTGAATTTGAGGGTAGCAGCAAAACATGAAAAAATGATATATTTAGCACAGTGTACTTGGTGACCACCAGCAGGACTCTCTGTCACGGTAGACATATCCCCTACCCATGCAACCCACGACGGCAGCCACTTACCATGTGTGGCTGCCAAGTACCTGAAAGGCGGCTACTCTGCTGAAGGAACTGAGCATTTAATTTTAATTAATGGAATCAGTCAAAATTAAATAGTCACACCAGGCAAGCCATGACTACCTTGAACCATGCACACTGAGCTGGCCCCTAAGCTACGTGGCTTCTTTCCCACTTAGTCTCCTCAGTGTGGCCACAGTACAACTCACCTCCATTGCATGGCACGTTGTCACCCCAAGACCTGAAATTTCTCTGCATCAGCACAGAATGGGAGGGAGGTGAGGAGGAGCCCAGGAGCAGAAGCCCAGCAAGAAAAGGGGCTCTCCGGGGCCTTGCAGCTCTGCAGGACCTAATGAAACTCATACTGGAGGCTCCTTAATAAAATGTTTCCATCCATGCCCATGAGCACTTACTTCTCCACATCAGCAAGCAAGGATGGCTGACGATGGTCTTGCTGCACAGTTTGGACCGTAATATATAAACACCTGCACCAACAAACATGCATATGTGTGTGTATGTGTGTGTGTGTGTGTGTGTGTTTACATATGTGTAGTATATATAGAAAGAGAGGGGAGAGAGACAGAGAGAGCGAAACAAGTCCTTCTGCAGGGTCATCATGAGCACCCAGCTGTCTGAGCTGTGACGCACTTGATTTGTAGTCAAGTAGCAAAATCAGAAGTTCTCCATTACCTGGGATCTGATTCTCATAAGATGCTCTTCACTAAAAACAAAAGAGGAAAGGGAGGAAAGAAAGGTGAAATGAAAGAAGAAAGAGAGGGGAGAGAGGGAAGGAGGAAGAGAAAGAGAGGAAAAAAGGAAAAAGATAAAAAAATTCACCTGATGGGTACACTTGGGAATCACTGGAAACAACCCATCTCCATGAGCCGACTGATGCTCATCAACTACTTAAGGACAGGAAATGGGGGGAAGTGCAGGGGGAGCTGTAGCCAGGTTTGGCTGCCTCATTCCCAGACCTTGCTTTCTACCCCACTGGCCATCTGGACGACTTTTGGCAGTAGCCTCTCTAAGCCTAAGTTAGCTCCTCTGCAACGCTGGATAGTGGAAATAATGAACTCGCATCTTTATAAATGACAGCTGGAGTCTGGACTGGTCTGGGCAGACACGGTGAGTTGCTCAATTTCTTTTTGCTTCACCTCATGGAAACATAGAGGGCAAGGAGGGCAGGTGGAACTGATTATCTATCTAGCTAGTATGGGAAAACCTTGACTGCTAGGTCAGGAAGAGGGTGCCTCAAATTAGCTGTCCTCTCCCTCCCTGAAAAGCATGAATCACCCTGGACAGAGGAGCAGGATAAAGCCAAAGCTCTGTGCCCTGAACCTCTCTGTAGCTCACCTGCCCCAGATACTGGGCCTGGAGGCCACTCATTCCTACATGTTACAAGGTGAGACCCAAGCCATGCTCAGAAAAGACAGGCTGGCCTGTCACACCGGGTCTCGTCAGGAGCCCATCGCAGCCTGAGTCCTACAGGAGAAAGCAAGTGCCCTCCTGAGAACCTGAGACACTTAGGTAGAAGCAAGAACTCTCAGGCCCTCCAGCTTTCTGGTGGACACAGAATACAAAAGTGACATCAAAGTCCCTGAGGCTAAGCTCTTGGAAGACACACCAGGAGCCTCAGGTGAAGTCCTGCCTCTGTGCCCTTCCTGCTGGGGATACTGTCACCTCCTTTCCATCCTGTGTCCCAGCTTAAAAAAAAAAAAAAAAACAACGGGGGTGGGGGGAAATTCAGCTACCTAAACCTCATGGAAAATTAAATAATAATCCCTGTCTCTCACACATGGGCAACACGAGGCTTCCAGTGAGGCCAGTGGTCTCCGCAGTGTGCTCCCGCGACCAGGAGCAGTACCTGGGAGCGTGACAGAAATGCTGCTTCTCTGGTCTCTCCAGACATGCTGAGTCAGTGTCTCTGAGGACAGGGTCTAGAGATCTGTGTTTTAATGAGACCTTCAGGGGGTTTTGACAGTTACTTGAGTTTGCCCAGCACTGCAGTAAGTGGTAGGTGTCTAGGAGTCAGTGATGGGCTCCAAAACCTTTTCCAGCTGAGACTGATTACAGCAAGGCGTAGGGGC
This sequence comes from Octodon degus, assembly GCF_000260255.1. Classification (NCBI taxonomy): domain Eukaryota; kingdom Metazoa; phylum Chordata; class Mammalia; order Rodentia; family Octodontidae; genus Octodon; species Octodon degus. The sequence goes on from NW_004524788.1 coordinate 1,886,955, forward strand.
AGACAAGTCTGGGAGAAATGCTGGTGCCTGCATTCTAGCTGGGCCGAGTTGGTTGCTTTCTCTGGACCTCAGCTTCTGTACCTTTGCAAGGGGAGTAACATTTTGCCACAAAGCACCTTCTGTGATGCCTAACCTCAGTAGAGGAATCCAGGAACTACTTAGTCACCTATTATTGTCATAGTTATTTTGTTCTTAAACAGTCAAGTATCAGAGATTTTTGTTTCTAAAAAGAATCAGATTGCTCTGGCATGAATCCCCACCTACACAGCCACCCACCCCGAAATAATGTTCCCATGAGCCCAGGCAAGTCAGTTACCAAAAAGCTCTCCACTGCCCGTCAGCTGCAAGACTTTCTGGGTCTGAATGAAGCCGAAGATTTCAATTACCCGGGATTACAAAGGAGGGCTTCGATGCACCATATGGCCCGAGCCTGGTCACCCTATCATCCTGCACTCTCGTGTGAGATATTAATGTAATATCCCTTCCAAAAGTGATTACAGAGTCGCAGGCAACAGAATGTCATTTAGTAGCTGCTGCTCACTCTCATCAGCAGTGATGACTAAACAAGCTAATCAAATCAGCACAAATTTGCACACAAACCCAGCAGCTGGGCCTGGAAATCACCATGGCGGCAGCATAATCCTGCAGTGGGAGAAGTTGACTAATGGGCTCCCAGTGGGCAGCAGGCCCCGGGGTGGTGCCTGGCAAGGCTGTGAGGTGAGGCTGGACACACGCACGAGCAGCCATAGCCTGGGATCCGCGAGTGAGCTGAAAAATGGGAGGAAGACCAGGAAGAGCAGGACCCTCTGATCAGTGTCTTGGAGCCCGTGTGTGTGTGTGCGCGCACGTGCGCGCACACGCACACACATGCCTTGAGGAGAGGAGAGAAGAGGTGGGAGGCATGTGCCCAGGAGAGGAGAGATCACTGCGTCACTTCCCATAATTCCTAGAGGACAAGGACTTGGAAATTATGTCACTTCAATTCACTTTAGTTTCCCTTTATGTCAGTAGAAAGTGAGCTTAAATGACCACAGGAGTTGCTTCCAACTGTAAATACTAATCTGTGTCTCAGGGTGTGACTTCTGCCTGCCCTTGGTTTATCCAAAACACAAGCTGAATTCACCCCTTCTGGACAGTGGAACCAGAATCGTGGTTGACTTCAGGGGCAGGTAAAAACTGATCTGCCTAGGACAGATCAGCACGACATTCAGTAACAGCCTGAGGAAGCATGACAGGCTCACCGTATCCTAGCTGTGTGGCCCCCCCTAAGAAAGTAATGAGAGGTGTGAGTGTCAGTTTTCCACATTGGTAGAAAGGGGACACTGTTCCAGCACTCTCTAGTATATTTCAACATTCAAATGAAAATGCTGATCCTTCTGGCTGATTTCGGCAGCCACACTTAGCAAACACTCAGAAAATGGTCAGATCCTTAGCTTCATATTTTCAGATTTTGTCCCATTCTAAACAAGCTTCTCATTGAATACCAGGGTCTAAAACTAAATGTAGGGATGCCAAAGTGATGCCAAAGGAGTTTGGGGTGCTCTGTTCTTTAATATCCCTCTCTTCCACTGCACCCAGGGGAGCAAAGTCTGGAGAGGCCCAGAGGGAAGGCAGAGGAACCCTACTGTGAGAAGGGACCAGGCCTTCACTGTGTGTCTTAGCTCATGTTTATTTGCTATAACAAAGTATCTGGGGCTGGGTCCTTAAGAAAGGAGAGGTTTATTTTGCTCAAAGTTTTATAGAGTGTATTGGGGGCCCTGAGCTCAGTAATAAATGGCTTTCCAAATTCAAAAAAAATAATAATAATAAAGAGTGTGAATCCAAGCAGCACGGCACCAGCTCTGGTGTTCCCACTGATGGCAGATGTCACTGCCATGAAAATGAGAAGCAAGAAGAAGAGGGAGACCATGTGGCAAGTCAGGAAGCAGGAGAGCAGAGGGCAGGGGGTAGCCGGGCTTGCTCTCTTATAATAACTTTCTAGAGAAAACTAGGCAAGGTCCCACTCTTCAAGGGAATACCCCCAGGGACCACCCACTGGCCCCAGCCTCTGGAGCTTCCCCTGGCTACCAGCATGGCTGCACTAGAACCAAATTTCCAGCATGCAAACTCTGAGAGGACAAGCCACATTCAAGCCACACAGATGAATGGGGTCCCTATCAGCCGTCCCTTCTCAGCCCAGCTGAGCACACTGTGCCCTGTGCCTCTAGAGAACAGTGTGGTAACCCCACGCTACCCCTACCATGCTCACACTCCTGGCTCCTTGAGGCCCGTGTCATAAGAAGCTTCCTAAACTGAAAGGAAAAATGCACTGACAGATGTATGTGTCTGCGAGCACGCAGCAAAGAAAGCAAGTTGCTAGTGCTAGAGAGGAAGTAAAACCGAGTCTTTGGCCACCACCTGCTCACGGGGCAAATAAGTCTGGTTCTCTGTGCTCTGTTTCCTCTTTGGTGGTCAAGGAAAATGCAGTGGAGACAGAGGCAAATCGTGTGCAGAACCTGATTCCCAGCATCTACTCCATAGTCAGCACTGGATCAAGCCTTTCGGCTTTGTCCTTTCAGTTTCAGCAGCTGGTGCTCAATCTGGCTTTACACAGGAAGTACCTGGAGAGCTTTAAATAATCCTGTCACCTGGGGGTCACCCCCAGGGAGCATGAAGGAGCATCAAATCAAAGGTTTTTATGCTTTTTAAGAATCAGAGGTTTGTCTTCCTTGCTGTATAAAACTGTAGGGTTTCCAAAAGTGAAATCAGGAAGGACACATTGACCCTTGAAATTAATGTTTTCGCATTCTGGCCAAGAAAGCTGTACAGTTGTCCCTCAGTGTCCACAGGAGACTGGTTCCAGAACACTCCACCAATACCAAAATCTGTAGATGAGCATGTCCTTTATATGAAAGGGCATAGTGTTTGAATACAAGGTATGTGTATCTTGTCACATACTTAAAATCTTTTCTAAATAACTTACAGTGTCTAATATAGTGTATGAATTATATACATAGTTGTTATACTGTATAGGTTAGAGAATAAGAGAAAAAGCTTGTTCATGTTCAGTACAGACGTGTTTTTCCCAAATACTTTCCATCAGTGATTGGCTAAATCTACAGATGCGGAGCTGGTGAGGATGAGGGCTGACTGTACAACAATGTGTGAAGTGGATTTAAGGCTGGATTCTTAACCCAGGCTCCACATTCCAGGCAGCTGGAGAGGTTTACAAAATTCACTACAAGATCCATTTACTAGACAGCTTCTTCATGCTCCCTGGGGGTGACACCCAGGTGACAGGATTATTTAAAGCTATCCAGGTACTTCCTGTGTAAAGCCAGATTGAGAACCAGCTGCTGAAACTGAAAAAACAAGCTTAGGGGCAGACCAGCTTGATTTGAAATCCTGCCTCTATTCCTTAGCGGTGTGGCTACCACCTGAGTGTTAGGCATTCTATTTGTAAAAACTAGCATCAGTAATCCTATATCCTCTCAGAACAAAAAATCAGTGAGCTGGCTGGAAAAAGCAGAGTCCTTTCAATAAATGTATATCTAAAGCACAATATTTAGTAAAGGCACACTCACTCTGCCACAGATAATCAAGAGCATAACTTTCCTAACGTATTTCCTTATTTACATTTTTCTTGTTGGCATTTGTTAAACCTCATCTTGTTGTAGGAAAATTGTAAGGCTGCCTGACGTTATTCAAAGCAGGACCTTTCACAGGCCAGCGGGTGTTTTCCTGGCCTGGTCACGTAGTGTTCGGAAGAGGGATGTCTCTGAGCCATCTCCTGTAGCTGTGTGCTAATGGAAAGGGCAGGCTTGATAACCTTCAATAGCACTCTGTTGTAGAAGAGCCCTGGACTCCATCAACTGTTTGCCTGGTCTTAGGAGATGCTGCTTTTAGGCCCTGCGACCCGTGCTGGTTACAGAGTGAAGTGCACCTCACAGCCTACTTGGGTTTGGTGTAAGCCTGGTGGTGGAATGTTCTAAAAAAGACAATGTTTGCACAGAGCAGGACTCAGGAAAGCTGGATTCCAAGTTTGCCATGTGTGATACTTACTGGTTATGTGGCTTCAAGCAGCTCCTCCTACTTTTATGAGCCTCAAGGTGCCTCTCTGTGACATGAAAGTTGCCACTGCTACCTACCTACCTATTCCTCCTCATGTGGTTTTAGGAGGACAAGCCAAAGAACAACCTTGTATTCACTTCCTACTGCTGTTCTAACAGATACAACATACTGGATGGCTTCAAACAGCTACTAACTTTTTTATAACTCTGGAAGTCAGAAGTCCAGATTCAAAATGTGGGCCAGACTATAGCCACTATGAAAGCTCTAGGGAGCATCCTGCCTTCCTGGCTTGTCTGGCCACTGTGTTGATACTCCTAAACTTGTGTCTGAATCACTCCAAACTGACTCCCAGCATCCCCACCTCCTTTTCCTCTGTCTGTCTCCTCTGGATATTTTCTTACAGGAATACTTGTTACTGGATTTAGGGACCACTTAGACAACCCAAGATTATCTCATTCCCATGTTTATCTTATTTTATTTTCTGTTGCTGTGACTGGGTACCACAGATTGGGCAACATAGAAAACATGGAAGTTGATTTGGCTCACAGCTCTAGAAGCTGTGAAGTCCAAGAACTTAAGGCCAGCATTAGGTGAAGGCCTTCCTGCCACATCACCACGTGGCAAGACAGAGTGAGAGTCCCAGCTCAGGTCTCTCTTCCCTTCTCATAAAGCCACCAGTCCCATCCTGGATGCCCCATGCTCATGACCTCATCCCATGATCATCACCTCCCAAAAGCCTCCTCTCCAAACACAATGAACATATGACTTGGGGGATTAAATTTCCGATACATCAACCTCTGAGTAATACATTCAAACCACTGTAAGATCTTTAATTAATTATCTGTAAAATTCATTTTTCCAAATAAAATCACATTCACAGGTTCCAGGGACAAAGGTATAGGCCTATCTTTTGAAGGGTCATCACGCAGGCCATTCCAGGCATCCTGTAAATCAGTGCAGTGTATTTTGAACTGCTTTCTGGTGATAGGGGGATGTTATAGTTTGAGAATTTGCAAGGAACAACACAATACAGGACACATTTTTATGAGATTATTTTATCATGAATCACCCAAAGAATCATATACAAAAAGTGCAAGAAATGTATTCACACACTAAAAACCTAAAATGCCATCTGGATTGAGAGTTTGAATCCCACATGAATGTCCTGCATGAGTCCAGCTGAAGACAGAGCCATGACAACGCCTCCCACAAGTCCAGCTGGAGGTCTGGAGCCCTCAACAATGTCTCATGCAGGCCTACTTCATGGATCTGCACCAGCAAGGCCAAACTAATGTCAGTGATGCAAGCTACAAAGTCTATACCAGAAGGATAAGGGATCTGTGCTAGCAGGCTGAAGGATCTGCACTGGGACCAGGAAGCCACACTCAAAGTAAGAACCAAAACTCCCCTGAAAGGTACCATGTAATTAGTCAGGGTGAGAATCTTTCCAATTAACTGCTAGATTCAAAAATCTTCTGGAGATTCTCAAGATCATTGCCTTGCCCATCTTGTACATATAACTGTATGGCTTGACATTGTCATGTTTCCTAGCTCTTCTCCTTTCCCTCTCTTGATTACTTAGTCCTCGAGATCCTGCTTTCCTTTTACTTGTATTTTACCTTTCTATTTGTAATTCTTCTTTTGAGTTCTTATACTAGGGAAACTATACAATATTTACACATGTGTGTCGGTTTGTTTCTCTTATGAGTATATTGGCCAAACAATGGTCGTGACTCATTCACATGGCTGACACTGACAAAGGTTCTACAATCTGAGGTACAGGATCTCAGGATAAATCCTGAGGGGATTTCACTGATCTTATCAGACCCAAAAGCTACAACTCTTGTTGCATAGGTCCTGCTTTACCTTGGTCTTAACCATCCAGTAGAAAAGTATAAAAACAAAGTATAAGAAGTAAAGCTGGGCCAGGGAGATGGCTCAGTGGAATAAGCGTTTCCCTGGCAAGCGCAAGGGTCTAAGTTCAATCCCCGGTTCTGCCAAAAAAAAAAGAAGTAAAGCCATGCTGTTATGTTGAGCTGTGGGGTACTCAGGTCAACAATTTCTGACATTGCCAATCAAGTGGAAGACCCAATACTATTATGGGCTACTGAACTCTTTTAGAATATTTTGCTGAGTTTACACACCTATAATATTCAAAGAACGGAACTTAACAAAAAAAGGTGATACAGATGAATGTCCATTTTGTATCTGTGTATTCAAAATGGTTAGGATAGATATATAGTTACATTCTCTTAATGAATAGAGGGATTTGTTCTAATGGTGTTTGTAAATAGGATATCATGTCCACATCTTGTACAACAATTAACCACTAGGAAGAATGTATGCAATGTGTTAATTATTGAAACTGTCCTACCAATTTGATTTGAAACTGTCTCATTGCTATTTGTTTCTCAACAAACTATGGGAAAAAATAATAAAAAGAGAAAAATTTAAAGATATTAAAGAAAAAGACTTAGAAATTCGCCTCACAAAAAAAAAAAGTACCATGGCCATTGTCAGCAACACTGAGATCCCAAAGTCCTCTAAGGATGAGGAAATCAGAGCTTCCATCAGAAAAACCAACACGACAAGCTTCTCAAGAACTGAACGGTACACCATCTTTCCCTCCAGACTCAGGAAGCGATGCTCAAGATAAGAACCAGAGCACCCCCAAAGTGAACCACAGCCGTTGTCAGCAACACTGAAGTTCCAAGGTCCTCCTCCAATGATAAGAGCCAATTTTATCAGGAAAGCCAGCATGAAAAGGTCCTCTGGCAGAACAGCCAAAGAGAACCAGCAGCTCCATGACAGCTTCCCAACAGCTTCTTCAAACAATTTCTACCAGCTCCCAACAGCTTCCTGCTTGTTCTTCAGGTCTACCTCTTATGCTGAGTCATAGTCCTCAGGCGGGCCTCTAACCCAGCATAAGGCTGGTCAGGTCAGCTGGGAGTTACAAGTTGACCAGTTGGCAATCCACCACAGGGGCCAATGATAATCTGACAGGTGGATGGTGGCGATCTGGAGCATACAATCACTGGGCACCTACTGTGCCAGGCAATGTACTAAGAGATTTACATTACTGTAAGAGAATCTTCACAGCAACTCTCTAACTCAGGTAGGCCTAACTTAACTTGGGCAAGGTCACTATACTAGCAAGAGGTAGAGCTGAAATTTCAGATTAGGGATGCTCAACCTGCACTGTTAGTCCCATTTATAGGCTTAATACACAGCACATAAGTTGTCAACACATGAAAACAGAGACATCAAAGAAAAGCTGAGATAGCTGTGTACAGAATTCATATAGAGAACCAGAGCACCCCCAAAGTGAACCACAGCTGTTGTCAGCAACACTGAAAGAATGTTACAGGACAATCTGCTTTCTGCTTGGCCCTGGCCCCAGCACTGAGTGGGACATAGGGACCCCACTGTTTGCCCCTCATCTCTATAAATATGAAAAAAGAAAGCCTGAGGCACAGCTTTCCCACACCTGAGCACACCTTTTTCCCTGCCCTGGGTCACAAACCTCAGTGACCCACAGGCACCAGGGACCCATGCAAAAGCCTAGGTCCTCTCCCCGAGTGTTCCCATCCAGTAAATATTCTCCCACCAATTTTAACTCCTGCCCAGTTCCCCAGTGCATGTCCATCTCTCCTCCCCCATTTTGCCCCCTTCATTTTGCTCCTGGACCACTGTCCAAGTCCTTCCTGCCTGCTCTCTGCAGTGCTGGTATTCGTCCATTCTCCACTCATTAAATACTCCCTCAACAGCCAATATGAAGAGATGAAAACTGAATTTCGGCCATGAGCCAAGAGTTCCTCCTGCCTAGGAACCAGCACCCAAGTTGGGACCCTCTGAAGTCTGAAGGACCAAGTCCAAGCTCCTTCCCTGTGTGCCCAGTAAATACCGCTATCCTCTGGCTGCTTCCAGTCTCTCTACCCTCACTCCCAGACCTCCCCCAATCACACACACTCACGTGATTATAGCTTGACACAATTGATGTGTCATGTGCACTACAAGGCCTTCACATGTACATTTCCACCTTCCTCAACCCATGTTCTAGTCCATATATCTTTTGAAATCAGAGACTGTCTTTTTGTTCATGATTCTATCCTAGTCTCACCATAAAGCCTGAATCACAGTAGAAAATCAACAAACATTTCTGAGTACATGGATGAACAATTAAAGAAGCCCTTAGGTTGAACAGAGAAGATAAATGTCCTTCCTTGAAGTTTTGAGATCCTCCATTTTTCCTCTTGAGTGTGATACTTTGTGGTCCTGAGATGCTCCACAAAATGCCTGGGCAGGCTTTTCCATTGTTTCCTTTTTTCTTTACTTTCATTATCCATCCTTCAACTTGGGTAATTTGATAAAAATGCAAATTCCTTTGAAAAGTACTTTGATCTGGATAGGGTGGGGTTAAATAATAGCCACCCCTTTATCACCTCACTTCATTCATCTCTGTCACCTTCCCAGGAGTGTTTATGTTTCACTTATTAAAACATATCTGATTTACATGTGAGACCTCTCTTTTGAAAGTGAATATATTGGGGCTGGTGAGATGACTCAGTAGAATATGCATTTGCCTGGCAAGTGCAAGGGACTGAGTTCAATCTCCTGTTCTGAAAAAAAAAATTAAAAATTAAAAATTAAAAAAATTATATATATATATATATATATATATATATATAGTCTCTGAGATGGAGCATGCCATATACAGGAGGCCACCTGCCACCTCTTCCATTGAATGGAAGCTACTTTTCCTAAGAATAAGAAAACTTGGCCAATTTTAAGATCATGAGACCCATGAGATTCTTCAAAGCACAAGTTGTCCTAAGTCAGCACAATGGGTTCCTTGTTGTACAGGAACAGTATGGATGTCTTTGTGCGTCGATTTTGTATCCTGCTACTTTACTGATTTTGTCTACCAACATTAACAGTCTTCTGGTGCAATTTTTTTTTTCAATCTTCTGTGTAAAGGATCATGTCATCTATGAATAAAGGTAGTTGGAGTTCTTTCTTTCCTGTGCGCATCCTTTTTACTTCTTTCTCTTCTCTGAGTTCCCTAGCTAAAGTTTCAAGTACTGTAGTGAACAGGCATGGTGACAGTGATCACCTTTGCCCTTACTTCTGATTTTAGTGGAAAATTTTTCTAGTTTTTCCCATTTATCACGATGTTGACAGTAGGTTTGTAATAATGGGCTTTTATCAGTCTATGATGAGATTCTTCTGTACTCATTTTTGTTAGGCTTTTTCTTTTATAAAGAATGAATGTTGGAATTTTTCAAGGATTTTTCTGCATTTTTTGAAAGGATCACATGATTTTTATCCTTATTTCTGTTTATGTGATCTATTATAGCTACAGATGTATATAGTCAGGCCATTCTTGCATCCCTCTACCAATTTGGTTATGATGATATATTATCTTTAAGTTTTTTAATCTTCTGTTTATTTATTTATTTGGTATAGGGTCTTACTATGTAGCTTGGACTCATAATGATCCTCCTATCTCAGTCTACCCAACACTGGGATCACAGGCATGTGCCACCACACTAGGTTTTGTTGGCTAGCGTGGCACTCCCAGGATTCCAGGAGCCAGCACACCATGCAGTACCGGGGATCAGACCCAGGTCTTTGCACTTGCCAAGAAGGCACTTACACTGCTGAGCTATCTCCCCAGCCCCTGATATTTTTAATAATTAGTTCTATTTTGTTTGAAAGTATCTTGTGAGGATTTTTTGTCTACGTTCAGTGGGGAAAATGACCTAATTTTTTTTCTTTTTTGTTAAACCCTTATCCTTTTTTAGTATCAGAAAAATTCTAGCTTCCTTGGCAGTGTTTGAGCTTAGCAGTGCTACTGCTCTTTCAATTTCATGTAAAGAGTTTGAGGAATATTGGTGCTAGAACCTTCCTGAAGTTCTGGTAAAATTCTGCAGTCAACCCATCAGCTCCTGGACTTTTCTTATTTGGTAGGGGTTTTATTACTGCCTCCATTTCATTGACTGTGATTAAGTTCAGGGTTTTGGTAATTCACACATGTCTAGGTTCTCCAATTTATTGGAATATAAATTTTTAACAATCCTCTGTATTTGGGTAGTGTACACTGTTATTTCACTTTTTTATTTCTAAGTGCCTTGATATTGGTACTGATATTCTTTTTCTGTTAAGTTTGGTTTTAAAATATCTTTGAACATTTTAAAGATTCAAGTCTTTACATTATCTAAGTAGTGCAGAATAGACAGTAAGGATTTATTGTTCAGCTTTTCTTCCCAGCTAATCAGTGTCAGCTTATACAGGTATCTCATTTTGAATATGAACCAGATTAGATTTTCAGAAATGACTTTTTATTTGCCCTTTAAAGAATGGGCTTCTCCCTAGTGGCAGCACAACATTTTGCTGATTGTTAGCACATTTTCTATATTGGTGCTGCCCACTGACTTGGTTTTCTCTCATGCCTAGGACTTGGGAAGTGGAATATCACTTTCTTCCAGTTCTTACCCTTTTCTCTTCCTTTTATGTTCCATGTACACTATGGTTTTACTCATTAAAATAAATTACTGTAGTCAAAGCCAAAAAAAATCCAAGTGTTTCCTTCATTGTACTTTTGTGTTACTTTTTCGTTATCAATTTTGTTAATAGATGCTCAGTATTTATAATTTCTTCACTTCTGCTAGCTTCATATATGGATTCTTCTTGTTTTTCTAGAACCTTGAAATGCATGTTATTAGTTTTGTGTCGCTATTCTTTCACTGCGCTCAATCACAGTTTTAAACTTAACCCTTAGAACTGCATTTATTACATCGCATAGCATTGGATACGTTATACTTCCGTATCATTTGATTCTAGGAAATTTTAATTTCTTCCCTGATTTCTTCTGTGATTTGTCGATCATTTAATAATATATTATTTAATCTCCAGGTCTTTATAAACAGTTTCTTTTGCTGTTGATTTCTAGTTTCATTCCTTTCTGTTGATTTCTAGTTTCATTACTATGCAAGGGATTATTTCAACTCTTTGTGTTCATTTAAACATATTTTATCACTTATGATGTAATCTCTTTTGGAAAAAGTTCTATGGGCTGATGACCATACAGAATACATAGAAATTGTATTCTGTTCTGGTTCAATGTAAAACTCTGTAGATATCTATGAAATCCATATATTCAATGGTATGATTTAGCTCTGATATTTCTTTGCCAATTTTTTGTATGGTCAACTTGTTTATGAACAAGAAGGGTACTATGCTGGGGTCTTTCTACCATTTTATGTCCAGTAGTTTTGTTGTATGAAAATGGTGCAACAACTTTTGGTGCATATATATACTGTTAAAGGGAAAAATTCAGCAGAAAAAAAAAGGTAACTTTTAAATATATATGCATTGGATAGAAAAGATGTGGTATTTTTATACAATGCATATATATTTAAAAGTTACCTTTTTCTGCTGAATTTCTCCCTTTAACAGCACATCATGGCCAACTTTGTTTCTTCTAATCTGCCTTGAGCTCTGCTGTGCCTGAAAATAAGATAGCTACTCCTGCTTGCTATCAGGCTCCACTTGCATGAAGTATAATTATCCACATTTTCTCTTGCATGAGCTTCCTTTTAGATAAGGCATGTCTCTTGCAGATAACATTTGTTTGTTGTATTATCCAGTCTGTTAGTCTATGTCTTTTGATTGGGAAGTCAAGACCTTTGACTTTGAGAGTTATTATTGAAAAGTACAGGGCCGCCAAGATAACTCAGCAGACTAAGCGCATGCTTAAGCAAACCCAGGGACCAGGGTTCCTTCTCCAGCACCACATGTCATGCCAGCCCCACCCTTGGGCAAGCTGAACCAGCCACCAAGTCCTGGTGTGGTGGCACAAAGAATTATTACCTGTACACATTCTTTGCAATAAATCTAACCATTATGTAATACAAACATATACTGATGAAAATTAAGATTTTAAATAAGCTTGCTGAACATTTTACTAATTAACTAATTGATTTAATTAATGAAATCCTCTTTTAGCTCATTAAACGTGTCTTGGATTTTCTTACATGTTTCTTTTTTGATCTCTTCAAAATCCTGACCATTTGAATTTTTAGTGCTTTGTTTGTAACTCCATCCACATCAGTGCCTGCAATCTCTGTTTGGAGAATTAAGGGCTTGGGAGGCATCTTCTCTCGCTTTCTCATGTTTATACTGTTTCTGTGCTACAGGTTGACAATCAGTTAAGGTAGAGAAACTACCATACCACAACGCAACCATGAAAATGCAGAAAGCCCGGAAGAGACAAGTGACCACTAAGAGCCAGTCAGCAGCACCAGCCCAACAAACCAAGGATTAGGATTACAATGACTTCACAGCTGGATGTGACCACACCCTTAAAAAAACTAAAGCTAATCCTTCTTAAACAGTGTAATAGAATTCATACGAAGTGTACCCTTCCAAGCTTGTCCTAAGACCCCACCAATCGTATGTTACCAAAGCCTGGCAGGGACAAACAAAAAATTATAAACCAATTCCTCTGACAGTCTTCACAAGCAAAAATGATATTTAAAAAACCTAGAAATACAGCTTTGACATCAAATCCAAAAGATCATTTACCATGATCAAGTTGATTTCATCCCAGAGGGGAATAGCTGGTACAAAATGCAAAAATACATAATCATAACGCATCATCACACAGGATAAAAGATAAACATCGCAAGACCATCCTGTTACACTCAGGAAAGGCAGTTGATAAAATTTAGTATCACTTCCTGATTTAAAAAAAATCATAAATTCCAACCTAAATGTCATATTCAGACAGATTCTTTAGTGAATAGCGATATTTATTTGGTAACAGCAGAGCACTGCGAAAGGATAAGTTAATAGTTTGATACAGAATAATAGGGATCTGCTATTCTCATACAAATCATTCATTGAAAAATGTCTTCAAAAATATTTAAACTGAAGCAAAATTCAATAAATTTAAAATTCAGCCTCTCAGTTACTCCAGACACTTTTCAAGTATTCTGTTGGAGAGCACTGATCTGGGATTTGATGATAAAATGCAGAAATGAAGATGCTTTGCCAGCATTCTCAAGAATGTGGAAGTAGGAAGGACAGGAAAACTACAGTTATTTTAAAAATTACCTATGTAATATTTCACATATTAGAAAACTATAAGAAATAGTGGAGATCAGTTTTCTCCCTCAATGCTCAATATTGTCAAATATTTATACTTGTTTCTTTGATTTGTGTTATAATATTAAGATAACTGAGGCTGGGTAATTTATAAGGAAAATGGTTCATTGGGTTTGTAATTTTGATGGATGGAAAGTCCAAAAAAGCATGGCCTCTGCATCCAGTAAGGGTAACACTTCACCACAAGATACTGGGCTCAGAGAAAGGGCATTGGCATATACAGAAGGAGCCAGGCACAGGAAATGGCCTCACTTCACAACAATCTTCTCTCTCAAGAACTAACTTGTCCTTTGAGAACTGCATTCATCTCTTCCAAGGTGGAACCTGTAAGACCTCATCAGCTTTCACCACCACTCAGCTCTTAGAGATCATCACCTCTCAGGGTCACTACGTTGGGGAGAGAACCTCTAGTGCATGAACCTTCGGGAGAGACACTGAAACCGTAGCAATTTGTCCAATTTTATTTCTCTTCTTTTCTCTCTTCTAAAAGTGAAAACAAGAAAGAAAACACAACAGACACAACAGAGGTCCAACCAGGTTCTTAAATGAGTCTAATAAGCCCTCCATGGAAAAGTTCAAAGATACGGGGTATTGGGTTAGGCACAACAGTGTGGTCAAAGAGCCAGGGAACCTGGGTTAAAAGTTTCCTGGAAAAATAAGAGTGTTCTAGAATATATGGAATTCAGAGCTACCTTGATTGTACAGGATGATGCCTAAAGATGCTTTTTCTGGAGTCAGACATGGAGAACACGTCTTAAAAGAGCCAGACCCAAACTTTAAACTCGTTTAAGTAAATAAGCATTAGCTGATGACAAACTACTTCAACATCATGTTTTGGTTCTTATCATTGGAGAAATAAGCCACTTGCAAACTCTGCAACTGTTGTCTTCTTAAAAAGGAGTGAAGGTGCTTTTGTAGGTCTTGGATAATGTTGACGATGATCTCTTGGTAGTGTGGGGAGCCCGGACTGAGGGAACTGTCACCCTAATGGTGAGAAATATAATCATTTTTAAGTATCAGAAATCAAGTGGCACCTCACTGTGTCAACTCCTTTCATGCAAAGAAAGTGGTTATTTGTTGCCCAATACTCAAAAAAAGATCCATTACTAAGACTGTAATAAATATGCTCCTATGTCTGAAAGCAAAAAGAAAGGAGAAAGAGAGAAATGTCTTCATTTAGGTTTACAGTCTGTGCGAAACCCTCTAAATTTCAATATTGAAAATTAATTACTGTTTTGCTGTCATTAAGGGATGAAGATACAACCAAAGATATCTGAAGACACTCTACTGGATTTGAAGAAGAGTTCACAAGCCCAGGGTTGCAGCTCTAGGAAAGCAAAGAGGCAAAGAAGAGGAGCCTCTAAAAAAATCGAAAATAGATTTGAAAATATGACCCATCTGTCCCACTCCAAGGTGCATATATAGAGGAAATTACATTAACATTGAAAAGATATATATTCATAACCATGTTTATTGCAACACTATTCCCAATAGCCAAGATATGAAATCACCAAAATACAGTATGTAGCATATTTCCCTGAAAATAAGACCAGGTCTTCTAGTATCAGTTATGCCCCAAAGATGTAATAGTGCTTACTGCAGGGGATTTTTAATGTATAATAATCTACATTTATTCATGTACAAAAATCTACATTTATTAAAATACAGTCATGTCACGTAACCCTGAATTGTGGCCTGAACTTCTTGGATTCCACCCCCTGTCTTGCATGTCCAGCAACGGAACTCTCCTTAAATGAGCACTTCTTGTCCCTGTAGCCTGGCCATAGTGCACTGGCAACACAACAGCTGTGTGATTTTATCCCATGAATTCTTCACCCAAGTCACCACTTCTTTCAGAATAGACCTCACACAATTTCCATTAAATCAAGTGTTAATTGAAGACTTCAGAGACAGGCATGGCAACAAAAATGATGGCACTTAAGTGTGAAGGTCCACACAAAAGCAAAAGAAATTAAATTGCTGGCACCAGAATTCAGAAAATGTTTCTTTACTTCACACAAGTGCATTGTCCACTGCAACAGACAATGTACTGAATCATAAAGATTCTTATTAGACACAGCCATGGCCATTTGTTGTCACATGCTCACATTATTTGTGCATTATGTCTGTACTCTGGTTATTCAGCAATAAGTCTTGAGTTCATATGTTTACATAGAATTTACCTCTCACCCAAAGTTGTACAGTTATGTATTTATAAAAATTTAATTGTAATTTATATTATCATGTAGTAAAGTACTAATGTCAACAATATTTATATTAATTAGGTATAATATTATTTTATAGTTCAATATATCTCATGTGTTGTGACAGATGTACTAAATGTGTCCATCTAGCCAGAAAACTTAAATGACACTTATTTGGGAGATAGGGCTTATATTATGAACATCCTGAAAAAAAGTCACACTAAGGCTAATTATCAGGTTAGGTCTTATTTTCAGGGAAAATACAGTATACGCCATGGAGTATTTTCAACCATAAAGAAAAGAATAAACTCCTGCTTTTGCAGGAAAATCTACATAACTAAAGGATATTAGGTTATGAGAAATAAGCTAGACATTCATGAGTAAATATCTTATTGTATGCTTCATTGCATATGTGGAAACTAAAAAAGAAAATGAATTTGAATGTAGAAAAGGCACTGTTAGGGACTGGGAAAGAAGCCACAAGGACAAAAAAGAGACGATAGATGAGTGGCAGATGGACACAACCAATGCCTGACGTGTGTGTGAAATTACACATGCTGAGTCCCATTCAATGCTATAATTAAAAAAAAAATAAATAAATTGGGAAATATTTAAAACTCTTCCTTATTGAACTAGGTGACAGTCTGAGAGGAGCTATGCTGGGTTAAGCAATGGCTCCCCACCGTGTCCAAGTCCTAGCCCCTAGGGAAAGAATGAATATGTCCTCGATTATCACCATGGGCACAGTGTAATCACAAAGGTTTTTACAACAGAGATGTCACATAATGACTGAATCAGAGACATCTGAAGACATAACTAGCAATCATGGATATATTGTATATTGAAAACAATATCGTGAAATTATTTCTGACATTTCATACACCCTGAGAATTGCTTCTAATAGAAAAAGGGTAATTTGTTCCAGAATATAAAAGACCATGGTTATTTTACTGTGTTGAAACATACATAATCTGAAATCTGTCATCTTATTTTTAAGTGTACAGTTCAGTGGCATTAAGGACATTTGAACTGTTAGACAACCCACATCAGCATGCATCCCAGGAAAGTGCTCGTCATCCTAAATGCTCGTCATCCTCTGTGCTGTTAAACAATAACTATCCACCTTTACCTCAGTCCCTTACAGTGGCCATTCTACTTTCTTTCTGGAGACATATTTTATTTTTGCAAGTAAACTAAAAGAAAAAGGAGTCTCTCAGCTACCCAACAGATCAGTAGCATGGCCCTGCCAATGGAGAGGCTTCTGAACCTTTGGCGGAGTTAGACCTCAGTAAACCCATCAAAAGATGACGTAATAATGAGTGAACTAAACTTAACACAACTGCCCACCAAGCACACCAGCTTAGCAATGAGGCACACTGTGAAATACTGATTCATCATCCTCCGTAGATGCAGCTGACTGGGAGCTGCAGTTCACTGGCCTGGACCAGGATCATAAGACTTTTGAACTGTGCATCACTAACTCAGGAAAAGACAAGCATTCATATTACAAGTATAGTTTATACTGAAATCTTATCTCTCACACCGTAATAACGTTGAAAGGTTATCACCCAGTTTAGCATAAATCAGAAAAATCTGCAACTTCATTTTGTCCCAGTGAAACCCATTCCAGAACTTCAACCCCCTTCGAAGCAAGTCAGTTTGTGCTAACTTATTATAGTAGCAATAAAGTCACACAGAGGCAAACAACAGAAGAGGAGTAGCCAGGCAGAGGGCTGGGCAGGCTGAAGGCTGGTAGGGGAGTTAGGGAGACAGACAAGCAGGGAGCAGGTTGAAAGGCAAGCAGGAAGGGAGGCTAGGAAAAGAAGAAAAGGAGAAGGGCAGATGGCCAGGAGACCAGAATCAGGCTCTGAGGGGGAAGAAGGGGAGGTGAACAGGAAGAGATCAAGATGTGGATGGACAGAGAAGTGGGACACAGGAGCCAGGGAACATGCAGTGGAAGACAGCAGGCGTATGGTGATGTCACTGTCTCCAGTAGGATTGGGGAGCTTCCTGACATGTAGATGAATGTCCTGCTTGGACTTCAATGCAAGTATTCTCCTGGGATGGGGACCCTGGTGGGGTCTGGCAGAAGCTCACAGTGAAGAAGCATCAAGGCCACAGCCACCTTCTATTTACTCACTAAGGTGTTTTCCCAAGGTAGTTCCTGGATAAAGAAGGAACAGTGAAAAAAATGAAAAATGGCCTGAGGACCCATTCTGGACTCATCAGCCCCCGAGCCCACCCCAGAGCTGAACATGCAGGTCCCTCTGTTGTGGGGCCAGCTCAGCCCCTTCACTTCCTGCTCACTCAAACCTCGACTCCAGGCCATGGGTCACACTTTCCTGACCCTTTGCAAGGGCTCCTACTTCTCCAGGGCTAGTTCTAACTTTACTTAGGAATGCTCAGGCACTAAATCTCTTCAAAGATGGCACCAGCACTATGAAGGGCAGAATCCAATGATACCAGTAACTTAGAGTCAATCATTGGGCTATTTACTGCCTCCCTAACATATTATAGTTTCCTGTGTGCTGTACAGCTGTCAGAGCTACAGGTGGGCACACTCTAAGGGATCACTACCTAAGGGAGGAAGCAGGGACGCAGATTCTCAGAGAAAGAAGACAAGATGAGTTGGAAAGGACATTAGAGTAGCATGGGAGGTAGGGGGTTGTGGACAGAAGCAGGCGAGGGAACCTTGGAAGCCATCCACCATCTCTCCTCTCTGTTGGTTCTTCTGCTTTCTGCTCAGTGATGAATCTCCAACCTCTTCCTCCCCTCTTCAACATACTAGTGCTGTAGCCTCTAATTCTACCCCAGAAGTGTCCCCATTTGCCATCTTCAGCATCCTCCCCTGAAAATCTCTGATTTCCTTGTCTTTCTTCTGCTCACTGACCCTCTGATGCCCTCCATCAGGCAATTCTGTGTCCAACTGCTACAGCCCTGTTCACCCACACTTGTTTGTCCTGGCTCACATCTTGATTCCTGTTCTCAAAATCATTGAGCATGTCCTCCCTCTACCTCTGCCTATGCATCCTGAAAGCTCGGGACAATGATTGCCTGGCTCTCTTACCATCAGTGCTTGACTCAAGGACATACCATGGTCCAGGGACTAGGACAGTTTCAGGAACACAGAACATTCCAGAAACTATTCATGAGTGAGTGAGTGAGTAAAAGGATAAAGGCAAGAATGAAATCTCTCTTGAAAATAGGCACCTGATTCAGAATAATAATCCTTTGTTCCTGTCACTGAACCAGGGGCAGAATCCTGCATCTCTGTGTTCCACTCTCTTCGTATAGAGAAACATATTTTTAAATATGCTTGAATTAAGTCAGTTAAAATTTAAAAATCAAATCAAATGCAACAAAATAAATATAGCTTGGTAAAATATTTTTACCAAGCGATTGAGCTACCTCATCCTCATCTGTCCTTTAGTGGCAATGTCATGACTTGGAGCTGTTGTCTAAGAAGAACGGCCCAATCGAGGAAAGCACTTTGTCCTGGAAAGCTTGGTTTGTAGAAAAACAATATGTTTTAGCACTTTTCTGTGAAGGTTAATTCAGCCTCATAGAATTCACAGAATTATTACAGAGAAGTTTATATTTTTTTAATTATTTTTGAGCTTTTTGTCAGTATCTAGTCTATACATCCTACATTCTTTATGGATTCCCACTGTGATCATTTTGGAGCACAGTTGTCTATTGCAGCTGCTATTTTATCAGTATGTTTGATATTGGCCATAGCAGAGTCTGCAATACAGCATAACAAAATAGTGCTTTTTCTCTGCAAAGCACTTTTGGATCCTCAGTCTCATTTTTGCCACAATTTGACTAGGTGGGCCATTCCTATGGTGTAGGGCTTACATACATAATTTTGTCAACAAAATTATGAGAAGACAGACACATACTATGAACATTGGTAAGCAGTGACATTTAAGTGTGGCTGAAACTAAAAGATGTGTGAGATAACAATGCCCAACCTTGTACAATGAGTGGCCAGTTGTCACGTATATGTCTTCAACAGTGGCAGTTCCATGCCTCATCATGGTGGCTGAATGGAGAATTAAGTAGAAATGATGCTGAGCTGCACTGACAATGTAGGAACAGAGAGAAACCAAACCAAACCTAAAGGTTGGTTTACACGAGAAAAATCTAATTCTGAAAATTCATACTTTGAAAGCAAACAACAAAATACAATGAAGTGTATAACACTTCAGACACAGAGTATTCTGGTTGGCACTTAGAAAAGGCACCGGGTCAGCATCTTCATTGTATACCTGAAACACCATCTTTCTTTTGTGGACACAGACACAACATGTAGGGTCCCCTCCTTGAAACACCAACACCAAGAGCATGCCTTAAGATGTTACATAGGAACAGAGGATCGCAAACACAGGAATGTGCCAGTGGCAGTATTTTTCCCCCACGGCATCACTAAACGAAGATGCCTCCGTCCTAGTGAAAAGGGCAGGAATAAACGACTGTGATGGGCAGGGTCCAGGGAAAATTGAAAAGGATCAGACCCCTGAAGGAAAAGTGGTAGGCCACGTCCCTGCTTTGAGTCTTTGAGGGGACAGAATGTCCATTGTGGGGAATAGGAGAAGGTGTTGTCCTTGAGAGGTCACCCTTTCCCTTTTCTTACCTCCAAGCCTTCCTACTTCCAGGTTTAGCCACTCCTTCAGATTTCAGTAAAGGCAATAAATGAAGAGTGTGACTATTATTCTTATAGTCAAGGTAGGAGACATTGACAGACATTTTTCCAATAAGGTGGATTCCTTCTCCCTCAGTCTGCAAGAGACATGCACATAGAAAAGGTGTGGTTCCATATACAGCATCACTTTGAACAACATTATCACCTTCCTGGGAGATGATGTAAGTTTTACAAAATATCTAAGCACAAAAAGAACAGAAAATCGCCAACAGAAAGTAAACCCAAGAAAGTACCAGTGACCTCTTATTTGGACTAACAGAGGAGACAACTCATAATCATCAAATGTCTTCCAATAAACAAACAAACAAAAAAAAATGTCTTCCAAGAGCCTTTGGAAAATAATCATTAACTTAACCAGTAATCACAAGCACCCTCCAAGGATATAGCATTGCTTCTCATTTTTTCAAGTGATATCTCTCTGATTCTCAGAAAAAAAATTGATTATCTTAATGTCCTACATAATTTCAAGGTTGAAAAACAGACATAATGTAAATGTAGTGAGTGGCAACATTCTACTACAGTGCAGACCTCAAATGTGGTCTTCAGCTGCTTTCTTCTGCCAACCTTTAGGGCTCGTGAGATCCTGGACTACATCTGACCCATAGCAGAAGATTTTCTCATCTGTCTTATTTAGCTAGACTATGTGAGAAATAATCACCTCTCCCTTTTCCTTTTAATTCTCACTCTACCATCCATATCTCAGAGAATAAAATTATAGGGCAAAAGTCTCTGGCCACATGTATAGACTAGCATTAAAGAGCTTTTACTGAATTCAAACTGTAATCAAGCATATAGTACATCTCATACTAATTTCAAAGTAAGGCTCCAATTCATTGATATGTAATGGGAAATGCAGAGAAGGTCAGAACTGCTGAAGAGCATGGGAAATCATGACCCTCCCTTTCCCTGCTGAGTGCTTAGGTGAGTGAATCTGAGAAGACTGTACCTTTGGTAAGGAGCAGCCATAGGGAAGATGACAGATTCACTGTGCTCTCAACTTAAACATGATACTGATCAATAGAGCCTCTGGGCTTCCTTGATGTGCATGGTGATATACAGCATGTGGTTCAGATGCTCGTCGAATTAAGTTCATCCTGAAGTGCACACAAGGCCAGAGCAAAGCAAGTTCTTTCTACAGGAGATGCTATGCTTTCCCACTTTCTGAGGTCTCACCAGGTGATAGAGGATCCATTACCCAGAAGTCTCTGGATTTCTTCTCTATACAACTGTGAATGCTTCAGGTGCACAGCCAGAGCATAAAGAATCCAGGATATGCTTCTGGCTGAAGTTTTACAGCCACCAAACATTAAGATGTTCACATGGGTATTTAGTCTTTGTCAGAGAATCTTCCCATTCTTCATCTGGGGGAGAAAATAGTCAAGTGAACAGATTTGTCCATCACTCTACTCAGAACAAAGCCTCAAGCCTCTTCCACACACACACTCACCTTGCCAAACAGGATATCCAGGAATTCCAAGTGTCTGTTTCACCTCATTTTCTCTAGTTCTCCATCTTCCTGCAGCTGAGCCTTCCTCTGCTTGATTTGGTCTGTCCCAGGACAGCAGTTACCATGGAGAGCCACGAAAATGAACAGCCCACAGTGGATGTGCCATGTGCCTGTCCCCTGCTTCATGTGCATATCCCCTGCTCTATTTTACATGTGCCCTGTTCTCCTGCAGAGCTCAGTATAAGTATGTTCTTTGGGTTTGCAATGGGAGCTTGGCATGATCTAATGAGGTCAGGTCTCCTTTTAAAAGCAGAGTCCACTGAGACCTTCTTTAATGTGAGGCCACAAACTCCCTGCCTACTGCTTAGCACCCTCATGTCTCAGCTTCTTTGCACTATGGATATCCCAGCATGAGTGTATTCCAGGTGCTTCAGGGGAACAAAGGTTCTGATTATTTCTGAGGGGTGACAATCAGTTCATTTGGGCTGAACTGAGTAAAGAGTAGACTCCAAAAAATGAGGTAGAACCTGTGTACTCAGGAGTGATATGGTAGACACGGTGAGCCCAGCAGCCACCAGAGGTCAACCTGTAGATAATGTCATTATGATGAAAGAAAGACAGTCCTCATACAGGAGGAAGGATAGCAGGTTGTTTATGTTCTTAATGGTTTTCATGTAGGACTGGAAATTTCTGAGAGAGAGAATGAAGAAAATACTAGAGATGATTAGGTCTGACTGGAGGCAGAGTGGGCTCTGAGTGAAGATTCACTGACACAGTAGGATTGATAACATTTCCTTCTTACAACCCTTGTGACTCTCAGTCCTTTAGACGATATCCTGAGGAGCCAAGCTTTTGTCTGTGCTAGGTGTCATTGTGCACAGATGGGGCAAGTTTGGGTCTAGTCTGAAATTTGAGCTTGACCTGCAGCTGAGGTGAGGAACTTGCTGTGTGTGAAGCTGCCCATCTACTTCTGAGTCCACTGTTGCTCTGAGAACAAGAAATATGCAACTAAGGAGTTATCACAGATCTATTTACCTGGATTCTGTCCAGGGGGCTAATGGCACACTTCATGATGGTATCCAGAGACATCAAGGAGATGTGTTGAAAGATCTCCAGAGGGGAGTCCTTGGAGCTGAGCTGCTCCTATTTGTCCTCTGTTGGGAGTGAACATTGTCCTCCTTAACTCCTCCTGAAGATCTGTGCTAATTAGACCAAGGTCCTTCTCTATAGTTCCAGATGCCCAGTTTAGACACCTTTACTTGGGAAAGTAAATGTTTTTCAACAAACTAAGATTGTGAAACCAATTGCTTATAAACTATATCTACTATGAAAAAATTACTATTAAAAATTAAAGCTGAAGGAGCTCAGCTGAGCTGAAGCTACCTCTGCCACCATTGTAGAGACAGATAGACACAAGACAGCTATGGGGACCTGATGAGCCCTGTCCTTTGCTCTCACTCGACCTCTACTGGAGCTCAGCTGAGTTGCAACCACCTTTTGCACTGATAGTGGGAGCCTTGGTGAGCCCTGCCTTGCACCCCCTCACCATGGAGACAGCCTTATGGAACTTCAGCCTGCCATCATCATTATTAGAGATTTCTTGAGCTGTGGCACACACACACACACACACACACACACACACACACACACGTGTGCATGCACAGAAGTTATGCTGAAGCCCTCAGAGTGGGAGATGTGGTGAGCTTACCTGTTCTCCCACTATCATGGGAGCCTTACTCACCCACCCCCCGCCCCCCAGCCCTCTACCATCACTGTTAAATCTGGGTGAACATGACGAGATTCAAAAATGTCAAAAGAAAAGAATAAAAGACAATCTCAGATCTCCAGCCCACCCAGAGCAAGTCCAGGAGACAAGGTCATAAAAAAAAAAGAATTAGAAGTCACACACCTGAAATTTCTGAAATGATAGCAACTGAAGTAAAGAAACAACTTCATGAGGCTATAGTATAAATCACATAAGAAATCATCTCCCACATAAAAAAGAAATGACAACAATCATGAAAGAATTGCTTAGTATATCTAAAGAAGACATAGATAAGAATAGAGTAGAATTGGAAAGTGATGGAAACATTGAACAAACAATACAGGAAAGAACTAGAATGCATGAAACAGATTCAAACAGATAGCCAGGAAATTAAGAATTCTATTAAAAGCTGGCAAAACCACTTGAACAAAACTGAACATAGAATTTCGGACCTTGAAGACAGCATTGCAACTAGTGAATGTGAAAGGAAAGATCTCTTAAAAACAACAAGGCATCAGAAAACAGCTGCAAATGTTGCAAAGAAAAAAAATACAAGACTAATAGGTACCAATGGAACAGCAGGAGTCAACACAAATGCCATAAAAAGACTATGTGAGGAAGTAGTAGCAGAAAATTTCCCAAACATGGGAAGTGAATCTGACATATAGATTAGTGAGGCAAATAGAACTCCAATTAGCCACAATCAAAATAAATCTACACCCAGATGTGTAATAGGAATTCAGCAAAACAACACAATATTAAAAGCAGTTTCAAAAAAGAAACAGATCGCATACAATGGAAAGCCCATCAGAATCACAGCAGATTTCTCAACACAAATCATCAAATCAAGAAGATCTTGGAACGAGATAGTTCAGATCTTTTTTTTCCTTGAATCTTTTTATTGGTACATTTTATATATACAGTGATAGCATTCATCATAGGGGAATTGTACCTTGCTTCAAACAATAGTTTCAAGCATTTTTTTAAAAGATTTAAAATTTCTGAATTTAGCTCAACTTATAATACCACAGTTCCAAGAAAAAAAGAACCTTTTGCAAAGACATTTAAATAAAATCATACCAAGATGCACAAAAATGAAATTGTCCAAAACTTCTTGTAAAGAAAA
>NW_004524788.1:1913409-1957822 GCF_000260255.1 Octodon degus
ACTGCATTTTGTTCCTT
Source organism: Octodon degus (assembly GCF_000260255.1). NCBI lineage: Eukaryota > Metazoa > Chordata > Mammalia > Rodentia > Octodontidae > Octodon > Octodon degus. The sequence goes on from NW_004524788.1 coordinate 1,913,427, forward strand.
CTTTTTGTCATTTTGCATACCACTGTCTTCTGACCTTTGGTGTAGAGCTTAGGTAGAGTTATTACCTTAGCACCAGGTCCAGGATCTACAAAGTTCAGATTCCTCCAGGTGGATGTTGTTTGGATCTGGCTGCTGTGCTCCACTTCTTTCTGCTGCAGCCATTAGAGTTGAACCCTTTGTGTCTCTCTGGCAAAATGTTCTGCTCCTGAATCAGCTGGATGGGTCTTGCCTCTAGTCTCTTTGCAGGGAGTTCTGCTGAAGGGTTCCTCGCTGGGCCTGCACTCTGGGTCGAATGAAGATCCGCAGGCCCTGGGTGGTCTCACTCACTCACAGGGCCTGGGCTCTGGGTCTGTTCAGGATCCTGCGGGCCCCAGGTCATCTCACTCACTGGGCCTGCACTCTGGGTCTATTCAGGATCTCATGGGCCCCAGGTCCTCTCACTCGCTTGCCGGGCCTGTGCTCTGGGTCTATTCAGGATCCGGATGCCCCGGGTCATCTCCGATAGTTCAGATCTTAAAAGAAAACAACTTCCAACCCAGATTGATGTACCCTGCAAAACTATCTATCAAATTGGATGGTAAGATAAGATAAATCCATGACAAAGAACAACTGAAGAAATTCATGGCCACCAAAGCAATCCAACAAAGACTACTAACAGATATTCTAGATAAAGACAAAAACAACCACAATTTTAACAAAACCACAGAGGAACCACCATGCAGAGCAAGCAGTTAAACAGAGGGGAAAAGTAGGACCCCTACAGTAGGAAAATAACATGACAAAGATAAGCTAATACACATTAGTTATAACCATCAATGTAAATGGCTTTAATTCACCAATCAAAAGAAGCATCCTGGCACAGTGGGTCAAGAAAAAAAATCCCACAATATTCTTTATCCAAAAAACACATTGTAGTGGATTTCTAACTTATTACAACCAGAAAAATTTAATTAGCCTAGTGCTGGGTGTGCGAGGCCCACCTGAAGATTGTTGCTAGAAGCATAAAAGGCAGAACAGAAGTTGTCAGTATGCTCTTAGGGATGCTATTTAGAGAAGCTGTCGGAGTTGTTGGAAGCTACTAGTTCTCTTGTGTGGGCTATTCTGTTAGAGGTCCTTGCCATGCTGGCTTTCCTGATGAACTTGGCTGTTCTTGTTGGAGGAGGAGCTCAGGACCTCATTGTCACTGACAATGGCTACAGTTCATTTTGGGAGAGCTCTGGTCCTCATCTTGCACATCATTTCCTGACTCCAGAGAGGAAGATAGTACACTGCTCAGTCTTCCAGAGAAGCTTGGCATGGCTTTCCTAATGGGAACTCAAGTTTTCTCATTGCTGAAAGAGCTCAAGACATCACTGTTGTTGAGGAAGGCTATGGTATCTTTGGAGTAGCTCTGTTGCTTAGCTTGAGCATTGCTTTCTTGCTCCAGTTCAGATCCCTCAGCCTGCTAGCACAAATCTTTCATTGTACTGGCACAGACTTTTGAGCTTCTACTACTGAACTATGGGCCTTCCCAGCACAGATACATGAAGTAGGCCTGCACAAGATGCTGTCATGGACTCCAGACCTCCAATTGGACTTGTGGGAGGCATTGTTATGAGCTCTAGCTGTTTTTGCTGGACTTATACAGATATTATAATCCAAACTCTCAGCTACAGTTTTTGGTCTTTAGTGTACACAGATTTCCTGCACTTCTTATATATGGTTCTTTGTGCAAATCCTTATAAAATATTATAAAATTATCCCTGTATTATATTATTCTCCTTGTAGTAACTCCAAACCACAACACACATTTAACTCAAAAAGAAATTCATAGGCTGAAAGTCAAAGGATGGAAAACAATACTCCATATGACAAGAACCCAGAGAAAAGCAAGTGTAGCTATTCTGGTAGCTGACAATGTGAACCTCAAATTAAGAGTGACTAAAAGAGATAAAGAATTTTCATTTTATAATATTATTATAATTCTACATACTTGTATGGGAAAACTACACTAAGAGATAACAAATCCAATATAGAGGTACCCAACTATATAAGACTATAAGACAAATTTTACCAGACATAAAAATTCAAAAGAGCAATAGCACAATTGTAATGAGGTATTTAACACCCCATTGACACAAAGAGACAGATCAACTATGTAAAATATCAACATAGAAATAATAGAACTAAATTAAACTTATGAAGAAATGGACTTAGATCTTTACAGAGTGTTTTAACCAACAAAGTCAGATGCACATGAGACATTCTCCAGAATAGTCCATATACTAGCACATAGAGCATGCTTAAATTAATGCAAAGAAATTGAAATTATCTCATGCATACTCTCTAATCATAGCACAATGAAACTGGAAATTATTGACAGAAAAAAACAGTAAAAACTCCATAAATACATGGAAACTAAATAACAACCTCCTGAACAATCAATGGGTCATAGGTGAAATTAAAGAATATTTACAATTAAATGAGCATGCAAATACAACTTACTGGAACCTGTGGGGTACAATGAAAGCAGCCCTAAGAGGGAATTTACAGTGGGAAAGTCTCACAGTAGGAAAAGAGAATGAGCTGAAATAAACAATGTTATGCTACACCTGAAGCTCCTAGAAAAAAAGAGCAAGTCAAGTCCAAAACCCATAGAGGCAGGAAATTATAAAGTTCAAGCAAAAATAAAATTAATGGAGACAAAGAAAACAATACAAAGAATTGAGTTTGAGAGCCGGTGGTATAGTTCAGCGGACTAAGCACTTGCTTAGGTAAGTGCAGGGGCCAGGGTTCGATCCTTGGCTCCACATGCCACACTGGCCCCGCACCCAAGCACTCTGAGCTGGCAATGGAGTCTGGGAGTGGTGGCGTGTGCCTGTAATCCCAGCACTTGGGAGGCAGAAATCAGGAGGATCACTTCAAGTCTGGACTGTGTAGTGAGACCCTGCACCAAAAAAATAAATAAATAAATAAAAATAAGAATAAAAACAAAAAAAAAAACCTAAAAAGAGTTGATTCTTTGAAAACATAAATAAAATTGATAAACCCCTAGCCTACTTTAGCAAAAAAAGAAAAGAAAAAATTCAAATTCATGCAATAAGGTATGAAAAGGGTAAAATCATTACAGACCCCATAGAAATTCAGAAGATCATCAGTACCTATGTCCAATATCCTCACTGTCGCAGGATGGAAAACACAGAAGAAATGGACAGGTTCCTAGATACATATGAACTACCAAAGATGAACAAAAAGATATAAAAATTCTGAATAACTCAATATCAGTGAATAAAATTGAAAATGCAATCAAAAACCTACCAACAAAGAAATGCCCGGGTCCTGATGGATTTAAAACCAAATTCTACAAGAAAATGAAAGAAAAGTTAATGCCAACTCTTCTCAAACTCTTCAATGAAATTGAAAATGAAGCAATTCCTCCAAACTCATTCCTGAAGGCAAGTATTATTCTGATACCAAAACCAGAGAAGAACCCAAACAAAAAAGAGAACTACAGGTCAATCTCCCTAATGAACATAGATGCAAAAATCTTCATTGAAATACTAGCATACAGAATGCAGAAAATCATCAAGAAGATTATACATCATGACCAAGTGGGATTCCTCCCAGAAAAGCAGGGATGGTTCAATATATGCAAATCCTTAAATGAAATACACCACATCAACAGAGTCAAAGACAAAATCACATGATCATCTTAGTAGATACAGAAAAAGGTTTTGCCAAAGTTCAACACTCTTTTATGATTACAAAGCTTTACAGAATATAAAAATAGATGGTCTTTACCTCAACCTGATAAAAGCCATTTTTGACAAAACAACAGCTAATATCATACTAAATGGACAAAAATTGAAGGTCTTCACTTTAAAATCAGGAACAAAGCAAGGATTCCACTGTCATCACTTTTACTCATTATCTTCAGATTAGAAGATAATGTTCTGGAACCAGCCAGAGAAATTAGATAAGAGAGAAAATAAAAGGAATAGTGATTAGAAAGGAAGAAGTGAAATTTCATTATTTGTAGATGATATGATACTCTATATAGAAGATCCCAAAAACTCCACAAAGAGGCTTGTAGATTCAAAATTCAAACTAAGTAACATAGCAGGATACAAAGTCAATACTCAAAACTCAATAGCATTTTTGTACACAAATAACAAATTCAGGGCCATTCAAATAACTCAGAGGATTAAAACACCTACAAGCAGGCTCAGGGGCCAGAGGTTCCACTTACCAGCCACCAAGCATTCCCAGAATAAGATGAAGAGTTTACAAGAAATATAGGTAGGGCCAGGGAGAAGGCTCAGTAGAATAAGCGCTTCTCTGGCAAGCGCAAGGGTCTGAGTTCAATCCCTAGTTCCACCAAAGAAAGAAAGAAAGAAAGAAAGAAAGAAAGAAAGAAAGAAAGAAAGAAAGAAAGAAAGAAAGAAAGAAAGAAAGAAAGAAGCATAGGATAGGGAATGTATGTCTTCAGCACCAAAGACTGAGAGAGAGCTTTGCACTGTCTACGATGGGAGATCATTTAGTTGTCGCCTTCTCTTTTCAAACTACAATCATTGTGCATATGAAGCTCCTCTTTTGGATATTAGGCAATATATATGTAACAGATTATCACAGTTGGTTTAAATGAGAAAAGAATAAAGACAAATTCATCACTACATAGCTGTTTTATATCTCTAGCACTAAGTAATAATTGTTGACTCTACCCTGAGTTGTGCCAGGGAGAATACTAAATAGAGCATTGAAGCATTGGTGACTGTGAACTGCCATTTTTTCTGGAATATCATGTATATAGGTCACTGATATGTCCAGAAAGATTTGCTGCCTCTGGAATGGGGTCTTTCTCTTATCTGATCTCCCTAGAATCACCTTGATATAGTCAGAGTCACAGATCATGAAACCGACTTGGAAATCTCAAAGTCATTCTGGGCAAGAACTTGGGAACTTTTCTACCTCAGAACCTGCTCAAGTGCCTCATCATTGTTGATCTGGTACCAGAGAAAAGACAAGTCATTAAAATCAAATCATCTTTTATTTCTAGATTTCAGCCAGACCTAAAGGACAGAACACCAGAGGAACATAGTTCTGGGTGTTTCAGCAAAAGTTAGGCATGGAGCTGGTGGATGATCTACTTTGGGTATCATATAGAACTTTGATGTCTTTTGGGACTTTCTCCTTTCTGGAGTGGGAAACTGGTGGAGGTCTATAAGAAGATATGTGCCTTAGATGAACCAAATGAGAATCAGACCACTAGCTCTCCTTCTGAGCTCCATATATCCTCCTTTTAAGTCTGTTCAGTGTGCAATCCCTTGTTGATCCCTTCTCCCTGATGCTCTGTACCTCACTGTATGGCCCCCTGCACATGGACTGGCAGGATAGGTCAACACTGCTATTGTCTAACACTTATGTTGCTCCTTTCTCTCAGCCCAACATCACTCCACACTGCTGTGCATGTTTGCACGAGGCCCTGGGATGCAGATGGAGGAGATATTTTGCTTGGCTCAAAGTAGCTCATGGTACAGTATGGGTGGGAAAGCTCAGAGGTGTACAGACCCTGTTTAATGAGGAAATTCAAGCATTAGAACCCACCCCCTTAGGTCATAATTCAGCCTTCCCTCTCAAATGTGCAAATGAACATCAGGGTTTCTGTCCCCAAATCACCCATTTTGCAAATTCTTCAGTCTTTGGAATACCTGGTCAGTTGATCACACCTATACTGGCAGGGTAAATGCTTGTCCTATGCCTGACAAACCCTAAGATGCATGTCTGTTGTCAGGGGACACATGGGCATGGGCTTCTTCACACTGATGTCTGTGTTCCCAGGCAAGTGCAAGGCCAGACAGACAATGGCATTGAGTGACAAGTACATTTAAGTATCTAGAAATCTGGTGCATTAAGAATAGTTAAGACCACACCTATAATATTCAAATAATGGAACTTAACAAAAAAAAGAGTATACAGATGAATGTCCATTTTGTATCTGTGTAGTCAAAGTGGTTGGGATAGATATATAGTTACATTCTCTTAATGAATAGAATGATTTGTTCTAGTGGTGTTTGTAAATAGGATATCAAGTCCGCATCTTGTACAGCAATTAACCACTAAGAAGAATGTATGCAGTGTGTTAGTTACTGAAACTGTCCTACTGATTTGATTTGAAACTGTCTCATTGCTATTTGTTTATCAATAAAATCATGGCAAAAAAAAGAATAGCTAAGACATCTAGGGGTGCTAGGTCTAGAGAGGAAACTCAGAAATGACCAACCAAAGTCCTCTACATCAGGCCACTAGGACAGAAGACGGATCTCCATAAAGAAGTAGTGTGAGACAAACAGAGCAATCACAGTACAGGCTTCTTGTGAGGGAAGAAGCTCACTGTCACTGGGATAAGTCCAGCCTGAGAAATGAGTGTTTTAGAAGCCATGTGCTTCCATGCTCCAAGAGCCCCAGCCTTCCTAAACTCTATACTCTTCATGCTCCTTCCTACCTTGATGGAGACCACTATGAAGCAGCTCTCAGTAGGATTTAAAATTAACCATTTTTTGTGTGTGTTTACTTATGATTCTATCCCAGGCCTAGAACCCTTGTCTGGAGATGGGCAATGCATTCATAGTAAGTTAACCTCTACAAAGCACTGGTCCCAGATGAGACCTGTAGTAGCCTGTAATGCTGTGAGTCTCAAAGGATAAGGTAATGCTACAGCTGAAGATGCCCATTTCCAACACCAATTAACTAAATACAGACTGTAACTGTAGGCCTCTCACTCCTGCAGTGAATGTCAACCTGGAGGTAAGATACTTCTCCTAATTAGCAGAATTTATTACTTGGAAAAGTATTTCTAGTGACTCCCAAGATTCTCCTCAGTTTCCTGTACTTTCCTCAGTATACCTTTCCTTTGTTTGAAAACCAAATAAATACAAGGCATCCAGAGAAATTCTTTGAATTGGGCTCCAGAAAATCTCAAATTCTGCTAGAGAATTTTGACCCTGCTAGAGCCCTAAAGTCATCTGTTTAAAAAAAATAAAACTTATCTGTTTTATTTAAATGTTCACTGTCCATTCATGGGAAGGTTGCTGCCCTGATCAATCTGCAATAACATGAACCCTAGACACTCAGATAGGCCCAAAGAGCCAATGTGAGAGTGGACACAGAAACTGCTGCAATACTTTGAGCAACCACTTCCTGAGCAGGTAAAGCTGGACTGCATTGAGTAGCAACAGGAGCAGGCCAAGCAGAAAGGCCACTTGGAGGAGAATAGAAACAGTGACCTGGAGTCTGGTGGAGCTCGTTGCAGGGACGCTCTTGGTATAGAGGCTTCTGGATCACTGACTGTCTTTACTGTCACTGAACATGCCCCCACACACCCCCCATTTTAGATCTGGAGTAATTGCTGCCCCTGTGAGAGGGTACTGGGGCAGGTGGAGATTCACTACTAAGTCCAGAGTTGATTAGCCTGAATGAATCACCTTGGGAAAACATGACAGCAAAACTAGTAATAGCATAAACTTAATTTTAAAAAACTAAGAAATGTAAGTAGCTATACCTGGTTATACTATTACTACGGTTTCCATGATGAGAAACTGAGAACAAAAGTAAACGATTTGTTTAAGGATAAGAACCACTGAGAGTTCAATGTGTCATTGAAAACATTCTCTGTTTAACCCCATAGTTGGGGGCACCCGCTGCCTCTGAAATATTCCCTGGTGCTCCTCCTATTCAGTTGCAACCTGGAATAACTGGGCTGATAGATGGAATCTGGACTTAAATTCAAGGTCCTCCTCACTACATATGTAACCAGCCACTGACCCTCTCTGGGCTCAGTGTCTTCTTCTGCAGGATGGCATAGTAATGCCATTCCCAAGTACCCCAGAGCACAGGTCATTCTGTCAGCCATTGAACAAATATTTCTTGGCCTCAGAAGCTAATTAAAGGCTGATTAAAGGTAAAAGGCACAACCATTCAATAAAATATGGTACGGCCATACTAGAGGAATGAAATGTTCACCAGGGAAGTAGGATATCCTAGATATCATCTTTTCTAATCCTTATAATATTGTCAGGTGGCTATGAAAAGCTGTCTAGGAAACTAACTATAAGACATCAAAGGCATTGAAGATTTTGACAGAGAGAAAGATGAAAAGCAATACACTTTAAAGTGTTGTTTCAGCCAATCTCATGGTGAACGCTGAAGCTGAGGTGTTCTTTATAGTTGTCCTGAATGGAAGTGAGTGAAACAGACCAGCATTCCTCCAAAATGGTTAGGCTGTGGTTGTAAGTTGATCACATGGAGGGGCATCACTGACCAAGATATGTTCATGTGGTACAGAGAAGTGCAGCAAAGAGTGCATGTGGAGCCATGGGCAGCCAGTACTCTTGGTAAATGGAAGAATGACTGTGTTGGCTCTTGTCTTAGTCACTTTCTTAGTGCTTGAATACAACACCCAATACAGACAACTGGAGGCGTGATATTTTTCTTGGCTCATGTTGTTGGTCCATACCCCACTGGCTTTAAGGCAAGATGGTAGGACATGGGGGAACAGTAGAGAAAAATCTGCTCATATTACGGTATCCTGGAGTGAGAAAGAGAAGGAAGATGCAGGAGGGAGATATACCCTACCCAGTCATTGCCCCAGTGACTTGTCACTTCTTATTATAGTGATGCTAGATTAAAATTAATTGGCAATCATAGAGGAGTTCAGCCCTTGAAGGAATCAGCAAAGAAGATGGGACACACCAAAATTGTGACTGGAGGTAAAGTTGGAGGCCTCAAGATGGTAATGTGATGGAGGCTGCAAGCCTCCCTAGTGATAAACAGCAGTTTGAGATAATACTATAATCTCAAACTCATGGTATATACTATAATCTCAAACTCATATCTCATGGTATATAGGACCATGTGGTACAAGCAACCCACATAGGACATCAGACACATGAGCAGGTGATCAGAACATCTGGATTCAATTTCTATCCCTCTCCACAAATACCTTGTTCTTCCTAAATTAGTAGTTGTAAACTAAAGTTAATGATCACCATATACCCTTACTACATGCCTTGCTTCCCTATTGAATCAGTATTGGCTAAATGACTATACTTGTAATTCTATAGGCTGATTGTAGTTTGATCCATAGCTACTCACATTGTGATTCTGCTGTGTAAAATATACGTGGCAAAGACCCTTAGCAGCCACCTACTTGAGATGCTTTATGGAAATCAAGGAGCTATTCTTCTGATTGTTATTTCCAACAAAACTCTCTGAATCTCTTCCTTTGGTTCATGACTTCATTTTTGATGTTGTGAGACCAGAACATGAGCTTGATACATGAGCTCAGCACATGATACCATTTCTAGCTATACCACCCCCGTAGTCCAATCCACTTCCAAAGCCTCATTTTTGGGTTCATGAGGCTCTGGGGTGGAGGTATATAGATATAAACTCTAAGTTTCTACCTCACAACTCATACCCATCTCTTTATGCATTTAGTCCATCTTTAGGAATCTCCAAGAAACTGAACCAGTTCCTGCATTGCTAAAAAGTCCAAGTCCAAAATCTTCTCTGAGACTTAAGACAGATTCTTAACTTTGACGTTCTATAAAAAACAGAAAGAAGGGCCAGCGAGATAGCTCAGTGGTCTGAAGCGCCTGCTTAGGCAAGCTTAGGCAAAGCTCAGGGACCACGGTTTGATCCCTGGCACCACATGCCTCGTCAGCCCCACAACTAGGGCTGGCTTAGCCAACCACGAAAACAAAACAAACAAACAAACAAACAAAAAACAGAAAGAAGGCTAGACACTGCCAACATATAATTCACAGAGTAAACATTCCCATTCCAACAGAGTAGAATAGGAGAAATAGTACCTAAGCAAGACTGAAGCCCAACAGGACAAATATTAAATGCTATAGCTCTAGATGTGAGGGAAAAAAGTCAGTCATGGGGCTCCTTTTCAATTCAAATCCATAGCCTTTACCAGGTCCCATGGATAGTGGCAGCTATTTTAGGAATATCTCTGACTGAAGTGTTGAGGACTTACAAGTGAGCACATATTTGGAAGCTGTTTCTTCCTGTGTGGCCCAGAGATGAGTTCTCTTCACAGCATCTCAGGAATGGAGTTTCTCCTGCTGGCTGCATGGGAACTTTGCTCAAGACGCTAGTGGGGGCTTCATCTTTACTTTGTGTCTTCATGGATTAGCAAGATTTTCAAAGTTCCACCTACCCAAGTGCGGTGCTCACCCAAATGTAATACCTAGTGTGGCTCCTAGGTGTCCTAGAGAGAGAGATGCCAGTTTCTCTCACACTGCTTCCCATTTTTGGTTAGAGGGAGCAAGCACCTCTGATCTTCAGCACTTTTACATACAAGCATTCATTTCAAGGGGCCTGAGTATCTGTAACTGCTAGAAAGGAAAAAGACTCTAAGGATGCAAAAGTTTGTAAGCCAGGAGATAGAGGAAAAGGAAAAGGAAAAAGATAAATTACGCTTCAGGGGACAAAGCATTGAAGGAAATGGGGAAAGAGAAAAAAATAATGAGAAACCTGTAGGCTGGACTGAGCAAAATCACTTTCTCAATGTCTCTTTTAACCTCCTAGTTGGCTCCCTGAGAGAAAGCATCACCAGGCGGGGCCTGATCCACTGTACAATAGCAGGCTTGCTAACTCCTGTTACAGGAAAAAAAAATGAAGATGTGCTAAAAAAAAAAAAAAAAAAAAAAATGACAGTTATCATTTGTTAGGTAAAGACAGCACAGTGCACACTCAAGAGAGGAACGCAGGCATTCAAAGAAATGAGACCCGACCCAGCCGAGTAGGGCACACTTCAAGGCTGTCTTTAAGACAGGTGATCTAGGATGGTATTGCCGCTGCCGATGGGCTACAGTGCAAGCCATCTGTGTGCATTTGAACTTGAAATGCGCTGTTGCCAGTGAAGCTACTTTCTGAAGGAAAAGGCAATTTGCAGATCAAAAAAAGATAGGTTTAATGCCCAGGAACTTACAGGTTATTGTAAGAGGACCTTTACCCTTCAGGGATGGGAAGGTGTCACAAACTAGGGTGGCCTCAGAGGCAAAACGAAAGCTTGCCTGGAAGCTGCTTTTTTTTTTTTTTTTTTTTTTTTGAACCGGGGATTGAACTCAGATCCTTGCATTTGCCAGTCAAGCGCTTATCCTACTGTGCCATCTCCCCGGCCTCCCTTATAGCCATACTTTTTTTTGTTTTTTGTATGGAACCAGGGATTGAACTCAGGCTCTTATGCTTGCCAGGCAAACGCTTATTCTACTGAGCCATCTCCCTGGCCTCAAAAATGGAATAAGGATTTTTTTTTGTTCCTCGAATGCCTTCAGGGCACGTTAGGCCAGCTGGAGAGTTGTGAGGTTCGAACTCCAGCAACCTGAGGCTGACAGCTTTGTGGAAGCAGCCACTTAAAGGACTGAGCTAGGGCCAGGCCCCCTGGAAGCTACTTTTTAAAGGTACAGATTTAACATCTCAGATTTGTTGTCACTTTTCTACCTGCTTTTTATTTTATTAGGGTACTTCACTGTCTAAGAGACCAGAAGACTTGGCAATGAAGTCAGCTTTATTCATTTTTTTTCATGTATTTAGTACAGGGTCTACAGGATCTCACTACACAGATCGGACTCATAGTGATCCTCCTGTTTTCAGCCTCCTAAGAGCTGGGATTACAGGCATGTGCCACCATACCTAGTCTCAATCACCATCTCAGCTTTGCGGGGGGCAGAGCCAGCATGGCACACCAGGAAGCAAACTCCAGCCACTGCGCTCTGCCTAAGCAGCACTTTAGTCTGCTGAGCTATCTGGCCAGCCTTATTCAAAACCTCAACGTGCAAGTGTTACGTTAAGCCACCTTAAAACTCAAGCTCATGTTCCTGGCTGGCGTATTATTTTTCCAGATGCAGGTGGAAAGCCCTTTGCCCCCATGCCTTAGGGATCTCAACGGAAGCAGAAAGGGTCAGAGCAGGCAAAGTAGTCCCAGTGGCTTCTCACCATTACTTGTAAACAGGAAGCACAGGTGTGCTCCCAGGAGGCGGGCTTCGCTGGCTTGTGTTGCAGCACTTTAGCTCCTCCTTCTTCAGTAAACTGAGGCAGCAAGATGATCAGAAACTCCATAAGTCCTGTGCATCTCACCGTTCTGGGCAGGGTTTGGCATTATAGGCAGCTAAGTTTGTTAAAACTATGATAGGCAGTCAGCCAACGCTAGACACTCAAAGGGAACCAGTGCAGAAGATGGGAATACATTGCAGCTGTGGTGAGGCATATTGGTGGGAGGTAAGACCTTCAGACAAGACATGTAGTGAGTGACCTACAGATGGCCCTCAGAGATAAACAATAATGATTAATATTCCAAATAGGCATCAACCGCCTGGGAGGTGAGCCAGGAAGAGTCCCTCTGTCCCACCCCTTGCAAGAAAAGTCCTTGTTCTTTCCATACACACTTGCTACATGTCTTGCTTCCCCATTGGATCAATATTTACTAAGTACCTATACTTGTAATCTTATTAGTTAGCCAGAGTTTTCTCCTACCTTGTAATGCTTCATGATTTTGCTTCATAACTCTTCCCTTCAAAAGTGGTCTCACGGGTAACTCGTTTTCTGGGCCTCCGTTCTATCTCTCTTAGACAGTTTTTCTTTCCCTAGGAAATATTTCCCAGCACCAATTCTCAGGACCCTGGGTAGCAGGTCTCATAGGTATCCTCCAGGAGTGGATGGCATCACAGGACAAAGACACCAGGAAGAGCTGGCTATCATGGCTTTCCTCCTGAGAGCCTATCCTGTGAATTCCAGGGTAGACGCTTATCCTACTTTTTCCACAATTACTTAGCCCAAGCTCACTCTGCAGAGCCAGCTTCTCCTTCACTCTTTGCTTTTACTTTTTCAAATAAACTTTGCTTGTTTTGTTCAATTCTTTAACATAAGAAGGACTTGAGTAACCTAAAACTCGGTAATATTTATTCTGAGAGCCACTTTTAGAAAGAACTGCCTGGTAACATCTCCATAGCAGGTTTTGGCACTGGAAAAAAGAAAGCAAGAGAGATAATGATCCCCACTTCTTCTCAGGCCTCCTGCTTTCTCTGGCCTTCATTATCATCCAATGATTTCTAAGTGTCAGTGGGAGAGGGAGCTGGCCCAGGTAGAGCGTGAGGACTTTGTTTAGCCCAGGTATACAGAAGCACCAGCAGAAAAACAGAAGTCCTTCATTAGCTTTCTCAGGAAGCAGGGAGAAAATTCTTATCATGGGCAGATTGTAATAGAAGAGATTGCTCCTCCCTCTTTTTCTCCTGGCCTTTTGCAGAGCACTATGTCACTACTCCTGACACCTCTGGGAGGATCCTGGCTGGGAAAGTAATGGCAGGAGTGTCACCAAGTTGGGTCTGGAGGTTCCTAAGGCTGAAGTAAAAAACTTAATCCATGCTTTTTGTAGAATAAGTTTATGGGTGTGTTGGCTGTCATCATGGAAAAAGAATTTGGCCAGGAAGATGGCTCAGTGGAATAAGCACTTCCCTGGCAAGCGCAAGGGCCTGAGTTCAAACCTGGATTCCACAAAAAAAAAAAAAAAAAAAACACATGTTAGTAAGAGGCAAAAGAAGGGTTTATGAGACAAATGCAGGATGCACTCAGAGTAAAGTGCCTGTACTCAGAGAAATGAGAAAGGTCGCAGTTGTAAACGGGGCTCTTTCATGTGTTTGAGCTGGTATTAATCCGTAGAACTTGATAATTTATACTTACTTTTGTCTAGTGGGTGGAAGAGGAGGACCCATCTGCATGCAGTGAATACTGATCCATTCATAACAGGAAATCCTAAAAGACTGGCCTATTCATAGGTGAAAGGATAATTTGCAAGTGACAAGGGAGTGAGAACCCATTTGTAGGTGAAAGGGAGTTTCCTGGGTTTACCGTGTTTTGGGACAAAAGAAAGGAAAAACAAACAAATAAATATCTCAACTAGGCTTGTATCCCACATCTGTATTTCTTTTTAAAAGTAAAATTTTTTAAATCTCAATTTCCTTGTGTCCTTGAACCCAATTTTTCTTGCTTCTGTCACGCCTCATTTTGCCTCTATCCCCACCCCACCCCTAGACTCTGGTCCCTTATTCCAAGGGAGTGCAGAAGGCCCACTAGCCCAAGCTCTTCAAGTAATTACTTCAGGCTATGTGTGTGTGTGTGTGGGGGGGTATGTTGATTCCACCAGAGACCAAAAATCTTGCTCAGACTGATCTAAATAACACATAAGAATATCAGGTTCTGTATTTTCAAAAACTATCTTCTTTCAATACATGATGTCATGTATGCCTTCTCCCTCTTTTTTAGACTATTGAAAGAAAATAATTCTTAAAAAGATAGTAATGGACCATGCAACATAAAAGAATTCCAGGGCACAGTGTCATAGATATCAGAAAAACAAGAGCTTTCTTCAACCAGATTCTATCAGAATGAGGGTGCTAGCCACTCGTTAAAGCTTATGTTTGGCAGAGTCTGACATTGCATCAGTTCTTTAATGTAGATTTGCAATGCAGAAGGCACTTCTGCAGAGCTGTTAGGATAAAGTTTGCTAATGGCACAGGCTCCACCTGTGCTATCGTTAGGATATCTAAGGAAATTTGGTTTTGTAGAATGGATTTTCTCATCATTTTTACTTCTGAATCTAGTAATGAAATACCCTGTGCAGCATCACCTAGAACTTTTCATGTATAGTTAATAAGAGATTCAACTGAGTAACAAAGACAATGACTAATGATCATACTGATTTATGGGGAATGAAATTCCCAACCTGAAAGGTACCTGAGATGAGTGCATGTTCTCTAAAACCAAAGAATGAATTTTAGGAACAATGGAGGTTAAGAGCAGAAAATATTTATTGGAGGAAAGAACGTGTCTGTCCAAGAGAGGAACAGAAAGGGATCCAAGTGGGTTGCCCAGGAATCTGTCTTTTCCAGGGATTTTTATAAAACAAAAGCATGAGGTGAGGTGGGTCTAAAATGGAAAACATGGGAACTCGCATGTGACATGGGACAAACCTATGGTCAACCAATAAGATTACAAGCACAATTGCTCAGGTAAAATTGACTAAATCCAAGACCAAATGGGGAAGTGAGTCAAGTAGCAAGTGGGCCTGAATATAGAACTAAGGCTTATCATGTAGGGGGTTGAGTTAGTGACTCTTCTTGGCTTCCTCAAGATAATTATCAATGTAGGATGCTTATCTTTAGGGAGATACACATTTGTTTGATCTTTGGTCTTGAGGTCTGGTCACAGCAGAGGTGCCTGTCTATCCCACAGTTGCAAAGGTTTTTGTCTTTCAAAATACATTCAAAATTTCATTTTAGTGAAAAGTAACTTTCTAGTCACCTTTATCAGATTACATAACTTTTACTTAAACTCTTTACTTTTATATCAACACAGTGCCTTTTGAAGAAGAAAGTACTTGTTTACAAGTGTACTTTATAGATAACTATTGCCCAGTCCTTAATTTATAGATGACATTGCCTGGTCAGCATATCATTTAGGCATATTTAACTATCATAAAATAATTACATAATAATCACTTAAATATAAAGCTACTAGACCTAATTCTATAATGCTTTGAGTTTGGATATCCTGAAAACCAATGTAACTGTTGTTTTGTTTTGTTTTTAATTGGGTAGCTCATTCTAAAAATGGCTCACCACATTGGCCAAGCAATGGCCGTGACTCATCCAGATGGCTGACACTGACAAAGGTTCTACAATCTGAGGTACAGGATCTCAGGATAAACCCTGAGGGGATTTCACTGACCTTCTCAGACCCAAAAGCTACAACTCTTGTTGCATAGGTCCTGCTTTACCTTGGTCTTAACCATCCAGCAGAAAAATAAAAACAAAGTATAAGAAGTAAAGCCATGCTGTTATGTTGAGCTGTAGGGGACTCAGGTCAATAATTTCTGACATTGCCAGTTAAACAGAAGACCCAATGCTATTATGGGCTACTGGACTCTTTTAGAATATTTTGTTGAGTTTACACACCTATAATATTCAAATAACAGAACTTAGGAAAAAAGGGGTATACAGATGAATGTCCATTTTGTATCTGTGTATTCAAAGTGGTTGGGATAGATATATAGTTACATTCTCTTAATGAATAGAATGATTTGTTCTAATGGTGTTTATAAATAGGATCTCAAGACTGCATCTTGTATAGCAATTAACCACTAAGAAGAATACATGCAGTGTGTTAGTTATTGAAACTGTACTACCAATCTGATTTGAAACTGTCTCATTGCTGTTTATCAATAAAATTTTGAAAAAAATAAAAAATAAAAATGGCTCCCCAAATCCAGGTGTGGTGGTGCACGCCTGTAATCCCAAGGCTGAAAGCAGGAGGATCATGATGAATCTGAGCTGCGTAATGAGATCCTATACCACATACATTTAAAAAATGAAAAATAATGACTCACCAAATAAATATTACCAGGTTCTGGCTTGCTTATTCCTCCTTCTGGAGTTAGATTCTAGTTTCTTTTCATCTCAAAAATGAATTAAATGAAATAGACACAAAGCAGTGGCAAAGTTTATTTGGAAAAGTAAAAGTAAAGACTGAAGGAGCACTAGCTCTGCCGTGATCTTGGGCTGAGTGAAAAAGCAAGACAAAAGTACACCCTGGAGGATGCAGGGTGGGTGACCATGAGGAGAGCCATACTAGCCAGCCCTTCTTGGCGTCTGCCTCCTTTTACACTGTTCAAGTCTAGAAGAGACCTGTGAAAACTTTGACATACAGGTCCTGAGAGGCAGTGCTAGGATCCACGCCTCAGTCTGGTGTCAGGTATAGACCATCAATTGAAACCTGCTCAAGTTTTCATGACAAATCCATTTGTAGGGTGTGGGGACTATCCTGTGCTTGTGTTCCGTGATCTTGTAAGTAACTGGCCAAGTCCATACCCTATCCAGCTTTGTCACACCTTAATTTTCTATGTTAGTTTTCCATGGAAACCCTGAAAGTCTGAAAAACAGAAATTATTAAGCTCAAAAAATAATTTTCCCAACTAAATCAGCTACAGGTACTCCAACCAACAAAAGAGACTAACAGGCAGATGAATAGACAAGACAACACAAATAAAACAACTGCATCAAGTGTTCTTTTAGAGAATTGGACATACTGAATTATAATAATCTTCTTCATAGTCTTCAACCATCAATAAACTAGTCAATTTTTTTCTGAGATTATCAATTAGTTCTCCTTTTTCTTATCTAAATGCAAATAATTTTTCTTTTAACACTTCAAGTACTCTGAATTCCTTTTGTTAGTTGACATTATAGGCTTATAGCCACTAAGAATCAGAAAAGGGAAAGAGAAAAGAGTTTTGTGGCCTCATCTGCTTACTCTATTTAATGTTTGGAGAAAAAAAATCTATTAAAAAAATCTTCTATCTTAAATTGATTCCAAGTTCATAAAATAAAACTTAAAAGTGACATTTTGGGGACAGATATTGAGTGATTCAAAATCAAATAGGATCTACTACGTGCTTTTACAATTTCCCCTGAGTATTTCTAGAAAGAGATAAACAGAGAAAGAAAAGAAAACAAAAGAGAGACAAGAATGGAAACCTATAGGTGTTTGAGCCCTGGATGCTGGGCAGTCCACCCAAGCCAGGGTCACTCCTGACACAGCACTGTGGACCTGAGATAGGTCACATGTGAAGCCCACCCATTTCACAGAGTCAGAACTGCCCAAGGGGGCAGATCTTCTCTGTTTTCTGTCATGTTCCTGGAACAGAACTATTCCAACCTTTATCAACAGATTAGGGAAGTAGAAAAGAAGTTGTATGTAACACTTGGGCTTTACTCAAAAATTTACCCCAAAGATCTTTCTTTCTAGGGGTCTGTGCCAAATGCAAGGAACTTGGTGGGTTTTTAAAGTCTGCAGTCACTTAGCAACTACAGTTCACATATCTAAGAAAACAGAGGCCACATTCTTCCTCTCTCTCCACCATGTGGTGGAACCCATGGGGTCTCGGTATTCTCCACTTCTCTGTATTTTTCTGATAAACTATGCTTTAGAGGACAAAGGGATTGGGAGAAAGAGGGGGAAAAGAGAAAACAACTAAATAAAAAGCCTTTGGACAAGCCAACACATTCTTCTCACTTGCCATGTCTCTTCTTAGATCCCGTCTAGTTCAACAAGATGAGCATCACCAGCTGGGTCTGCAGTTCCCCATGGCTGAATTATCAAATTTAACGTACCCTTTTCACATAATACGTTTGTGGGGTCACTGACTTATCATAGAAAAAGAATTTTCAGGATGCTTCAGTAAGAGATAAGAGAAAGGTTTATTAGAGAAATAAGATGCAGTCAATAGTGAAGAGCAGGTACTCAGAGAAATGAGGCATGATATAATTAGGGACTGGGAAACTTTTATGTATTTTGGGTGCTGGGAATCTGTGGAATTAGATAATTTGTAGTCTTAGTCTTGTCTAGTGTGCAGGGAAAGATGGCCTATCCATAATGAGATAATGCTCACTCACATGGAAAATCCAGAAAAGACGGCCTTCTCACAGGTGGAAAAGAGCCATTTGTGAGTAAATATGGAAGGAGGAAAGGGAATTGTAGGTGAAAGGGAATTTCCCACGTTTAACATATTTGGAGAGAAGAGAAAAATAAAATAAACTGGATTGATAACCTAAAGATGAAGATTCCTTAAAAGTATGAATTTTAGGAGCCCTGTCCCCCATCACCCTTGCAAGTGCTTAGCTGAGCATGGCCACTTCTTCCACTGCCCAAGGGGGTTGGGAGCACAGGGCACAGCTGCAGAGGCCTCATGAGCCTTGCCCTGCCACCCTCACCCTTGCTGGAGCTCTGCTGAGCTGTGGCTGCTTCTCCCAACATCATACAAGTCAAGTGGTCCCAGGATAGCTAAGGGGACCTGGTAAGCCCTGTCCCTCTCCCTAAGGCCATGGTTCTCAGACGCTTCATTATTTATCTGACATCCCTCTCTGGCATATTCTCCTCCACAGGAAGCATGAAAAGCTGACCTACTCCTCACATTTGAGCTAATAGAAAAGTTCCTTTCTCTCATAAAACAGGAAGCTCACCAGTCAATAATTATTTGCCCATTGTCTCCCAACAGTTTCCTCTTCAACCCAGTCAGTGAGAAACAAAATCCCAAGGTAATTGGAGAGCAGAGAATCCCAAGGTAGGGCCTACAACCCCTTCCAGCCAGAATACACTAAAGGAAGACAGAAACCTCAATTCCCTCAGAATCTCATAAAGAACTATGAGGATATGTGTATCACATGGGGAAATGAAAGAGGTGTTAGGGCCAGTGAGATAGCTCAGTAGACTAAGCTCCTGCTTAGATAAGCTCAGAGACTCAGGTTCGATTTCCAGCATACATGTTACGCTGGCCCTACCCCTAGATGTGCTAAACCAGCAACCAAGTCTAGGCGTAGTGGCACATGCCTGTAATCCCAGCACTGGGGAGGCTGAAAACAGGAGGATCACTACTAGTCAGAGCTATGTAGTGAGACCCTGTACCAAATACATTAAAAGAAAGAAAGAGGGCTGGCCAAATAGCTCAGTGGATTAAAGTGCCTGCTTAGGGCAGACGCAGCAGCAGGGCTTTGATCCCCAGCGTACCGCGCCGGCCCTGCCCCCAGAGCACGCTAAGATGGTGATTGAGACTGGGGATGGTAGCACACACCTGCAATCCCAGCACTTGGAAGGCTGAACACAGGCGGATCACTACAAGTCCAATCTACATAGTGAGATCCTGTAGACCCTTACTAAAATACGGAAGGAAAAAAGAAAGAAAGAGAGAGAGAGAGAGAGAGAGAGGTGTTTAGGGCATGTCAAGGCTGACTGAAGAAGAAAGCGTTACCAAATCCCAGGACACATGCAAACAATTCTCAAAGGCCTTTACATGGGCTTCTGGCAAGAACTTGAGCCAATTTCCAGCAGGATGGTCCAGACCTCACATCACTCTGAGGAGTAGGTAGTACAAAAAATGATGGCCCACAGTGAGTTTTGCTACTCTGTTCTCTTCTGCTTGGTGGCCTATCCTCATGCCCTAGGTATACTTCTTTTTCTGCTTTTTCTTGGCCCAAAAGCAATCTGCAGAGACTAAGTTTCCTTCTTGCCATTAACAAAACTTCACTAACATTTGCACTGGTGTTGATCAATTCTAGAAATTATTTCCAGGAGATTCTAGGGACCCCAAACCTGGGAACAAGAAT
This sequence comes from Octodon degus, assembly GCF_000260255.1. Taxonomy (NCBI): domain Eukaryota; kingdom Metazoa; phylum Chordata; class Mammalia; order Rodentia; family Octodontidae; genus Octodon; species Octodon degus. Next base: position 1,933,628 of record NW_004524788.1, read on the forward strand.
ACAGTAGCAAAGACTCAACATTGACTGTTATTTTTTGTATCATGCACTCGTCAGGCTGATATCAGGTCTAGGCCACCCTGTGGAAAACCTGCTTGAGTTTGTGCAAGAAGTCCACATTCAGGGCTTTGGGAACTGTTCTGTGCATAGGCTTGGGACTTCATAATTAACAGATCACCTCTCCTTCCCAGTCTGCATTGTCAGACCCTGATTTCCTGCCTCACTACCTTGGGAGAGGTGAAGCAGCTAAGAGCGCCTGCACCTCAGTGCTGTCAGCCAGAGCACAGGAAGACTTTCTAGGAAAGACGCTGTGCTGCCTGCTAACTGGGTAAAATAGAAGTTACTAACCATAGATGAATAGAATCCAAAGGTTTGAAGACTATGTGTTATCTTTCCTGGGAGCTGCAAGCATGCCAGCAGAAAACAATATGACAAATATATTTGAATTCTTTTTCCCTCAGCCAGGAAGAATTTCCAATAATTCTGTCAACCAAAACTCCCCAGATTTCTTTCCTGCTGTATTTTAAGGCTGCTTTTGTTATTTTTCCATACAGATATCTCAGGAAACACTGTACTTCTTCTTAGTTCCCCTCATCCTGCTTTTTTTTTTTTTCCTGTCCAAAAAACATTGAGTATTTTTTATCTGGCCATTTATTATTTTCTTTATCTTTATTTCTGATTTAGATAAAACAAGGATTTCAAAAAAGTCTTCAAGAAAATTTACATTTGAGAAGAGATCAAGGTTTGCTCACCATAAATAATAGGTTCTGGTCCTGCCAGGGTTAGTGAGGGCCCAGCTTTCTGCAGGCATCTCCCACGAGGGCATCTCAGTGGCTGCGGTATGGGAAAACCACTTGGGATCTTGTCAAAATGCAGAGGCTGGGAGAGGCCGGGAGTGGAGATTCGTGCTGCAGGGCTGCTCTAGTATCTCAAGGCTCTAGGCTCCATTACCAGAATCAAAAAATAAGAAAGAAAAGGGTGAAGGAGAAAAAGTGATGAGAGGAAGTGGGGGGAAGGGAAGAAGGTAGGGGGGAGAGAGGAAAGGAAAAAGGGAGGGATGGAGGGAAAAAATGAGAGGAGAGAGAGAGAGAGAGAGAGAGAGAGAGAGAGAGAGAGAGAGAGCGCTCATTCAGCAGCTCAAGGATGCTAAGAATTTGTATCTCTACCACTGCCATGTCATGAGCTGCCATGTCACGTTCTGCTGCTGGCTCCTGGGTGACAAGTTAAGAAGCAAAGCTTCTACCTCCTTCCCAGCTGATCTTTCCTCACATATCATTGGCAGAATTTATTGTATTGAAAGAAGCTATGGGGTTTTCCCTCCCAAAGGGACTCTGAAAGGCCCAAACAATCTTCAATCTACCTTTGGAGCTCACAGTACTGACAAGAAGACAACTACAGATGAGAAGATAATTGTAGGGCATACCTTAGCTGAAGACACCCTTCCTTGGCTATAAAGAGGGAAGGGATGGACACCAGGAGCTTTGTAAGCAGAATGGTAAATGTTACAGTCCCAGCTCAGGCAACTTCCATCTGGTAGGCCCAGGCAAGTTACGTCACCCCTCTGAGTCTCAATTTCCCCACTGCTAAAATGGAAGTAAAATCTACCACTGAGACATGTACAAAGCAAATAAGAAAACACAGAAGAGTACCTCACATCTCCCCAGAACCCACATGTACCAGTCCAATACATAGTAGCTGCTCGTTTACTCAACAAATTTAATGAGCACCTACCTACTAGTTTCCTGATCTGTTCTACACACTAGATGTGAAGAAAAAGATTGATGTGGTGGTCAAAGCAATGCCTTCCACACACACACATACAGTCCATGCCTTAATCCCAGGCATTTGTAAGTGTGCTACTTTCACATGGTAAAAGGGATTGTGTGTATGGGGTTAAGATCAAGGACTTGACATGGAGAAATTATCCTGGATTATGCAGAGAGTCTAAGTCTCATCACATGAAGATACAAACACGTAAACTTTCCTGGCTGTGGTCAAAGAGACTTGTAATGACTTTGAGGATGGAAGAAGGGGCCGTAAGCCAAGCCATGCAGGCAGCCTCAAAGCTGAGAAAAGCAAGGAAACAAGTTCTCTGCTCACGCTTTTGGAAAGAACACAGATTGGCACTGCCTAGCTAGACTTCTACCCTACAGCATGAACTCAGTTTCAGCCTAGTTAGTCCTATGTTGTACTTTTGACCTACAGAACTGTAAGATAATAAATCTATGTTAAGTTACTAAACTTGTTAGAGCAACTGTATGAAATAAATGGAAGAGTTTACTGACAAGGTACTATTCTAGAGATACTCAGACCTCATCTACATGAGCTTCTAGGAACAGGAGATGGGGCTTTTGTAGATCTGTGGCACTGGATGGCCTCAGAGCCTTGCAGCATTCACACTTCTGATGTGAGAAGATGTGACAATTGACTAAACAAATAAGCAAAGAAAAAGTGTTTACACCCCATAAAATATAGTGAGGTGATAGCAAATGTGGAGAGTGAGTCCATTCTACCACATTCCGGGTGGCCTGTGAGATTCTGAAAAGGGGCAACAGCAGATTAAAAAAAGACAAGACACATAGGAGAAGGAAAGCTGGGACTGTAGGCCCCACTATCGTCGTTATTTGTACACAGAAAAAAGTGAGGGGAGCACACGGTGAGGTCAGAAGTACCAGGCAGTGCTTGCTGAGGGCATAGGAAGAGGAACATTTCCAAAGCTATCTGTGCTGTAGGCAGAAGGGAGGAGCCCTGAGGGCCAGACACCTGCTGCCATGCACCAGAGCTAGAGGTCAACCTGTTTACACAGCCTGTCTGCCTCCAACATTCCCTGTTCCTGGGAATGACCTCCAGCTCAGCCCCTCCCCGCCCCTCCCTGAGGTGGTGATGGCTAAAATTCCTGAGTAAAGAAGGATGAACTCGAGCCTTTTAGAGGTACATGGATGCAACTTGAGACCATACTTATTAGAGAAATAAATCAGACTCGTATGTGTAAGCATCACGTTGTCTCTCTAGTGCAAGAAAATGAAAGAGTAAATAAGGTCTAAAATGTGCAATAGTGTTGTAAAATGGAAAGAAATTGTTAAAAAGAAAAAAGGAGCTAGGATGAGGAAAGGGGAAAGGAAGGAAGGGAAAAGAGAAAAAATGAAGTTAGTTATGCTATTAGTGTCTCTTAGTTCATAGAAAAGAAAAGTTTGTGCTTATATAGATTGGAGAATTTTTTATGTCCACTTCTTGTACTCTGAGTAACTACTTTAAAGATAACAATATGCAATGTATTAACTATTGTTATTCTCCTATCATCTTATTATGAAATTTTGCTTTACCTTTGTTCTAGACATTTTTTCTTAAATCCTGAACAACACGTGAGCATAAGGCAGGAAATACAGTAGCTGAAGACATATCCAGGTCTAAGTGTGAAGCGTTCTGTGTAGTTCATATGGAAAGATGGTTAATGGACGGAGAGGTCAGGGAGTGGCCCAGACAAGGAAGTAATCTGGATTCTTAGTGTGACATGTGCTATTGTCTAGCTTTTCCTCTTTATCAGAAATAAATACCATGCCTTCATAGAATGATAGAGACCTGGTGTATCCATCCACTTGGGCTACTATTACATAATAAGTTGTTAAGGGTTATCCAGATGTCCCCCACCCAAAAGCTCATGCACTCATAGGCTCATCGATGGGGCTTTGCAGAGTTGGCTGGGGTTAGGGTGTGTGATACTGGGAATAAGGATGTATGGCATAAGGCCGGTCAGATAGCTCAGCAGACTAAAGCACCTGCTTCAGCAGAGAGCAGCAGCCAGGTTCGATCCCTGGCATGCTGTGCCAGCCCTGCCCCCAGGGCACGGTAAGACAATGATTGAGACTGGGCATGGTGGCGAGAGCCTACACTCCCAGTGTTTGGGAGGCCAAAACAAGAGAATCACTACAAGTCTGATCCATGTATATCCTGTAGACTCTGTCCTAAATTTAAAAAAAAAAAAAAAGAATGTATGGCAATAAATTACCCACTGATTGGTTTAGCACAGTTCTAGTTGTGGATAACAGAAAGGCCCTGAGAGTGGGCAGTATACCCAACGGGTTGGAAGCCTTGGTGAGATAAAAGAGAAAGAGAGGCTTGCGGCTTGCTGCCTTCTTCTAAACTGCCTTCTTCTTGCCATGCAGTGGGCTATTTATCCTCTTCTATGTCCCTCTGCCATGCCACCCTGCTTTGGAATCAGCTTACCATGGACTGAAACCTCCACAGCCTGTGAGCTAAAGTAAATCTTTTCTTAAAAGAGAAAATGTATTAGATATTTGTCTCAGTAACAAAACAAAAAAAAAACAAAAAAAAAAAAAAAAAAAACCCACAAAAAAAAGACAAAAGTCCTGCAGACTGCATGGCTTAAAAAAGACTCAGGAGACTGGGCATGATGGTGCATGCCTGTAATCCCAGCACTTGGGAGGCTGTAAACAGGCGGATCACTATGAGTCTGACCTAGTAATGAGACCCTGAACACCCTGTAGACCCTTCCCAAAAATACAAAAAAAAAAAAAAATTAAAAATAAAATTTTTTTTAAAAACCTCAGGGACCTTGAGAGCTAGCTCAGCAGTGTAAGTACCTGTCTGGCAAATGCAAGATTATGAGTTCAATCCCTGGTACAAAAAAGAAAAAAACCTAAACTTGGGACCGGGGAGATGGCTCAGTGGAATAAGCGTTTCTCTGGCAAGCGCAAGGGCCTGAGTTTAAACCCCAGTTCTGCCAAAAAAATAAAAAACCTTAAACTCAGTTATGAGGGCCAGAAATGCAGAATCAAGGTGCTGGATGAATTGGCTTCTGATAAGACCTCTCTTCTTGGACTGTGCTCTCCCCTTTGTATTTCGAGTCCTAAAATCTGCTTCTCACAAGGGCATCACCCATGCTGGGTCAAGGTTAGCCACAGGACCGCATTTTATCTTAATTTCCTCCTTAAAGGCCCTATTTCCAAAGTAAGTATAGTCACACTATGAGACACTAGGCGTTAGGACTTCAATCCATGAATTTTGGGGAGGAAGGATACAATTCAGTTCCTAATGGCCAGAAAATTTGATTCTTGATAATGGTGGTAAGTGCATTACAAAACCTTTAAAACCCTCATGTGTTTGGAAAAAAAAAATTCTTTCATCAGAGCCAGATCAGAGGGGAAGAAAGCTCCTGAGGAGAGGACAGTAGAGGCAGGAGGAGGATGGCTTTTCAAGATGACAGGGCCCTCGAGCCACAGCTGAGCAGCCAGAGACCAGAGGCGCACAGCTCTGGGGCAGAGCATGACTGTTTTGTACCGGCTAGTGGTGATATTTAAGCAACCAACTGTGAAATGTGCAAGAAATACTTCTGCTCTTGCTTCCTCCTCTAGTCATCAATCAAATTCCATGCGTGGGTGTATTACTTAGGGGAGCTCAAACACGAGATTGGGGGATTGTAATGTATGATTTCCATGCACAACCCTCCATGGGATACAATGTGGCTATGTATCTAAGGGCTTCATAATGTTTGGAGAGTATATTAAAGTAGTTTTCAAACTTTTACCAATGAGATAGTTGTTCGAACTAAATCTATGCCAAAGTCAGTAATATTGTTGCCCTTCATTTCCCCATCAAGGCTTCTCCGAATTTTCCATAGTTTAAAAAGACAGGGGCTCCAAACATTTTCAAGTTTGCCTAGAGCAGCGTTAAAGGAATCCAGAAGGAGAATAAGGATGGGGCCAGCCAGCGTCCCTTGTGAGGCCACTTTCAACACCCACGTCTAGTCCCTAAATACTGCTAGTGGAAGGGCAGCAGACACATGTTCCTTGAAAACTACTAACACATGGTGTTCTAAATAAGGTTAACCTTGTCACAGAGAAGACTTAGGAGAATGTCCAATGGCCTCAACTTTGGGCCAGGTCATACGGACATGGTGAGGCTCCAGTGCAGGTGGGGCAGGTGGGCTAGGTCTTGCCTGATACCAACACATGGTAGCATTTTAAAGTTTGACTAAGTGAAAATAATTCTGCAGCTTGTAGCTCGGTTTTCACAAAATGTGGCATTACTGAGTTCACTCTGGTTGACATTATAAGAACCTGTGCTTGCTGGGGAGATAGTTCAGTGGCATAAGTGCCTGTCTGGCAAGCTCAAGGTTGTGAGTTCGATCCCTGGTTCAAAATGAGAAAGAACCTGTGCCTGGTTTCCTGGTCTCATGTAACTGGGGGCTGGGAACAAGATGTTCTCTGGCTAATTGGCCAAATCCACAGTGCTAAGAATCTAACCGAGAACTTTATCCACACTAGGCAAGCTCTGTACTGCTGAGCTGTACCTCAGCCCAGTTCTTCCCTTCTTAGTGAATGGTGCTGATTTTCACTGGCTGTTCAAGACCAAAAGTATAGGAGTGCTTATGCCCTTCCCTAACTCTGAAATAAAATCCATCTCTGAAATCCTTCAGTGCCATCTTCCAGTGCGTCTAGAATCTGGCCATTTCTCATAAACCCCTGGCTATCTGTCCTTACCACCTGTGGCCTCTGTGGGATACCAGCCTGTGAGCTCAGGCCTCCACCTCTGCCTTGCTGTGCCCCTTAAGCCCCAGATGCTGACAGGAACCTTTAAGACCCATTTCCAGTGCTGCTTGGAGCCCTCTCTTAGCCTTCTCCACGCCACAGAGAATGTCATGCCGTATTTTCATTGGCCTACCATGCCCTACTGGTACAATGCACTGAATTGTGTCCTCCCACTGGTGCATATGCTGAAGCCCAAACCACCCATGGATCTTTGGAGACAGAGCCTTGAAGGAGGCAGTTAGGTTAATGAGATCATGATGGTGTGACTTTGACCAAATGGATATTTACAAAGGAAGAGATATCAAAATGTTTTATCTTCACTCTTGCTGTGAGGCAATGTCAAGTGAGGTCACAGCAAGAAGCCAGTCTTATGCAATACAGGAAGTAGAAGTGAGTCCTCACTGGAAGCCCCTGACAGCTCCTTTATCTTGGAGGATCTTACAACCTCCAGCACTGTAAACAAGTATACGTCTGTTGCTTAAGCCACCAGCACATGGTGTCCTGCTCTGTAGTCAGGCAGACTCACCCTGGCTGCTCCTGACCTTCTGCTCCTCCTTGTCCAGGCTCTCCCCTCAGTCAGTGTGAACCCTCAAACCCTCACTCCTCAGGGTTTCTAAAAGCTACCAAGATCATTGCACCTCATAGCCCTTGTGGTTACTTCCTTTGCCTGGACTGTTCCTCAGATATTTTCTCCTCCCTTCCTCAGCTCTCTCAGATTTCTGCTCAGCATTACCCAAGGCAGTGTCTCTACCTCAGGTAGGACTTACTCACCCTACTGTTCATTATCCTGGTATGTATTCTCTCCCTCAAGCCCACCCCACACCCCCCAGCCCACCTTTCTGTCCTCTCTGGACATAGTTGCATCTGAATGTGATGATTGGCTGTGGCAGCCGTCTTGACACCATGAGGAGGGCAGCCTGTGGTAGGTTGACAGGCCCAGGACTCCCAAGCAGAGTGACAATAGAAGGAACATGGATCCCTGGTAACGTGGGAACCACGGAGTTAACCAGCCCTGGGGACACTCTCCTTTGGAAAATAGATCTTCCTTCTTATTTAAGCTAATTTGAGTTGGAGTTTCTGTTACTTACTATCCAAAATAGCCCATCTAGTATAAAAGATACCTCCCATATCCTCCTAGAGAATGAAACAGACTAGTCAAAGCTCTAGGGCTTTCCCAACTCCCAGATATCACATCCTCTTCTCCTGGGTATGTAAGAACACAGCCAAACCCTTATACCTGAAGGCAGCTGGGAGGGATCCACCATGACCAAAATATGTTTGCTTGGTGCCTGAGGTGCCACTTTTGGCAAGGTATTGTTCACTTACATTTCCAAACAGTGCTGGAGCTGGATAAGTCCCAGAAGTGTAAAAGAAGAAATCTATCTCTTCTTCCAAGGAACTTGGGCAGTGTTATCGAGGCAAGATGGACGAGAAGCTGGGGGCAGTGAGGGCTGGGAGAGCAGTCCCGCTGTGTGGAAAGCACTGCTTAAGGGAGAGAGGAAGGAGGATGAGCCAAGCGCTCCTGGCTGCCTCTTTGGCTGCTTGGGTTCAGCCAGGTCATCCTCACACCAAACTCTACTGATGGAGCAGTGTTGTATGTGAGGCGAGGGCAGCCCACGGGAGGGAGAACTCTGCTCCGCAGTAGCCGGGGCGCTTGCCACTCACACATTCTGTGAGTAGAGGCCTGCTGGGGGGAGTTTTGTGACCATCAGGCAACTGGAACAAAATGGGCTCCAAGAGTAGGGAAGGAGATGCAAGGATCTCGCAAAGGAGCCATCTCCGTGTGACAGCCGTGCCCTGCCATCTGGGCATCCTGTAAGCCCCTTTCCAAGGCAGCCAGCTCAGCTCGCCTGTGTCACATGGGCCACTGGCTGTGACTGTTGATGAGAAGTTACTGGAAACCAACCCATTACCTCAACCACAGTGCTGTGCACAGGCCAGGTTGACAGAAGGAACATCTGGGCTCACAAGACAGAGCATCCATGCCTGTGTATTAGCGTCACTCCACCGTTTGGGGCAATTTGAGGCCATTTCACTCCCTGCTTGCAGGCCAGGAAATCCCCAGCTGATCCCTGGGTACTCATATGTACTTGCAGGAGTCGAGCCCAGCTGCTGTGTCCTAGATGCAGAGCACCGTGCCTCAGACAAGAAAAGCTGACTCCTCGTCTATGAGTGCAGGTGCCAGTCCAGAACCAGGACCCAGGCTCTTGCTGTCTTGTTCTTCTTCCACCTGGGAACCTCGCATAGTAAATGCTATGTTTGCAGAACAATATTGATAACAGAAGGCCTTGCAGCCCTGGCACATGCCTGCCATTGTTTAAAATCCTCTAAAGACACAGATCCTTTAATTCTCAGAATCTTTCATGGGTTGGATCATATTATCTCCATTTCACAGAAACCAGAGCCAAAGAGCGTTAATCACCAGCTGTGCAATTTATGCTCCTGACTCCATGCTGTCAGCAAAAAGAGAGGAAAAGAGAAGAGAGGAATGGGTGGCCTCCTCTCTCTGAGGACGTGAGAACAGGCTCCACTTTCAGACGGCCACCTCTGGTTACAAAGAAGGCGGAGAAGCAGAGACTTCAGCTGAGGAGGTGGGTGCAATATCTCTAGCTAAATTACCAGGCAGTCTGAGTGAATAGCTCTCCCAATCTTCTCTCTGTGCTTCGCAGTGTCATTGAAGACTTCCCATGCCAGGATGTAGGCAACCATAGCACATCTCCCCACTACGCTGAGATGAATGCCTTCCTGCCCCAGGCTCCAATAAGCTCCTGGAATCTCTTCTTTTTCAGCTCCTATGCTAACTTATTATCAGACCCCTCCTTGGTCTCAGCAGGCTACAGACATGGTTTGTTTGGCCTACCCAGTGTTAAAAGAAAAAACAGAAGAAGATACACACAAAATTCCAAGTATGTTTTCCTCTTTAAAAAATCATAAAGTACAGCAGTGCCGGGCAGATATTTTGGCACAGAGATGGTCACCTGAGACTAGGTAGCTTCCCAATCCCGGGATAGTGGACATACATACATGATTCTCACTATCCTCACCACACTTCACCCTTTTTCCTTTTATTTATATTGTCTGCCTGGCCCCAACAGGAATAGCAGTGGTAATCCCACCGGGCCACGGGCTTTCATGAGGGTAGTGTGTTTCATCTGCGTGTACCTTGAACTTAGCACATGTTTGCTGAGTGTGTAGACACCACAGGAATGTTAGGATTAAGGTGCATTGTGGCACAGATTTACAATCCACCCACCCCCTTCTCAACCCTCATCCCAAAGAAATCTACACTTAATTGTGCTAGCAAAATCAGACCCTCCAAGCAACCTCACGCTAGAGATCCTTTCTGAGCCTCAGAAACGCTGCAGCTTGGGCCCATGTGTGCAGACCTATTAATAGCCCGGGCTGCCTCTGGTAGCTTCCTGGGCAGCTGCATTGTTCTTAGTTACAGAGAGTACTTCTAAGTCAGGCCTTCCCCCTGCCTCTCCGCATCCTCCCTGGTGCCCTTCTTCACTTCTCTTTCTTTGTCCAGCTTGCCTGCTGTCTCCTCTGTCACATGGTTATTTATTTATTTCTTGTCAGCACTAATCAGTGTGGTGGGGATAGGAAATAGCAGCCCTCACCCTTGTGAAAGCTCTTTGCCAGGGTCCCTGGAGAGAATGCTGTGCAGCTCCACAGCACCAGAGGTCACGGTCACCTTGGCCCAGAGGTGGACTATTTACCAAAGTGAGATGAAGATATCAGTCACATGTCAGGGAAATGTTAATGGTGAGCACTTGAACAGAGAGCTGGCCCAGGATCAGCGGGGCAGGGCACACCAACACTTCCCAATTCTGCAGCACAAAGAGCCGATGACTGAGCAGCCGGGACAGATAAGAGGTCGCCAGGCAAATGTCAGTGTCTGATTGAATGCTGCTCTGAGCCTGCTTCAGGGCCTCAGAGGCTTCCCCACTCCTTTTTCCCCATCTCTCCCATTTTTTTTCAAGTAGAGGAAAGTTGCACATTTGTTAGAAAGCCCTCACACCCATCCACCTTTTTTCTATCTGTGTCAGGAAAGAAGACTTGTCCCTTGTGTCCTGAGGTCTGTAGCACAATGCCAGTCAGCATCATTATCCTTCAACCATGGGTGGGAAAATGGGGTGCTGACTTCCGAGGATGGATGAGACTAGATCTGAGGCAGAAAAGGACAGGGAACAGCCACGGTCTTGTTTATCACTGTGTGACAGATAACACTGCCAGCTCAGCCTCTCCAGGCTGGATCTCATTAGGAAGTCAGCACCTGAAACAGGAGCCTCAGCATCATAAGGCCCCAGATGAACCTGACCTATTAGAACTGTCTCTCAAGAGCTCGTTTTGTATTCCTACTATTGCTCCTTTTTGCATTCTTTCTGTTTCTTTTCCAGAACAGGGGTCAGCACTGGGCAGAAAGGGGGTCCTGATCTCCAGGGAGTCACATTCCACCCCTACATGCGCTCGTCAACAGCAAGTGTTTCCCACACCATCACCTTCACACAGCCCACCCCCCCTTTCTATTATCCCCTCAATTTCAGCTGCCTTCCCTTGGGGCTCTTTGGTAAGAAGCTAAAAAATTACTTTGTCTTCCTTCATCAACCAGGTTTTAAAAAATAAACTTTGCTGCTCCTGGATCAGCCAATCTACTTCCATCTTTCTTTGGCTTTTTCTTCTGCCTAACATTTGTCTAGATAAACCCCCCCTCCCAGGAGCTGTGCCCTGCTGTTCTCTAAGGTTGGACTGCTCTATAATCTGCTTATATCATTTCAGGGTAAAAGAGCAAGAAAAACCTCTCTTACCCTTTTCCTGAATGCAATTGAAACGATCACTAAATCATAGTGGAAATTCTGGCCACAAAAGAAAGGACAATTTTTAAAATATGGGTTCATTTTTCCTGCTGCAAGGATAGGTATGAAAAAACAAGCCCCCCCCCTTCCTTCTGAGCCTGAGGGTGGAGCTTCAGTGTCACAGCCTGCCAAGTTCCCTTCATTCCCACCGGTGGCTGCCAGGAAGGATTGTGCGTAGCTTGGGTGCAGAACTGTGGGGAGAAGCAGAAGGGGCACCATTTCCAGCTTCCATGTCCACCTTCCAACCGGAACATGATTGAAAAGCTTCCCTGTAGGAAACATGGGTGGTCTGGGAGGCAAGAAAGAGAGCTGAGGGCCTGGGTCTGAACTGCTCACACTATGTCCTCTCTTTTCCCACTTCATGCTGGAAGCTGGACATTGAGGAGGTGAGTAAGCTGTGGACTCACTTAGAGCTGTCAGAATAGCAACAAAGGGGCAGCCTCGGGCCTCCTTTCCTACCATTCTATAGAAAGGTGGATGATGTTTGGAAGGGTGAGCATTCGTGCATCTGGGCTTTCTGAAGATGCAGCCTTTCATGCAACCACCCCGGCAGAGCCTCATCTAGAGTAAGTGTAAGGAACAAACAGTCGTCCTAGCACAATGGTTGTATAACCAATGTGATGGTTTTGCTCCTTTGTGAGTGCAAGGGATAAGCACAACCAAGGTACAAAAAGGAGTGAAGAAAGGTTTAATTCCTGCAGCCAGTAAGGAGAAAAATAAATATAATTTCCAAAGCGGTGTCTTCCCCAGAAAAGAAAAGAGGGGTCTTTTATTGGAGAAACTCCACATTTATACTCATAAGGTTGTCATCGTACCTGGAGGCAGTTGCATTCCTGAGCATGGTCTGTATTTCATGATACTTTTTCATGTATCACATGTTCAAAAAAGGCAAATAAGAACACCCCTGGGTGGAAAATGTAGTATCCTATTGAGTACACTTTACTCTGGGTCACCTCAATGGGGTGGATCAGAATGAGTCTGTGAATTTTGCTGGTTCCTTATAAGTTTCTCTCTTGAGCACTGTATATGAAACAAAATAGATAAGGGAGCAAAAACAAAATCTTCGAAAGCACTGCGACAGTTGCCTACAGGGACAGCAGTTTCCTCGAACCCCATATGTATAAGCATAGATAATTGTCTTTAAAAGTGCCAGCTAGCTGCTCAGTTATTTTTTTATTTGTCCCCTCTACCCACCCATAGATCCATTTTCAACCCTGAAGTTTACCCCACTAGACCAAATGGCCCAGTCCTCCTTGCCTCTGAATTGATTGGTATTACCCCTTAGGAGGCTCTGAAAATGAATAAGAAGCAAAGAGGAGAAAAGAAAGAGGAGAGAGAGAGTGGACTATTTTGTTCCCTTGTTCTGAAATTCCTGAGGAACCATCTATCATTGCACGTGAGTTGTATCAGTTACCTACTGCTGTGTAACAAGGCATCCCAGACACTCACTCATGTATTTTCATATGATTCTAAGCTGGACCTGGGATCATCTGGGCAGCCCCACTGGTCATGCAGAATCACTATGGCTTCAGCCATCCAGAGGCTTGGTTAGGTAGGGGATGTACTGGTCACTGGGCTCACTGAGGGTTAGATCTCCCAGTCCCCCTTCATTGGGTCCTTTATCGTACATTAGCCTAGCCTGTGCCTCTTCTAATGGAAGTCACAGGGTACCTACAAGGGTGAGGCAGCAGTTGCAAAGTTTCTAGAAACCTTCCTTTGAAACTTCCTAACACTACTTCTAGCACATTCTATTGTCAAATTGACAAAGCAAGTCACAAGACCAGGTGACATTTAAGGACTGGGAAAATCTATTTCATGTCTTAATGGAAAAATCTTCATAATCACATTGCAAAGGGCCTTGGATACCAAGATGGAAAGAATGTGTGACCAAAATTTGCCATCTAGCACCATAAATTCCTTGGTACCCAAATTCCTGGATTCCCTTCATGTGTCATACCTATGCCAATGGTCCTCACTAAAATCTCTTCAATAGAATCATCTAAGTGAAGTTCTCTTTCCTGCCAAGACACTGACAGATACACGACAGTAAAGCCTTCTCCATACAGTGTATTGTTATTCCTATTGCTGTTGTGGTAGTTCATGCACTTCATATATAAAACTGTGAACAGATAGCCCTTGACTTCTTGTCAGTTTCCTCTGCACTATCATACTTTTATAGCCCATGTCCATTCATAACTGTGGCATCTCGTATCCGATGCAGACTTGTACAAAGGAAGATAAGCAAACTCACTGGCAGGTCTTGGGCCTTTTCAAGGTTGTCCCATGGTCCAGTAATCCCTCAGTATTTTCAAGGGCTTGGTTCCAGGATCCCAGGCAGACACCAAAAATTCCTTCTATAACATTTGGTAGTATTTACATATCACCTATTCATATCACCTATTCACATCCTCCTTTATTCATGAAATCATTTCTAGATTATTCATACTACATATAATATAATGCAAATTCTATGTACTTTTGAATCTGTACCCAGTTGACTCTACTCAATGTCCAAAATAGGCAAAGGACCTAAACATACTTTCTTGAGGAAAGATAACTGCTCACTTTGTGGAAAGTGCCTCTTCTTTGGAAGGTAAAATGGTATCTTCATCCATGTGGAGGTCAGCTCTACCTTTCGGGCAAACAGTCCTGTTTCCTCCCAGTGCCTCTTCCAATCAACTCTCCACCTAGAGAACAGGGAGAGCCTCTTCAAACACAAATCAGGTGATCAGTGTTTCCTCTGCTTATAACTACTGAACAATATTCTGCCCCTCAGCCCACCTGCTTCCCACTACAGGGCTGACTTCACCCCACCTCATCTCTGCCTCACTCACACTGTTCCAGTCACTCAAGCATCTTTCTCTTTTCTCTGTCTTTCTTTTTTATGTATTTGGTTGTTACAGGGTCTTATGCAGCTCGGACTCAAGACTGGTTCTCCTGTTTTTCAGCCTCCCCAGCACTGGGATTACAGCTGTGGGCCACTACACCCAGACTCTGTGGCCAGATCAGCTCACCCTGGGTGTGGGGCTGGAACAGCATGTGGTGCCAGGGGTTGAACTGTGCTTGCCTAAGCAGGCACTTTAGTCTGGTGAGCTGTCTTTCTGGCCCCCTCAAGTGTCTTTCTAGTTCCAAGGATGTGACAAGCTTGCTCCCCACTCTGCCAGCAGTCCTCCCCACCCGAGCTCCTCCTCACCAAAACTTCTGCACAGGCAGTTCCTTTCAACCTGGGTTGAACATCACCTCCTCTGAGGAGCCCTCCAACCCCTTTCACAACACTCAATCTCACCTACCGTTACTTAAGATCTTTTCACCCATTTAGTCCAGTACTTGCCTTCCCTTAGGGAAAGAAGATAAGCTCCATTGTCTGGGGCACCCAGCATAATCTACCAAGCCTGAACCCCTCTCCAGGCAGCCACTAGTCCAGCATTGAATCCATGGCACCTGACAAATGTTGACATTCTGTTCCCTGTGGCTTCAGCAATCAGATGTCAGCCCTGAGCCCTGTGACTCAGCCAGTGGCAAGTGAGAAGGCTGTAGTGAGCACAGAGTCCTTCATTCTTCAGAAAGGCAGCAGTGCTCCAAGGAGCAGGGGCCAGAAATAGAGGCTGAGCCACAGGCCTGAGTGGCCTGCTTGCTGAGCTCTGACCGGCTCCCAGATCATTCCAGCTCGCAACATTTCGCAAGCGAGGCAATCTCCCAGGCTGTAGAGAGACAGCATTGCGGAGCTCTGAAATTACCATACAGCTAGTGCTAAGGGGGTGAAATTAGATTTCCCTTTCAGAACAAAGGCAAACATGCTCCTCTAGGCCATCCTGGGAGCAGCCGCACTGGGAGACAAGCTTCCGTGCCAGGCATTCCAAGCCCATGGGCTCTCCTGCTCGCTCCAGCAGTTCCTGGCAAAGTGCAGCGGAGCTCTTGGCTTTGAAATCTAATTGCCTACCCACAGCCATGAAACCCCTCTCCAGGACAGAAAAAGAAAATGGAAAGAAAAAAAGTCAGGGGAGGGGGAGGGAGGGCAGTTCTCACGGAAGTGCGATGAGCCCCTCTAAGCTTTTGACATGATGCCTTTTGGGAGGGCTAATTTTTAAAAAACCAGCCCAAGAAGCTCCTGTGTGAAAAGGAAAGATCCATAAATGCAGCTTCTGTCAGTAATGAGAAAATGGAAATCACAGGCAAAACCAGGAAACCCTTTCCTGCAGGATCCTAATGATCTGCAGAATAATTGCGCTGGCTTCTCAGCTCAGGAATGGACAGTGATTGCCCCAGGTTTCATCTGAGGGTTAGGTGGGCTCATGTTTTTTTTATTGTCCTCATTTCTAAGCACCGTGCTTGTCCTCATGGCTTAATCCTTCCCTTGTCCCCCACCTTTCTCCTGCCTTGTCTCCCTCAAATGCATGCATCTTCTCAGTGGGGAAATGAGCTTTCCTCTTGCAAACAGATTTTTATTATATGATCCGCTGTGGGTGGACCTGCATTTTTCTTCCACAAGAGAGCAATTTCCTCAAGAAGAAAGGGAACGCACTGAAGTGCTTGCTGTGCCATGTTTTCCATATTAATGTCTCAAGCCTCAGCTCCTGGACATAATGGGAGGAAAACAGCTTTAGTCCAGAGACTGAATGTCACATCTTTCAGACAGCAGTGAGATGTTTAGGGCTCTCACAGAGGCAGCCGAGTTTTCCACTTGTCTGTCGAGTGAGACACACAGAAGGAATGAATTCTTTGACAGTTTTAAGGGTTTGTTGGGCAAAATGATGTCCTACAACAGTGGAAACTTCAACAATGATTAACAAATCAGAAAACTCTCCCATGGTGGCAGAATATAAATGAGCACCCTTCATATAAGAAACTTAAAACGAGGAAGGAAATCTTAAAACTAACACAAGTTAATGAGCCTGGGGATTGAAATAAAGAAGGCAAATGCCATTTTTCAACTGTGCTTAGAAATGTGAAAAGCAATAGAAGCCATCAGTTAAATAAAGAAGCACCAGTGATTTGGTAGACATTAAACAGACCATGCAGTCCCAGGGGGTCTCATCTTACTTTTCTTCTAAGTTCTGGTGACCAGTTTTGTCCCCCCCCCCACAAGCACTGAGAGTCCAGCTCCAGGCCCAGCATCATCAGCCCTTCCTCTATGCATGTAAAGGTAGGATAGGGCCAGAGAAAGAGGAAACAAGAAGAGAGGAGAGTAGGAAGGGCAAGCAAGGGAGATCACTTTTCTGTATGTATTCATTGATTTGAAAAATGCTTGTTGTGCACCCACTGTGTGCCAGTTCATCCTGGGTGTCAGAGAGACACTAGTCAGCAGAGAGACCACACTCCAACCCTTTTAGAATTTATGGAGGGGATTTTAACTCTGTAAGCACACTAGGAAGCATACGGTGAGTGCTACCAGGTGTGCACAGGGGCACTGGGGAGATGGTGGCAGGCAGTTCTGAAGTTTGAGTGCTTCTTTGTGCCAGGCCCTGGCTAAGCATTTTAAAAGCCATCTTGCTCCTCACACTAGCCCCAGAGGACAGATTCCGTCATAACCTCATTATGGGTGACTTTAGTCTCAGAGAGGGGGCACTGTGCACCCAGGGTCACAGGACTCCTTAGGTGAGAGAACCTATTCAAAGCCAGCCAGCCCTGCCTTCAGCGCAAACCACCTGGGCCACCTCCTCATCAAGGCACCTGCAGCCCAGGCCCGCACCTGCTTTGCCTCTCAGCTCTCACCTCCTCTCTCCAGCAAACATGCCACGCACACTGTCTTTCACACATGCATGTTTTTCCACACAGTCTCACTCTCCTGCACTTACCCCTCTTACTCTCATGCTCTCTCAGTCAACAGGCTCTGACACACATGCTCAGACTCCAGTCCACTCTCATCCACTCTCACAGTCACACACACACACACTCAGATATATGCTCACATCCCCACACACACCCCACTTCCCGTCCTTCTGCTCACAAATGCCAAGTTACCCTCAGCTGATTGTAAGCTTTACCACCTCTTCCTTCCTCAATTGAGATGCTCCTTCAGGTCCAGTGTGATCCAGACTACATCCAAAGTGGGATGTGGACTACTCCTAGAGCTATGGCCAGACTTCCAGAAGAAGGGCCATTTAACCTGGACTTTGGCTCATTAATGCATTTGGCTAATAAGCAGACAAGTATGGCTTTCCAGATAAAGCAAGCTACCCATGAAAGGGCATTTGGGACATGCAATTGCTAAGCTATGCTGCTCAGATGCACCCTAGCCCTCCACCGAGGTCCTGCCACCGCTGCCTCCCATGCAGGATTCCCATGAAGCACAGCCACAGCCAGCCAATAAGGGGTATAAGCCACAGATCCAAGCAGCACCCTGACACCTACCCACTCATGCATCCACACTGTCACCAGCTCCCCCTAAATATAGCCCCAAGCTGCCCACTTCTCCACCCATCCTTGCTGCACTACCTTCTTCCTAGAAGCTGCCACCTCCTCTTGGACCACTGTCTAAGCCTCCTACATGTTCCCTGCACCCATAGGGTATACCCATCACTCCATCTGCTTTTGCAGAATAGTCAGATCAGATCATGGCGCTTCCTGTTTAAAGTTCCTCCCTGGGGCTCAGCAATAACATGCTTCCCTGACAAGCCCCTGCCTCTCCCAGACTAGGTCAGATACTCTGTTCTATGGCTCTTAAAACATGATTCCTTGCTTTCCTAACACTCAGCAAAGTTTGTGCTTAAACATTATGTCTGTGATTATTTAGTTTGACTTCTGGAGCTCCATGAGGGTAGGTCCTGCCTCTGCCCCTCCCAGTTTCCCTATACAAAGGAGACCATCAGTGTGTGCTAAGTGCACAGGAAGACACCAAAGCACCAGCAGGCGCTGCAGCAGGGGGGAGCACTGCAGGCTGTGGGCGGGAGCACGGATGCCTCGGGATCTCCATCACTGTGCATCACTGTGTTGGGTGATGAAGAAGGAAGATATAGCACTGCATCGGCAGTCTCCCTGGGATGAGTGAGATGCAGTCTTGCTTGTTCTCTGGAAAATGGCCAACTGGCTTTGAAATCAGCTTTCTGCAAGGCTCGCTCTCTGGAGCAGGTTTGAACTGCTGAGGAAATAAGCTGGTCGAGGGAGGGCAAAATGTTTGTGAAATGCTGGCATCTGCCTCAAAACCTGCCTCCCACATCCAGGCAGTACCTGGTCTCTCCCACACACTGGATGTTCACGGCTTAGTGGGGCCTCAGAAGCAGGCAATGTGGCCAGCAGCTTCCTGAGCTCTGCGTGACCCAGGGCGCAGCTGGGAAAGGTGGCGTAGAGCAGGGTGCGCCTCTACACACTGAGGGGGAGTGTAAGTAGAAGTGTGCAATGCTGGCAGCACTCCCGCAGCTGCCTGAGAGGTAAAATGTTGGTCTTCAACATTTAAAGATCAGGGAACTTCACATCATAGTCTTTATTTCTGGCTTCCCTTAAAGAACTTGATTCTACTCCCACATGGCACGAATCGCCTAGAGTGGGTGTTACTGCCCTTTTCTTTAAATTTCTTTTTCTAAAAATATGTTAATTGACATAATTGTACACATTTATGGCATAAATGGAGCATTTTGCTGTGATGCACAGATCGAGGTAGCTGGCATATTTGCTACCTAGAACATTTATCATTTCCGTGCATGGAATATATTCACAGTCCTTCCTACTAGCTATTTTGAAACATGCATTTGATTGTTGTCACACAGTTGCCCTCCTGTGCTATAGAGTGGTAGGATCATTGCTCCTCTGCAACTCTTCCATTGTACTTTTGAAAGCATCCTCTCTCCATCCTCCTGCCCTGGTGCCTTCCCAGCTCTTTTTTTTTTTTTTTTTTTTTTTCGGAACCAGGGATTGAACTCAGGCCCTTGCACTTGCCAGGCAAGTGCTTATTCTACTGAGCTAACTCCCCAGCCCCCTTCCCAGCTTTTGACAGCCACTACTCTACTATCTACTTTTAATTGGTCAACTTTTTTTTACCATTGATATATAAATCAGACTATATAATATTTGTCTTTCTGTGCTTGACATTTCACTTTACATGTTGTCTTCTCAGCTTATATGCATTGTTGCAAGTGACAACATTTCATTCTTTGTATGAATGAATAATGCTCCATCGTGCATAAATACCTCACTTTCTATATTCGTCTGTCTGTTGATGGACACTATAGTAGTCAGCTTTCTATTACTATAACAAAACACCTGAGATAATCAATTGATAAAGAGAAAAGCTCGATTTGGTCCAAAGTTTTGGTACTTGTAGCTGGCCCTGTGGTTTTTGGGTCTGTGGCAAGGCAGTATGTCACAATGGGGAGCACACGATGGAGCAAAATCTCTCACCTCATGACCAGGAAGCAAATGAGACAGTGGAAAAGGAGCTGGGGTCTCACAATGACCTAAACCCTCCCCGCAAGCTCCCACTACCTCCCAAAAACACCAATCTGAACACCAAGCATGTAGCACATGAGCCTTGGCGAACATTTAAGACACAAACTATAGCTGACTCCCTAGTCAGTGTCCTATTGTGACGGTTGCTACTGTCCTCTTCCTGCAGGCTCAGCTCCATAGCTCCTCCCAAAGCCCACCCCACTCTGCCCATTACACTCATCACTCCTGTCTCCTTGCTCTGAAGACTCCTGGTCAGCATCTGAGAGAAGAAGACAGTTATCAGAGAATCCGTCAACTGGGTAATCTCATTTGTCATGGCAGGTGAGGAAAAAAAAAAAAACCTAAGAACACTGGGAAAGTGGGGAGGAGTCCTGACCTCTTGGCCCAAAGGGATAGAACTCCTTCTTCTGGGGGCTGGCTTGAGAACAGAAGGCGCCCGCCTCTCTCCATCAGCAGCTCGGCTCTCCTTGCAGCCTCCAGAGGCTCCAGGCTCCCCATGTGGCCAGGCCTATGAAAGAGAAGCCTTCTTTCCCAGTATTTCAGCAAAACCTTGCCGCTGATTGTGGGTAGGCTGACTTGGGTCATATGTTCACTCCAGGGCTCCTTGTGGCTAGGAGAACAGTGGCTCTGCACAGATCGCGTGGCGTGTGCCTGGAAGACAGTACTTCCTCAAAGGAACACCTTTCTGGAAGGAAGGGCTTGGACGCTGGCCAGGTCTGTACAGTTAGGCCCACCAGCCCTCCAAAAGCCTTTCTCTTCAAGTGCTTCCCTTACTCTGCCATTGCCCATGCCTCATCACCTTTGTGACCAATCAGGGTATGACATCGTGCTTGAGACCAAAGCTTATCAAACTACAGTGGGGCCTGACTCCAGGGCCCTCTTTCCTCCCCCACCTGTGTGTGCAAGAATCCTCATAAGCTCAAGTCCCTTATACAAAATATCACGATCTCATGTAACTACCTACCTCCTCTTGCATCCTTTAAATCATTTCTAGATTATTCATGATACTTAATACAACATAAATGTGATATACACAGATATTGGGTTGTTTAAAATACTGACAAGGAAAAGAAATTCTTACTGTATATCAAGGTTCCGCTGAGGATGAGGCCACTGGGTGATGTGGAATAAAGTTTTTGTTTTGCTTTGTTTTGTGTTGTATTTTGTTTGCAGTACTGTGGATTGACCTAATGTCTCTGACCTAAGACCAATTGCATTGAACTATGTCTTCAGCCTTTGTGTTGCTACTGCTGTTGAGACAGTTTCTCAATAAGTTGCTAACCTGTCCGAGCCTCAGCCTCCCAGAGTACTGGGATTATAGGGTATGTAGCACCACATCTGACTGGAATAATAGATTCATAACTGGAATTTGGCTTTATCCACTATGAGAGAAGAAAGGTCTGAGCAAGGAAATAGATTGTGGAAAACTGAGTTGGATTTCAAAAGGGAAAAATCCCGGGCCCTTCTGTCTCCTGGGTCTGCTGCTACACCTCAGGGAGCAAAACTGAATGTGCAGCAGAAGGCAGTCAAGGCCCAGGAGTATCTAGGGGCATCCCTGTGTCTTGCTGCCACCAGCTCCAGTAACAGTGGCCTCAGAGAATGATGGCTGCTGTTCCCTCTCCTGTAGAGTATAGACCACCCTGGTCGCATATTGGACCATGCAAGCCACATCCATGAGCTGTGTGGTCCAGAGCACAGTCTATTACAGACACTCAGCTATTACTTACTAACCTTTATCAGAAGATGTGTTACTTCTAGATGCTTTCACCCTTTCTGTTTACCCTAGTGATGCCTTTAAAAATTTCCATCCCTAATGCCCATGGCAATAACCTCTAAGGAAAACCATGACTAAATTTAAATCTAGAGTTTGAAACAACATGAAGTAACACCCCCTTGGGAGTGTTCTGCCGTCTGTGGTGCTTTGACCTTTCATAAAAAATTAGTTTCTCGGAAGGGTCCATTTGGAAACTACCAGGCCTAAGTCTGGGGACTTTAGTGTAATGCAAATGAGACAGGGAGCAGAGGGTTGTAACTGTTCAGGCATAGGCTTGGTGGCCTCCCGCAGCCTGGGGAAAGCCTCTGATTTCTGGAGAACCCTGGCTCCACAGCTCCTAGCTACAATTTTCCTCCCTAGAGAGTGTAAACAAATGAGCGCCTTGCCAGGAAGCAGCGCTCATCTTATGGCTTCTCAGAGGACTGCAGAGCCTGCCACTTAAGGCTGATGGCTTATCTCCTGGGGTACGGCAAGGTGGGACAGGGAAGAGGGAGAGAAAGCAGTCACAATGCCATGGCAATGCTGAATACTCCAGAATGGAATTGTACCATTTGAAAGTGATATTCAGGTAACTAAAAGAATGGCTTTCTCTGAATAACTCCTGATCCCAGAAGGCTGGTCCACATAAGAACTGGGCAGAGTGGGTTGAGGGTTAGTGATTGGGGCCTGCTTTCTCAGAGATGGTGAAACTCCTAGAAGAAGAAGTAAGTGCCCATTACACTCATCGCTCCTGTCTCCTTGCCCTGCAGACTCCTGGTCAGCATCTGAGAGAAGACTGAAAGCAGAGGCTTTCTCCAGGCTGCGGGAGGCCACCAAGCCTATTCCTGAACAGTTACAACCTTCTGCTCCCTGTCTCATTTGCATAACAATAAGTCCCCAGAGAAGAAGACTCCTAGCTAGGAGAAGAGTAAGACCAGCAACACTCAGGAGCAGCACTAGAAAACAGATCAACATTTTATTCATTCATAAAACAAATATTGGGGTTCCTACTATGTACCAGGTGCTGCTTCATGTGCGAGAAGTAAGCTTAGGATAAATTTAAGGTCGATTGATATTATAGGACATTGACAACCAGACCAATAATTATAAAAATACAGTCACCTTTCCATATCTAACATTGCTATATCAATGGATTCAATGAAAAAGTTAGAAAAAAATTCCAGAAATTTCTGAAAAGCAATACTTGAACTTACCAGATGCTGAGTACTATGCTAAATCCATGTGAGTAAAGTGATACATAGGCATTAGATGAGGTACTTTAAGAAATCTAAAGTTAACTTTAAGTACAGTAATACCTTAATTCATGAACAGTTCTGTTCACAAGCAATTTGATTCCTGAAAAGAAGCATTCAACAACATTTTGCTTCCATCTGCACTCAGTATTGAGTGATGAACTCCACCGTAGCCACCTTCTCTGCTCTATACAAACATGAACACGGCCATCTTTCCCACTGTGATGTGTGGTTGTGGCTTCCTCTAGTTGAGATTGAGGTTGCAGACACTTGCTATGAAGCTGTTCTGTATGTTTTAAGCACACAGAACACTGTACAGTATTATTCAGTCCAGCATGGCTCCAAAGAAAGTGCAGAGCTAGTGTGGTGTGAAAAGAAAGTGTAGAATGGTAATGAAGGTGGCAAAAATATGTGGAGTGATAACAAAGGTGAACAGAATGCATAGAGTGGTGATGAAGATAACAAGAAAGTGCACAGCATGAATGTAAGAAGGTTTTGAAGAACGTAACTGTTGAGTTGAAGAAGGAAGCTGTAGAAAATCATGAGGATGGGATTGATGTGGCTGATCTGGCCTCAGAGTACAAGATGGCTAAGTTAACAACCTCAGCTATTTTGGAAAATAAAGATGCCATCAAAGGAGCTGACACTGCAGCAGGAGTGATGATGTTAACCAAGCAGAGAACTCAGTGCTGGAAGAGGTGGACAAGCTGTTGTTAGTGTGGCTGAACGACAAATAGTCAGCAGGTGATAGCGTTAGCGAAGCTATGGTCTGTGGAAAGCCAGGAAACCACACAGTGATTTGCTGCAAGAAAAGCCCTCTGCACATGCAACAAGTGATTAACTTAAAGCCAGTAGAGGGTGGCTTGATAAATTCCCCAAGAGAAGTGCCAACCACTGGGTGGTAAGACATGATAAGGCTTCCCATTCCTAAAGGCCACTGCAGAAGAGATAAAGAATTCACTCAGTTCATGAAATCAGAAGGCTACACCAATTCAACAAGTGTTCAACTGCAATGAAACAGGCCTGTTCTGGAACAAGATGCTGAACAGAACCTGTATCATGCAGGAGAAGAAGGCGCTGAAGGGGCACAAGCCCAAGCCCATAGGCACAAGCCCATGAAAGGCAGATTGGCTCTTTGGCTGTGTGCAAACAGATCTGATTAAGCCACTACTGGTGGCCCATTCCCAGCCCCTTTGTGCAAGGAACAGAATGCAAACAAGGCCAGATCATTTGTCCTGTGGAGGGCCAATGTAAAAGCTTAGGTCTGAGGCAATTGTTCATGGAATGGCTGCACTGAGTATGCATATCTATCATTAAGAATTATCTTTCTGGGCTGGAGGGATGGCTCAGTGGTCTGAAGCACCTACTTGGAACAAGCTTAGCAAAGGCATCAGGGACCGCGGTTC
>NW_004524788.1:1957922-1969504 GCF_000260255.1 Octodon degus
TCTCTCTCTCTCTCAAATAAATAAATAAAAATTAAAAAAAAATAAAAAAAGAATTATCTTTCTGAGAACTAAGTGCCTAAAAGTTGCCTTCGTTTGATAGTCAGTGCCCTGACACACCCTCTAGCCTTGGTGGATGAGCTGTATGCTGGGTGTGGCTTCATAAAAGTCATGTTCTTTTCTTTCAGCATAACACCTCTTCTGCAGCCCATGGACCACCAAGTGATCTGCAGTGTCAAGCAGCTGTAAACAAAGGCACTCTCCACCAGGTGTTTTAATGTCACTGAAGAGAAGTCCTTGATGGGGCAAGAGTTCAAGAAGAAATACTTCAATGTTCTCCATGGCATCTACCTCACTGAGAAAGCCTGGGAAGATGGCATGCACCAGACCTTCAACTCAGCCTGGAGGAAACTGGCCACAATATGTCACTGAATGGGACTTGAAAGGGTCTGATGCATGCATAGTAGAGAAGATTGTATCTAGGGACAAGAATAGGGGTCTGGACAATGGTACAGATGTAGAGGAGCTTTTTGATGACAATAAGAAGCAACTAACAATGGAAGAATTTGCTGAGCTCCAGAGTGAGCACCTGTAGGCTCTTGTTGAGCAGCATTGTACTAAGAGGAAGACAGTGAGGTTAGCAGGGATGTCATAAAGAGAAACGGAATGAGGAGCCAGGATTTCTTTGAAACACCCCACCCCAACATAATTGTAATAAACTGTGTTAAATCTGATGAATGATCCTGTGGTTTCTTATTTCTGGAGGGTTATGCCGTGCAAGGGAAAAAAGTAATATTAGATTTTTTTTCATCAAAATTGGCCCTGAAGCTAAGAGGAAAAAAAGAGAAGAAATCTCTAGAGATCTCCCTAGTGTCATTATTTGGGGGGCTCTCCCTCTAAACACTAACCTTTTCCCCACCCACCTTCCTGTCTTACACACCGGAAGTCACCTCATGCAAGGTTAATGTTCTTTTTCTCCTTAACATACTGCACTTTGTTTTATATTTTTATGGCTAAAAACTATGTATGATTCAAAACAGAGTAATCTCATTTATATTGAATTTTATGGGAAAATTTGATTCAGTTCATGATCAGTTCCATTCACAAACAGAATCACTGAACAAATTAAGTTTGTGAACAGAGGTGCCACTGTACTCAGAAGGGACACATAGGTTCTAGTCTTTCATTACCGTTGCGGAGGTTTGAGCATCTGTGGATTTGGGATTTGTGGGAGACCCAGGGATCCACCCCCACATAGATGGAGGGAGAACTACAGAACCCATAACACTCATGAAACCTTACTCTGCCAGTCATAGACACTGCTGTCTGTGCTGCTGCACAGGTGTGGCCCCAGGCCCCCAGGGCTCAGCCACTTACCAAGGCTCACAGGGAGTCTGTCTGAACTTGGAGGCTTTGAGGGATCTGCACTGTTCTGTTGCATGTCTGCCTTCACTCCTGACTGAGCAGCAGAGAATCTGGGCAGACTCCTTGGAGCTCTTAGAGAAACAAAGTCATAAGGAGTGCTAGAAGCATGGGACCCCCACAGCAGCAAGTCCCACTTGTCATCAGAGAAATGGGACACACTACACTTGTAGTAAAAGAGATCTATGGCTAAAGACAAGTCACTTGGCCTCTGTGAGCCTTATTGTCTACGAAATAGGTATAATCAGGTGGTATGAGAGTCAGAGGATCAATGCCCATGTAGGTGCCTGGTCCTGTGCGGACTCAAGTAGACTCTCACTAAGCAAAAGCTTCATGACATGCTGTGCAAATGGGTGAGGAGTTAAGAGTCATTTCCACAGTCACTGCCTGTTCTGACTCACTGTGCGTCCCCTTTCTTTACTGGGAAGAGCAAGTCCAGTAGACAAACACAGCCCTCACTCCGTTTCTTCTGGAATGTAAATGTTTTATAAATAGTTATATTATTTAGGAAATAATGAAAAACAAAAATTATTATATCTTCAATGCAGACACAATTTTCCCTTAATCCTTCCAATATGAGTTTGATTAAATCCACAGATTTGGAGCCTGTGGATACAGAGGACCAAATATGTATTAATATATTAGGGCATGAAGATCCAACTCATTTCTTCTTAATGCTGCATAGTATTTCCTTCTGTGGTGTTTGTCTCTTATTGATAGACGTGTACAGATATTCCAACTATGTGCTAAGTCAAACAAGGAAGCAATATTCTTCCTAATACACACATTCCTTTACACGTAAGTCTCTGCATAATTTTCTGAGTGTGCTAAAGGATCATGAAGGCTTAAAGAGGCAGATTCTTGAGTCTTCTCAAAGGCATTCTGGTTCCATTGGCCTGTGGTAATGCCCACGAATCTAAATTGAAGAAAAAAAAACCATAACTTACATGGACACCCACAGTTACAATCTCCTGGTTTCTGTTAGAGAGAAGTGTGCTGTCCTGTATGGCTGAGCGGCCAATGCCAGGCCAGCACTTCACTGCCAAGTGTATCAGTGCATCAGTGCATCAGTGCCAGGATCATTGCCTCAAATATGTCAACAGAAACTGACACAGGGGCTAAGGTCAAACCAAAGGAAATTTATTGGATTGTGAAAATCAGAAACCTGTGCAGTCTCATGACCAAAAGTACCCAAATTCGCTAAGGACAAAGGGTTGTCGTAAGCTTATGTGCAGTCTTGAGCTAGTTAGGGGTAGGGGAACCAAGTAGAGAGAGGTAAAGGGCAGACCATGGGGTACAGCTTATCACAAACTCAAATGTTTTCTGGAACACGCACGCATTTTCTGTAATGGACTGTGATTTTAGCGGTATGACCAGGGTGAACTGGATAGCCCAACATCACTATTCTAGAGGCAGGGCTGCTTTCTTCTATACTGGATGTGGTCTTCATTTTGTTTTCAATGAGGTCTGGGATTATGTATAGTACCTTCAACTTTAGGGTCCTGTTGGGCCTGTTGGTTAGGGTAAGCAAAATAAATCTACCACAAAAAGTTAGGAAAGTGAAAATTAAGAGTACGAGAAATGAGCCTCTCTCATTTCCTCAGGTCTAGGCTAACAACCAAGACAAAGCTTTGTGTGGCCATGGCTACTGCCCCTGCATGCATGCCTGGCCCTCTTCAAGAGGCAAAGACTCCTAATTAAGTAGCTACAGATCATGGCTAATCATGACCATTCCCAACTTCATGTACTTTTATTATTTTTTAATATCCTAAGAACACACTTGGGGCCAGTAACAGCAGCTGCCTCTTGGGAGAAGGACTGGGTGTGTGAGAATCAGAGTAAGTAGGAAACTTTGTAATGATGAACTAGGCCTTATTACCTTTTTAAAAATCTATGAGAAGGACAAACGGTGGTGGAACAGCCATACCTAGTACATTTAGCACTGTGGGACATTGACCAAGTCACTTGCCCTCTCCGAGCCTTGGTCAGGTACTGTGGCAACCCTGGAGTGTCCTGTTAACAGGTAGCTATGTGGATGACTTTGACACTTGATGGAGCTCATAAAAACCTTGCAAGCAACAGCATGAGGCAGAGAGATGCAGTTGAGGCTTTTATAAATGAGCAAAACAAAAACAAGGCCAACCTGGGCTTGAGACTGCACACAAGGCAAGACAAGAGACAAGGCTTTCCACAGTGCTGAGGTCCTGGACTCATCTCCCTGGGGAAGCCCTCACCTGGACCTGGACCTAATACAGGAGTCATTCCCTGGGATGTTTCCTACTCACCTCCCCAATGCCTGGGATGGTGCTAGGTGGGACTGCATCTTGGCCCTCTGTCCATGACCAGCCAGGCCTAGGAGAAGCTGCCTTGCTGTCCACACATGTCTTCCCCACTGACCTCTCCATGGAAGCAGCAGCATGTCATAGGATGACAACAGGTTGGTGAACTAAGAGCCCGTGGAGAGGTAGATGATGAGCCAGGAGCCCTCAGCAAATTTCCCTAACTGTGAAGAAAAACATTGGACCAATTCTGGAGTTAACAGAAAAAAAAGAATGTGGTTTTTTTTCCTATCAGAACAAAAAGAGTGGGTATGTTTCTCCTTTTAGGTCCTAAAACTGAAGTGTTTCTCTCAAAAAACAAAAAATTCAAAAGCCAGGATCCTGGGGACCAGATCTGGCATGTGGACATCTTCTCCAACTCAGACAAACAAGGGACTTGGAATACTTAGCACTTTTGAACTATTGAAGAACCTGGCGACCCCGGGCCAAACTCTATACTCGGCAGCAGCATGTATGACCACCATCCTGGCAGCCTTTTCACAACCAGCCAAGCTCTCTGTCTGCCACAGTCCCACTATTCCCTGCTGTACCACATGCAGCATCTCCTCCTCCTGCCACTGGTCCAGCTCTTGCCTCAGTCTTCTACTCTAGTGATCACGCGAGATCTTCAGAAAGAGTCAATATAAATCCAGGGCCTGGCTCTGACAGGCATTTCTGTGCTTTTGCCACACAGTCTGCCCTCACATTGCTGCTCCCCACCACGAACTGGTAACAAAGTCCACTTCCTTAGCGTAGCCTGGCTCTAAGTCTGAAGCTGTTCTGCTTCAGGACCCAGGACCATGTGATTTAAAGAAAAAGACCCACCATCTCTGAGCCTCTGTTTCTATAGCACTGACACAAGGGACATTTTATTATTGATATTCATTTTTACGTCAGATGGTTTTGTGGTTTGATGGGTTTGTATCATATGGTGTCAGTGGAGGCCCCAGGATAGCTAGAGGGTCCATAATGACCTTGCTCATGTGGCTGACAGCTGGCCTGGCTGCTGGCCGGGAGTTCAACTGGGCCTGGGAGCTGGGGGCTGGGTACCTTTTGCGTGCCTGTGCATGTGACAGCAAGGGCATTTCAAAAATTGAACGCAAAGACCAGCCAAATAGCTCAGCAGATTAAAACACCTGCTAGCAGGCACAGGGGTTGGGGGTTCAATCCCCAGGCCTGCTGTGCCGGCCCTGCCCCTGGGGTATGCTGAGATGGCAATTGAGAGACTGGGTGTGGTGGTGCATGCCTGTAATCCCAGCTCTTGGGAGGCTGTAGACCTGTGGATCACTATGAATCTGATCTACTAGTGAGACCCTGAACACCCTGTAGACCCTTCCCTAAAATTTAAAAAAAAAAAATTGAAGGCAGACACTCCATCTGTCCCAAGGCCCTACCTCAGAAGATACCAATGTCTTCCCCCATCATATCCTGGCAACTGTAACAGGTATGTGTGCCAGACCCATAAGCTTGAAGGGAGGATTGCACCACCCAATATGGCATAGGAAAGTGCTATGGTTGCATTGTGCGAAAGCTTAGTGCCCAGCACAGCAGTGCTTGAAGAGGTGGAGCCTAGTGCAAAACAGTTATGTCAAGGGGTTCCTGCCCTAACGATAGACTAAGTGCTGGTCTCAGCAGTGACTTCATTCTCATGAGAGCCAGTAGTTATAAAGCAGGGCCATCCAGTATGCTTGGCTTTTTCAGGACACAGCCAGGTCCCTTTCCATTTCTCTGCCATGCTGTAAAAGCCTGGAGAATCCTCATCAGAATGCCATAGCCATGTTGTTAGTGTCCTCCAGCCACCAGAATCCAGCCAAATAAACCTCTTTCTAAAGTACCAGATTCTAGTATTCTGTTACAGTGGCACAGAATGGACTAATTAACAAAGTCTCCTCACAAAATAAGCATGAGAGGTAGGGGACAAGTATGCAACTGCTTTAGAAACACTATTTTCTATAGTGCTTAATATATGGGTGACCCTCAACAGCATTAATTTAATGCTAATTTAACTCATTCAGGCCACACATATTGACTAAGTACTTGTAGGCTAGACCTTAAACTAAGTTCTGAAGGGTTGGAGATGGTTGCAACCATCAAGGAGCCCATGGGTCTAGATGGAAAGCAGACCAGCAGTGAAGGTATTACAGGATAACATGGTAACTGCCTTGTAAGGGAAATGCCAACATTTCTTACACTGGGCCATGGAAATTCACCTGGGAATTCTGCTCGATGTATTGAGAAAGGAAAGTTTTTTGTCCCATTGATGTTAGGGTTAGGATGCCTGGTGCTGCAGATTTGCCATCACACAGGATCTTCCATAAAGATCTGGGGAGGACTTGCTTGCTGGTAGAGCCAGCGCAGAAATGAATGCAGCCACACTACGAGGTGACACTCATTGTCACATGTTTGGGCTTCTGAGGCCAACTGTGACAACCTGAACTTCACCTTTGCAATTTTTGGTTCTATATGCCAGGTGAGTTTCCTTTTCGGTTGAAGTTATATGGATTAGAGTTTGCATCGCTTTTTATCACAAAGAATCAAACACTCAGTTCTTTAAGAACTTTTAAAGGCCTCAAAGTCTAAGTCACCGTGCCAGGAAATGTCATTTATTCAGTGACATGATAACCATACATTACATTTCAAAGCTGCATAGGCTCATAGGCAGAGATGTGCAAGAGGTATATTAGGGAGGGAAGTATTGTGTTAGTTTCCTTAGAGGCAAGTGAAGTTCTAAATATTTCCCCCACATACCTACTGCAGAGCTGGTCATATTAACAAAAGTAATATGTACTGGTAGAAAGAGTGCTCAAGTCTTAGTTAATCTAGTAAAAACCAAATTTTATCCCCTTCTTCATTTTCTAAATTCAAGAGGCTTAGAATTGGCAGCACTGGTGTCCATGTAACAGAGACAGAATCTCCTTAGCAAAGATAGTCTTTTAATAGACCTCCAGAGGTTAATGGGCCTGACATATCTTTGACATTTATTGGATTTTACGAGCTGGTGGATCTAACTCTGAAAGCTGATCAGATGTTCCAAATTGGTGGCCCCTTTGGGGTGCTGTCTTGGAATACAGCATTAATGAGGTGACCTTGAATGTCTGAGTCCAGAAAGAACAAAGACAGGATGTCAGAATTGTAGAGATTGCTGAACTGATCAAGGTCTACATAGTGCCCTCAGGGTCCCTTCTAGTCTGGGAGACTCTGCCCCTGCCTTCTATAATTGCACATTCTTCGCACCTTACCCTGTCAGAACAGTTGCAAGTATTAATCTCATTTTTAAAATTTTTCACTCATTCAATAAATATTTATGGAAAAGCATGGTTATCATGTCACTGAATAAATGACATTTCCTGGCACAGCGAACTCAGAGAAGATTATGGCATGTCCCTATCCTCTATGCCAGCTTAGAGTTTGTGGGAAATTTTTACAGGAATGCACCTTCTTCTATTTATGGCCCATTATAAGGCAGACAGAGAGGACCTCCAGAGAGCAAAGGCAGGAGAGACAAAAGCAAGCTGATTCTCCGAGGAATTGGGAAAACCTTCCAAAGTAGAAGGCATTTTGGCTGGGTTCTAAAAGCCAAGTAGTCATTGACCAGACAGAGGGATAGAAAGGGGGCATCCAGGTGGGACATTCAGGGTGTACAACATATAGAGATACCCAAAGATGCTGTTTTGGGGAGATTCTAAGTAAACATACCATAAAGAAAACCCTAAGTGCTAGGAAAAATGAGAAATTATACTCTTAACGCCTTGCTGGTAGGAAAGGAGCTTTCTGGAAAGTAATTCGGCAATATCCAAATTTAAATTATACATGAAATTTGATTCAGAGATTTCTCCTTTGAGACTTGGGCCTATAGATGTTTTTAAAAAGTATACTTTTTGATACTAGTATCAAAAGATACACTTACACTGATTTTTATTGTAGTGTTGTACAGGAATAAAAAGAAGCCACTTCAATATCTATTATAAAAGGATGGGTTAAGTAAAATGTAAAATTCCTTACAGCTATTTAAATGATTAAGAGAGAACTCTTTAATCCCTGGCATGAAAGAATAAGCCTGTGTGATACTAAGAAATAAATATTAGCTTTCCATCCCGTTGGACCTCATCACCATTGCCTGGCACAAAACTGAAAATCCTTGGAATCTTCAAAGTCATACTGGAATGTTTGTATGCTAATGAGATGACTGGGGGCTGGCAACTCCCAAGTAGTTATGGGAGTTACTAGAAAGACAAAAGCAGGATTACAGGGTGGGCAAAAGGGTCCAGAGGTTAAGTTGGGCACCAGTGGCCAATGATTTAATTAATCATGCCTCCTAAAGAAGCTTCCATAAAACCCCAGAAGGAACAGGGCTCTGAGACCTTGTCAATGGCCGACACACAGAGGATGGTGGAGGGTCAGGTGTCTGGAGAGGGCACAGGAGCTCCTCACCCTTCCTACATTTCTCATGCTGTGCAGTTTGCATCTGGGGTTCCTTCCCATCTTTAGTTATATCCTTTAAGTGAGCATGTTACCTTTCTTTCACAAATAACATATCTTTAAATAACTTTAATTTTTTAATATTCTTTAAGTGGGATATGAATTCAGAGCCTGCTGAAGGATGAATGAAAGGCAATGGGAGATAAGACTCAAGTGCTCCAGCTGACAGCTAGCAGCAGCTTCCAGACAGATGAGGGCAGCTACCTTGGATTTTTCCAACCAGGTAACTCTCTAGCTGAATACGACCGTGGCAGACAGCTGAGGCAAAACCCGAAACTGAAGGCTTTTCATGTGGAACAGCAGATCGCGATTGCTCCAAGCCATGAAAGGGTGGGATGGGCTGTTACAAAGCAAAAGAAAGCTAGATTACTCCAAGTCTTCACTGTTTTCTTAACAGAAAGACATAGCAAAACTTTCTAAGCTTTAACACGGTTTTCATAGAAACAACATGTTTTACCTTTTACTTTTTTTTTTAATTTTATTTATTTATGTGTGTGTGTGTGTGTGTGTGTGTGGCCAGCTCAGCCCACCAGGGGGCGGGGCTGGCTGACATGTGGTGCTGAGGGATTGAACCGCGGTCCCTGTGCTTTGCTTAGCTTGTTCTAGGTAGGTGCTTTAGACCACTGAGCCATCTCGCCAGCCCTTGTTTTACCTTTTTAATAATTTAATTGCTCCGATTTACAGAATACTTCATGAAATTATAGCTAGAAGTTATAAATCTGTACAAGGACCAATGCAACCTGATGGCTAGAAGCCCAAGAAGTTGCCAGGAGGTAGCAGAAGCACGCGCACATGCCGGTAGGAAGTCTCTTGGCCAAGAGCGTAGTTGTCTAGCATGGGCACCCAGGAACACATTCACCAACGGAGCAGAGAATAGTGGCAGATGCAGCAGGCTTCTGAAACGGAAACTGGGAAGGAGAACTCCACCCTACTGTTAAATAAGAACAGTAACTACAGAGAAAATGTAATGGTATGACCTGATTCAGAAAAATAAATCCAACATCTTCATGCATGTTAGTATGAGAATGAGAAAGATCTGGACATTTACAAAAATGCTGTTGTCTTTCTTACCTCACTGGTTAGGAGTGGACACAAAGAAGAAGGCGGGGAGTAGGGGAAAGGTGCTATAGCAAAATGGAAAATGTACACCGTATTAACCAAAAATGGATGTATACTGGGATCATAAATGCAAACACACCTATAACAGAACCACCAAAATATATACTCAAATATGAACATTGAAGGGGAAATAGAAAAATGGAGGATGATGGGTTTGTGAAGAGTTATCAGCTTGGATCTGTCCTGCTGAGTTAAGTTTTTTACACTAAAGACAAGAGAAAAATAAAGCCATCTTGTACCATAGTAGGAACATATTATTGCAATCCACTGGAAGCAATTTCTCTCTGCTGTTATTTGTATATTCATTCATTTATGCATATTGTTATATAAAACACTTTTCACCTGAATTTATTTGCAATGTTTTTACATTTGTGATATAGGTGTAAGGTGGCTCAGTGTAAGGTTGTGTTCTCTAACTGGGTATCTTCAAAGTGCCTTGTTTGCAATCACTGGTCACCAGATGTCAGGTGAAATAAGGGGAGAAAGGCTCACTGTAATGCAAATTGGCTAAAGGACAGATTTAGGAGGGAGGCAGATTCATTCTTCATAATAGCCCTAAGTGAGTGCATTAATTAGAGACCTGCAAATAATAGCAGAGTTAGGCTCTGACCTATTGAAACAATGAGAAAATATGTTCTTTCACATACATGGGCCTACAAAGGGAAGGTAGCCACAGTTCCAAGCATCTTTTTTTTTTAATTTTATTGAGAAACAAATAGCAATGATACTATTTCAAAATCAATTAATAGGACAGTTTCAATAATTAATATATTGCATATTGTTATCTTCATAATCGTTATTCATAGTACAAGATGCAGACATGATATCCTGTCCAAATACTGTTAGTACAAATCTCTCTTCTCATTGAATTAAGAGAAAGTGCTGTATATCTATCCTAAGAACTAAAAAACATTAAGACCCCAAAATTTAAAGACCCAGTCTAGAAATGGGCATCCAAGAGGAACACACACTTCTCAGAGGACAAAATTAGAGAAGTGAATAAATATATGAAAAAATGTTCCACATCACTAGCCATCCGTGAAATGCAAATTAAAGCAACACTGAGATACCAAGCATCTTATCAAGACTCCAAATTATCCAAGGAAAATGAGAAATGGTTCTTTCCTGAATTTGTTCTTCAGAATAAAGGAATCTTTATCCAAAAGTCCTCATCAAGCATATCTCCCCCTGTATCACGTTGGCCAGATTTGGGTCATCTACCAAAGCCACAATTGGCCTATGCCCTCCAAGGATCAATACACGATCCTGCTTGCACATAATTGGCAGGCTGTTTCACTATGTGGAAATACCAGAGAATTTTTCATTGTTTATTAGTACATATTTGCAATACATAATGTATGCTACTTGTAAAAAGCAAAAGATTTATACACTCTGAAGAGAAACCAGAGCATAATGTATGCTACATGTGGGGAGTTGGTATGTGCACATAATACATCCTAATTCCTGTTTTCATCTCCTTTCCCTTCCTTAACTCCCTCCTCCTTTCATTCCTTGATCCTGTTCCTACTTGAGAAATACCTCCCTAATTCCTATCATCTATCTTTTATTCTTTTTTTGGGGGGGTGGAACCAGGGATTGAACTCAGGCCCTTGCACTTGCCAGGGAAGCGCTTATTCTACTGAGCCATCTCCCCGGCCCTCTTTTATTCTTTATATTTTGGGTTTCTCATATAAGAGAAACCACCCAACATTTAAGCTTATGTGCCTGATTTATTTCACTTAACTCAATTATGGACTCAGAGTTCATCTGTCTTCCTATGAGTGGCTCAAGTTTCTCGTTCTGGCACACTAGTACTCCATTGTGCATACATACCACATTTTCTTGGTCCATTTATGTCTGACCTATATGCTTGGTTCCCCAACTCATGGCACTATTAGGAGGTAATGGAAACTTTGAGGAGTGAGTTCCTTAGGTTATTTGGCATGTGTGCTTAAAGATATCTGTAGGACCCTGGTTCCTTTCGCTTTTGTTTCCTAGCCATGAGGAAAGGGGTCTGCTCCTCCACCACACACTGTCTGCCCTGGCCATCTGGTACTTTTAGAGATCAGAGAGACCTAAAAGCAATAGGTCCCACTAACCTGTTTTGAAACTGTCTCATTGCTATTTCTTTCTCAATAAAATTAATTTTAACAGTGAGGTTAAGCTTAACAGCCTAGGTTGTATGGTAATAATAATAAGCTTCTCTTCTGGAGGGTTAACAACCTAAGTTTGCAGACCAAAATTAGA
>NW_004524788.1:1970324-1973309 GCF_000260255.1 Octodon degus
TAATTTTAAAAAATAGGTCCACCTGAGGACAAACTGGAACCCTTTACAACTATGAGCCAAGATAAACCTTTTGTTTTTACAAGTTGGTTGTCTCAGGTACTCACCTTACTGAGAGAAAGCTAGCATATCTATGGTGCACCAAGATCAGAAGGCACCAGGCAAAAGAAGAGAAAATCTGCCTAGAAATCATAGTGATCACTTGGTGATTTGTTTGGGGTTGGGGGAATTAACCTCATGAGTCTGTGTGGGGGTCAGAGACTACCTCCCAAAAGTGAAATTCACTTCTTGGTCTTTTTTTTTCCCCCCTGTATTTAGCACAGGGTCTATGGAGTCTCACTACACAGATCAGACTAGTCGTGATCCTCCTGTGTTCAGCCTCCCAAGCACTGGGATTATAGGCATGCGCCACCACACTCAGTCTCAATCGCTCTCAGCATGCCATGGGGGTGAGGCGGGCACGGCACGCCAGGGATCGAACCCAGTCCCTGCATCTGCCTAAGCAGGAGCTTTAATCCACTGAGCTATCTGGCCTGCCCTTCATTTCTCGGTCTTGCTAGTAATGAGAGCATCAGCATCTGAACCAGGCTGCTCTCTCAGGACACTGCACAGGCTTTAAAGAGATAGAGATACAAGGACTATATGAGGTGCATGTTGGTAAGCTTGCCAGACATGACCTGAGTCAGGTTTCCATAGGTGACATCCATCCCTGATAGCCAGGGCCTAGCCTGGGCACCGCTGCTTGTGCCACTGGCAGTGTCTCTGCTCAGCACAAGACTAGCTCTGAGATGTGTGTGGTTTGGAAAGCTGTTCCTGTTTGCATGACTTCCAAGGCTTACCCTCTGTTCCTCCCTCCAAAATCTAGAGGCTTCACAATAAGCCATCTTTAAAAAATCATTTTCTGCTTCCACTGGTGAGGTTTGACTCATATGCACAATCTGCATAGCTGCAGGTTCCACCAACAGTGTAGATTCAATGAACAGTAGGTCAAAACTATTTGGAAAAAAATTGCTTCCATATTAAACATGTTCAGACTTTTTTCCTTGTCATTATTCCCTAAATACTACAGTATAAGAGCTCTTTATACAGTGTTGTCATCACATTAGCTATGACAAGTAATCCAGATATGATCTGATTTAAAACATACAGAGGGATCCTTGAGACTTTATGCAAATAATATGCCTTAGTATCTGCAGAGGAGGCTTAGAACCGATCTCCTGAAGATACGATGACATGGCAGGGCATGAGAATTCCAGTTGAGGACAGAGACTGCAGAGCAGCCAGGAATAGAAGAAGCTGAGACTGGTGAGATTTTCGGGAGGCCCCTTCCCCTGTCTCCGGCTGCAGTGTGCCCCCAGAGATTGATAAAGACCATGAGCTTTGGCCTCATTCTAGGGAAAGGGCTGGTTGACACACCGTGTCAGTTTGAGAAGTCTAAGAGCTTAACTAAGTAACTCAGCAGTCCTACATCCTAGGGCATGGAGGACATGCCCTTACAGCTCCAGGATGTTTTTCATCCTGTCAATTTGAGAAGTTTAGAAGTTTAATTAAGTGACTCAGCAGGGAGCCAAGGGCCTCATTTTATAAATATCCTGAGCCTATGCAAGAAGAAGGCAGGGAGATGGTGCATAAAGAAGAAAAAGAGGCCTGTTTCTCTCTCTCTCTCTCTCTCTCTCTCTCTCTCTCTCTCTCTCTCTCTCATGCTCTTGTTGTTTTTGCTGTCTTCTGCCACCTTGAACTATTGGGCCTCTGCCATGGCCACCCTGCCTTGGAGCCAGATCATTAGGGACCGAAACCTCCACAAACTGTGAACTAAATAAACTTTTCCTTCCTAAATTTTGGTTGTCAGGTATTTTATTACAACAAGCAGCAACAAGAGAAAAGCACCAAGACAGGAGATAGACACTGAACATTCTGTTACATTAGGCAGCTGAGGGCTTTCTTGTGCATGTTCAGAGACAAGCAATCTCTTTTGTGTAACAGCAGGGTGGGGTGGGGGAGCTTTTATCATTAAAGTTCCTGTTGGAACTTTAATGATTACAGTTCAGAGACAAAAACCCAGCACTTGTGGTTAGTCAAAGGAAAGAATGTGAAAATTTGGAACAATGGCATCTCTCTTGCACAAAGGAAAAGGTAGGTAAATTACTCGCTCCATCTGCTGGTCCTAGGGCTGAGAGGCTGTCTCAGAGATAAACTGGATGCCTGGGTTGAACTGAGTGTAGACCTTTCTTAAGAGGAGGGCAGAGCTGTCCTGGGGAGCCCAAGAGTCACTGGTCCCCTCTGGCTGCAGTCAGCACATGCCACAAACTCAGGCTTCCACAAAGCCTTAGGCTTTGAAAACACAGGAGCTGGTGAATTCCAGACATTCTGAGCAACCACATGGTCCGCATGCCTTGTGGTCCACTAGGAAAACCCTCTAAAGGCTCTCCTGGAATTCTGATTATTTGTCTGTAGGTTGTTTTGAGATCTTTCAGCAGAGAGAATTGGGGTCTTAATTCAGAGAAACCACCCATACACATTGCAAATACCAGGGAGCAAAAAGCATGTTATTGATATGCCAGGGAAGGGCAGGCTCCCACATGGAAATTTCAGCTCTAAATTTACAGCCTCAGCCCACTTTTGGACTTGACGTCCTTCCACAGTGCTGAGACTGGGAGTCCCGACTAGAGGAGGGAGACTGTTTTTCTTTTTTGCAAAGAAAGCATTGGAAAATGGATAGTTCTACTATTTGCACAGCTCTGACTAGACTAAAAGCTATTCTCATGAACATTTTAAAAGAGGAAATCGTGTGGTATATGAGTATATTTCAACAAAGCTATGCTCTCGCTGCATGGAAGGGACAGGAAGACTGCAGAGTGCCTTGAACTTCAGCTCTTCCCAAACTGCTATACGACTTGAGACCTATCTTCCTTCCTTCCCTTCCTTCTTTCCTTTCTCTTTCTTCCTTCCTTCCTTTCTTTTTTTCTTTCTTTCCTTCTCTCTCTCTCT
>NW_004524788.1:1973409-2021148 GCF_000260255.1 Octodon degus
TCTCTCTCTGAGGTAAGGTCTCATCCTGTAGTCCAACCTGGCCTTGAACTCAATAGTAGCCCAGGCTGTGCTTGAACTGCAGCAATCCTCCTGTTTCAGCCTGCCACAAGCTAAGAATGCAGGTGTGCACCACCACACCTGGCAGAGTCCTTGTCTTTAATATCTAAAGTGACAAAATGTATCATATGTCAAGGAACCCATACAAAGGAGAAGTGAGACTCCATCTGTGGACACACTGTGCCCAGCAAATACATTGTCTTATCAAGTCCTTCCTACATATCAGACATATCAAACCATTCCTGCCTTCAAGGAGGAAGCAGCCTGAAGTAGGAGACAGAGAGCAGCACTACAGTATGGTCAGGGCTGTGATGCAAGGAACGGACAAGGTAGTGGAACCAGAATAGGAAGACGGGGGGGGGGGGGGGGCAGGAGGGCTCAGGAAGGATGGGTGCCATTCCCCGGATACAGCTTTCCTGGCCACCCCAAGCCCCTCAGCCCACTCCTGTCTGCCCCACCACCCCTTGGTTTTCTCCACAGCCCCCATCTGTGCTCTCTTCTAATTGCTTGAGGACATCCTCCATGACAGCATACAGTTTGTCTGGTGACTGCTGTGTTCCTGTATGCAGCAGTGTTCTGTACTGAGAAATACTCCCTAAGTGTTCGCTGAATGAAAGAAAACATCAAGATGAGGCTTGGAGAGAGGTGGAAATTGGCCAGGTGAACAAGCCAGAGAGAGCATTACAGGCCAAGAGCACTGCAACTGCCACTGCCACTGTCTCTCCAGGCTGCGTGGAGGAAGAAGGGACAAAAGAGGGACATGCAGGGAAAGAAGATGGAAACACAGGGAGGGGCAGTGATGAGGCTTGGCTCTCATTCTGGACTCTCAACATTACAGAGTTTCTCTTGTCTACTGGCTCCAGTGTGTGACAAGCCCCCACAGATCTGGGTAGGCATGCTGAGTGCAGTTGGTAGGTTTCTATAGCAACCGTCACCATGGCACCGGAGGCCTAGCTCCAACTTCCGGCTCTACTGAAGCCCTGAGCTGTTGTTCTCCGCCCCCCTCCCCAACATCCTTCATCCCATGAGGTAGAAAGGAGACAAGACTGGCATCACACAGTGGATGTGGCTGGGGCCCTGCAAGGAGGGTTGTGACCAGAATGCAGGGCACAGGGTGACAAGATCAACTATTTCATGTGCGACGAGAGTGGCACCAGCCAAGGTAGACACAGACTAACATACTCAGAAGTGACTTCAGTTCGCATTGTGTTGCATTGTTCAGAGGGGCTGAGATGGGGTGGGTTGCTCACAATGAGTGGGAGGGGACAGGTTTGAATCTGTACCAAGGAGTGCAGCAGAAAATCCTCTGAGGTGAGCTGCCAGGGAGCTGCATGAAGCTTCCTGCTGTACAGGAGGGCTAGACAAAGAGAACCTGAACTCCTGTAGCTCCCAGACCTAGGCTTCTCTGAGCCTCACTCTTTCCTTCTGTAAAATGGACAGGGAGTAGAGAGTACTGATGCTATCAACACTCTTCAAAAGTCAGAGAAATAAGCATAGTACCTTGGACCTGGGAGATGTTTGATAATTTAGAGGGAGCGCTAGGACATGGCTCTAATAAAACACTTGCCTGGTATGCACTGGGTCCTCAGTTCAATCCCTAGCACTGAGAAATAAATTGAAATCAATTATTACCAGTGTAAGAAGCAGTGTCACCTCTCAATCAAAAAGGCCACAAGTCGCAGTCCCCTTCGCTCCCCACTGCTCCACATCCTATGCAAGCCTAACTCTGTTGCATCAGCTTCACCGTCCTCTCTGCTGCTGTGGCCCAGCTCTCTTTTTAGAGGCCAAGTACTGGGAAGGGCTGGGGAGAGGCTGCAGAGGCCCAGGCCTGAATTCTCCTCCGGCCACGCTCCATGCTGCCCTTGTGACCTGGGCAAGTTAAGCTCCCCTGAGTCCCAGTTACACAACAGCTTGCCTCCCTTAAGAACCCTTGGTTACAAGAATTTGAAAACTCGGCCTGCATGTGTAAATGCCGTATTGTCTCCCTGGGGCAGACACCAGAAAGAGTAAGTGAAATCCGAAAAGTATAAGAGATACTGTGAAAGGGAAAGAAACTGCTCAAGGGGAAGGGGCAACTAGGATAAGAGAAAGGAGAAAAGAAAGAAAGAAGGAAGGGGATACTCAGGGTAGCTGGATAATTATACTGCTGATTTCTACCTGTCTACTGAAAGGAGTAGTTAATCTTTAAATTTTTTCTTTTTAATTTTTTGACCAGTTTTGCATGCTTGTATCTGCTAGTCTGGGCGACTCATCTGAAGACAATAACATGCAATATGACAGCCAGTGTTAAATTCATATCATCTCGTTTAGTGAAATTCTGGGTCATTTCTAATTTTTTAAATTATTTTTATTCTCTTTAAAAAATAATAAAATAAAATTTAAAAAATAAAAATGGGGAAAAGGGGAAAAAAATGAAAAAGAAGAATTCAAAAACATAACCAGGGCCAGGGATATAGCTCAGTGGCACAATGCCTGCCTAGCAAGTGTGAAGTCCTGAGTTTGATTCCCAGTATAAAAACAAAACAAAAAAAACACAGATTGTTTAAGCTCAAAGGAAGGCTAGGATGAGAGGAGCTAGACTTACCAAATAAAAGTATAAGCTGCTCATTTAAATATGAATTTCAGATAGATAACTAACACTATTCTTACTGTAGATATGTATCCCCAGTATTGCATGGAATACTTTACTAAAAAATACTGTTTATCAGAAATTTAAATGTAACCAGGTAGCCTCTAGTTTCTCTGACAGCCTTAGATGAGGTAGGTATCTACTGATTCTTCTCTCTTTCCCTCCCTCCCTCAGTGTCACTCCCATAGCCTCAGGGATGTCTGCTCTATTAGGGGCAAGAGTCACCCTCAGCAGCTCTCTGGGCCTTAGGACTGCCATCAGGCCCTTCCTCCCTTTCTCTCCCTTCCTATCTGTGTTATACTAGGCCCATCCCTGCCCCAGAGACAGCCTTTGTCTCCCTAAGCAGTTGGCTGTTCCCCCTTATGTGGTCTTTTCTAGGCTTTCTAGGGTTTGTCAGGGCCCAGCAACTTCCTCACTCTGGATCTCAGCCTACTCTCAGATGTCAGGTTTTGCAACCACCACTAACTGGGGCATCCACAGCCAGCTATCTACAAATGAGTCCCTCTGGCTCCAAACTTTAGTTTCTCAATCCAAGATATAATCAGACCCACTATAGTCACAAATAAACAATACCAAGTTTAGGCCAGAAGATTAAATCAATAAGGTCCCAGAGACAGTCACCTGACCCAAAAAAAAGCTGGTACAGGTCAGCCCTTTGCTATCAACTAGGAAAGCAGGCCCAGAATTCTAATGCCTCTGGTTTCCTCCATAGATCTAGAAATCTAAATGTGTTTGTGGTGATCTCTGCATTTTTATTTGTTGTCCCCCATCTATGACCTCTGGACTAGGCCAGTCTGCCTTGAAATTGAAAGCAAGGCTTTTACAGGTACTGCTGGGAACCCCCACCAGAACATCTGAGGGACTAACAAACCCCCATGGAGGGAATCAGTCTAACCCACCATCAGTGTAACACAGAGATGCGAAATAAAGATGAAGAGAAACAGAAGCTCTGGTATGACCCAAAGCTCTCTGTGGAACAAAGGGCCATGTGTACAAAAGCTCATGGCTTTACTTTGCAGGCGTTGGCTGTAAGGAGAAACAGAGCAATTGTGTTCTGGGCACAAGGACCCTCCGATCAGTGGAACAAAAGATAGCTCCATGCATACAAGGCTGGCACCTTTACTGCCAGGAAGGTAAAATAGTGCCATGGCCTTAGCTGAGATGTTATCTCATGTCTGAGCCTGGAATTTCACAGGCTCATGCTCAAGTCCCCATTCCACTGCAAGCAGAGGGGGCAATTCTCACCTGTGCTGAAATGAAACACGTGGGCATCTCAGATGCACTCAATCACATTCTTTTTGCCCAATTACAAGAATATCTAGTTTATTATAGCCAGTTCTGCATATCTCAGGGAATAGGATTGAAGCAAAGTTCAGATAAAGATTAAGGCAAGGATAAGGAGAGTCACATGGAGAGAAAACATTCTCTCAGGCTTTCACAGAGAGCAAATTGGTCAAGCAATGGCCGTGACTCATCCACATGGATGACACTGACAAAGGATCTCAAACTGCGGTACAGGGTTTCAGGTTAAATCCTGAGGGGATTTGACTGACCTTATCAGATACAAAAGTTACATTTCTTGTTATATAGGTCTTGCTCTTTCTTAGTCTTAACCATCCAGCAGAAAATATGAAAATGAAGTATAAAAAGTAAAGCCATATTAATATGATGAGTTGTAAAATGTTCAAGTCAACAACTTCGGACATTGACAGTCTTATGGAAAACTCACTACTATGATGGACTATTGGACTATATTGGGATATTTTGCTGAATTCATGCACCTACAGTATTTAAATGACAATGGAATGCCCTTCTCTGACAAAACTAACCAAAAAAGGGGATACAAATGAACGACCATTTTGTATCTGTATACTCAAAATAGTTAAGATAGATACACAGCTCCATTCTGTTAATTCAGTGAATAGAGAGGTTTGTTCTAATAGTGTTTGAGACAGGACATCAGGTCTGCATCTTGTACAATGAATAACCACTAAGACAACAATATGCAAAGTATTAATTACTGAAAATGTACTAGTAACCGGTTCTGAAACTGTCTCATTGCTATTTGTTTCTCAACAAAAATATTTAGAAAAGAAAATATTTTTTTAAAAAAGATTAAGGCAAGGAGGTTTGTTTCTCAGGAGAGCATGGCTTGGTGGCCTCCCACAAAGGACTATTTAAATAACAGATCGTTAGCCTGGCAGTACACACCTACAATCTCATCACTTGGAGGCAGAGGTAGAAGGATCATCTAAGAGTTCTAGGCCAGCTTGAGCTATATAGTGAGACCCTGTCCCAAAAAAAAAAAAAAAAAAAAAAATCAATAAATAAGTTGCTGGTTCTTTGGCCCTACCTAGAATCTCTGGAACTGGGCACCCAGCAGTCTGAATGTTAGCAGGTGCCTTTATATTGTGCTTATGTCTAGTAAAATGTGAAAGAGACAAATTCCAGATTTCCTTTTCAGTAGACCCCACCCTTAATTGTACCCATTACAATGGGACAGAAGTACCCTCCCTCTATTATCTTCCCCTCCAGCCCACTGCACCTCAAAGCATCATGCCAAAGACCCAGAGCTCCACCCAGCTTCTGCCAGCTGTTGTCACTGAGCCCCTCACTGTGTTCACAGACTGAGCCCCACTTCACAAATGAGGAAAATGAGGCTCTGAGAGAGGTGGTTTGCTCAAAATCACAGGCCACTACTGAGGGGTGGGGTTCAAGCCATATATTGTGTGACATTGGAGCTGCCTAGATTCAGTCAGCTTAGGACCGAGTCAAACTCCCTCCCCAAATGGTAACCAAAGAAAGGTAATCAGAGGCATTCTTGCTTCCTGAGATAGGGAGCTAATACTAAACATGGCAGGGTCCTGAGATGCAAAGGAGGGTAAATGACTTTGATAAAAATGGATGGCATCTGGAGACATCGCAGAGCTACCAGGGGCTCCTAATGGCCCCACCTCATTTAGAAGCCCATGGCAACTCCAGAAACACTGAAAGTAGCTGCCCAACTCTGACCTATACCTCCCAGTTCTGATGCCCACTTCCCACCCAGGTTGGCTTGAGTCACTGCAACTGCAAAGTCT
Source organism: Octodon degus (assembly GCF_000260255.1). Taxonomy (NCBI): domain Eukaryota; kingdom Metazoa; phylum Chordata; class Mammalia; order Rodentia; family Octodontidae; genus Octodon; species Octodon degus. The sequence continues at coordinate 1,979,176 of NW_004524788.1, forward strand.
TCTATCATAGGAAAGCTCTACAATTTGACAATTGTGGATCTCAGTGTTTTCCTGTGGTTTCCATCTCTTTGGTTACATTTAGCTCAATCCATTCATATGCATATGAACTGGCCTTAGTTTAGCACACTGCAGATTCCTAGCGATCTTGTGTGGAGTCCCTACATATGCCCTGTACTCTGTCAGGCACAGGTAACCAGCACTTGGTGTGCACTTATCTATCTGAATAGAGAAGACATAATGCATCCTAAAGTGCTGCAGGACTAGAGCCATGCTGTTCTGCTCTTGAATGTCCTCCAGTGGCTGGCTCCCAGACAATGGCACTTTGGGGAGATGGAGGAAACTTAAGAGGAAGGCCTGGTGACATGTCTTCTCCAGGTCATTTGAGAAGTTCCCTTGCAGAGGATACTGGGAACCCAGCCCCTTCCTATGTCTCTCTTTACTCCCTGGCCTCCATGGTGTGAATAGGCCACCTCTGCTGCATGCTGTCACCATGATGTGCTGTCTGACCACCAGCCCAAGGCAACAGAATCAGCTGGCCATGGACTGGAGCCTCCAGAACTATGAGCCAGAGTAGACCTTTCCTCATTGTAAGTTGATTATCTCAGCTAGTTCCTCACACCGGTGGGAATCGCTAAAACATGCAGGGATAGTGACGATCACTGGGAGAATTCTGGACAGTCTTCATGAAGGAGGTAGTGCTGGATGGGACTACCAGCTGGGACAGCAAAGGTAAAGCAGGGCTGAGCCACGTGAAAAGGAGTCATCCAGGGCATTCTATGTGGCATAAACTGAGGATAAGGAGGGGAGCTGGCTCTGCCCCTACTGATTCTGCCTCCTTATCACTTCCCGTCTGAGCCTGAACCCTAGCACTTCCCATAAACCTCCGTCCTTCACAGAAAACCTTGCTCTCATCTCCGCATTCACACACTACCCATGCTCTTACTCATCTTTCACTTTTCTTTAAGTGAACTCACTAGTTTTTGTTTGAATTTTTGTGTGAAGAATCTTCCTTCCACCACAGCAACTGGAAAATACCTTGCATTTGCTGCAAATAGATGGTCCTCATGAAAATATGAACACAAAGCCACTGACACTGAGTTGGGGTCTGCTGCCATGGGAAAATGCTCAGTCTGCCACTTGGTCCCTTTGTTAGAAGGAAGCACCAGCAGGAGGCATTAGGGACACCCATCAACCAGCCTAAGCCCTTCTCTTTGTGCATTCAGGATTAAAACAAGACTCAAATAAGACAAATGACTTCTTTGATGTTTCTATGTGTCGCTCTAAAGAAACCATAGAAATTAATAGCAATTCTCCTTTATTTTTGGAAACTCAATCCTAGCCAAACCTGAGGTCAAACTCTACAGCTATGTGTGCCCCGTGGTTCTCTTACCCTGTTACTTCACACCTGCACTCCCTGAGGACCTTCAGCTCTATGACTATGCCTGGGGACTACTGGAGTAGGTGAACATTTTGCATAATTATAGTAACACAACCACAGTAGCAGCTTCTAACTAGCAAGAGAGCTCATACATGTATAGTTTTACTAAATGCCAGGCACTCTTCTATGTGTTTACCTATATTGAGTATTTGATCCTCATAAAATATCTCTGACAATAGTGTCATTGTTATTCACATTTTACACATGAGAAAACTGAGGCCCAGCATAATTAAATGAGTAAGTCTAGCCTTTATATATAATAGATTCTCATACAAATTTCATTAACATTCAGTTTCTTCATTCAAACACTTTTTCAACAGATAATGCATTGAGTACTGTCTGCTTTCTTTCACTTTCTTCAAAACAACATTTCTTTTTAAGATAAAGCCAAGTTCCTGTTAATTCTGTTTCCTGCATACTCCGAGTTGGCTCACTCCATGCCCTGCATACCCAGGTGACCTCCACATACTTCACTAGGCTACAAAGGGGATCCAGGCGCTCAGTTCTTGGGCTTCCAGGAGTGCTGGCCACCAATGGTGTTCATCAAGGCCTTCTCTGGGATTTGAATTAGGCTGCAGAGAACTGTGTGTCCTTGGGTTTTGACCCTTCCTAGAAAGTAGCTGCCAACCAGGAATTGATCATTGTTGAGCAAAGTAGAGACACTTTGATTCGATACAATGAGACTGGGTGACCCAAGCCCCTTGGGGTGGGATGGTGGGGTGGGCACCTTGAGTGTCAGGCTTCACAGCCTACTTTCTTCCTCTGCCCAGCCTATTCCACTTGTTCCCTCACATGTCCACTTCCAAGCCTCTCCAAAAACTACCATCTATTTCAGAGACTGCTTTCTAATATATTTACCCTAACTCTTCTCACAAGGTGTTTGTCACCATCTTCAGCTACAACCACCTCTAGATCCCAATATTCTTTTCCCAACTGAGACTCAAGTGAAGGGAGCCAGGGAGTGTCAGACATGCACAACAGGACTGGGTAACACTAAAGTCACAGGGTGACCACAGCCTCCACAGGCCCCGAAAGCCTTGAAGGTTGTTGGGTTTATTTATATGTTTTGCTACATTAGCTAATTAGCTTCTTTTCCAGGCCCTATTACTGTTTCCTCCAGTGTATCATGGCCTTGGCTCTAATGGCAGACAGCCACTCAGCCCAGACAGGGAAGATGTTCTCTCTCAGGCCCACAGGGGATTGGTTGGGGAAGGAGAAAGGAAAGAGAGGGGAGATTGGATTACAGGGTGTCACGGAAAGGTCACTGCTCCCCCATCTCTCTCTGCCTTTAAGCAAGGACACCACAATCAGCATTTCCTATGTGAGCTGGCAAAGAAAGGCCAGAGTGGCAAGTGGTCCACCTTTGCTCTCTTTAGAAATGGTCTCTCTTTAAAAATAGTCCATGGCTTCCCCAGACGTGACCCCTAACATTTCTGAAATTTAATTGCAAATTACTGTCTCAGCAATTCCATAGGTTTCCCAATCTGGCCTAAACCCAGCAATAAAGGCAGAAAACAAATGGGATTAGAACATGGAGTCTGCAAAATCAATTTTGAGATGTGGATGTGAGGACTCACGGGTAATCTCGCTTAACATAAACCAAGCAACAGAAATGAGATGCAAGGTCACCAAGTCCCGCACCTACTAGAAGACATGAGGAGATGACCAAGCCATCTAGAGACTGTCTTTTGAAAAATAGAGAGACGAAGTGCTATGATTTGGATGTTTGTCCACCCAAAGTGTCATGTATTGGAAGCTTAATCCCCAGTATGAGGTGGGACCAAATGGTAGGTCTTTAGGTCATTGGGGGAATGCCATCCAAAGGAATTCTGGGACTCCAGTCTCTCCAGCTTCTTGTTTTTGAAATATGAATTCTTCCTCTTACATAACCTCCTGCTACCTACCATCAGATCATTACCAGAGACCATGGCATGTTGTTTAGGCTGTCGAGCTCAAAAGTTATGAGCTAAATAAACCCTTCTTTCTTCATAAATTTTATGGACTGATCATGTAGCTCAGTGGCACAAGTGCCTGTATGGCAAGCCCAAGGTCCTGAGTTTGTTTTCTGGTACCTGTCCTGGGCAACACACTTCGTAAATTTTGCCTTCCTCTGGAAGTTCATTAAAATAATGATGACCAGAAAAATGCACAGTGGTACCTAGACTAGGCAGCCTGAAAATCACACTTATCTATTGAGCACTCACTGTGTGCCAGCCCATGAGCCAGGCTAGCAGCTCTCAAACTCTTTGTTCTCAAGATTGCTTTATAGTCTTCAAAATTATTGAGGATCTTAAAGGAGTGTCAGCTAAGAAATTAAAGCTGAAGAACTGCATAAGTATTTATTTATTCATTCATTCAAAAATATTTATAGCAATAGTAAATGTGGCCCATGTTAGCATATATTTTGTGAAACTAATCTATATTTTACAGAATGAAGATAAATTTAATAAGAAGGGTGACATTGTGGCACATATTTACAAATCTTTTTTTAATATTTGTCTTAAACACAGCTGGAATTCTACATCTGCTTCTACATTCAATGTGGTGTAATATCTTATTTTGATTAGCATGGATAAGGAAGTCCTGGTTTTATATTATTAAATCAGCCACTTTCCTATTCCTAAAACAACATACCTGACTCAACATAGGGATGAGTGGTTTATCTGAGCTCATAGATTTTAGAGGTTTTGCTCCGTAGTCAGCTGGCTCCAAGGCAGAAAAGGGCACGTGGAAAGGTCTAGGGGAGAAAAGTCGGTCACATCATGGCAGCCAGGAAGCAAAAAGAAGAGGGAGGAGCCAGGGCAAGAGTACCCTTTCTAGGCCACACCCCCAGTGGCCCACTTCCACCCTGGCTCCACCTCCGGAGAGCACAGTGATTTGCTGAACTCATGGACGGATGGATGGATGGATGGATGGATGGATGGATGGATGGATGGATGGAAGGATGCCCTGCTGAGTACGGTGCCTCTGTGAGCCAATCACCTTCTAAACACATGAGACTTTGTATTGTTTATTTTGTTTGTTTGTTTTTTTTATGTATTTGGTACAGAATCTCACTGTGCAGCTTGGACTCATAGTGTTCCTCCTGTCTCAGCCTCCCCACCACTGAGATTACAAGCGTGTACCACCACACCCAGACTTCACATGAGACTTTGGAGAGATGTATTCTTTTTATCTAAGCCATTGTGGACAGATAGTTGGAAAATAAAGTATTTTAATAGCCTTTTTAGATAATTATGGATATTCTTCTTTAATATTATGCTAAAGCTTGACAAATGACCAAAGGTTGCTGTAAAAATCTGAAAGCATGTTAATGAATTTTACCCTGTCCCATTAAACTTCCTTAGTTTATCTTGCATGTTGGATCTTTCACTCATACATCACCTAATAACATCAGACATTGTTCATTTGAAAACTAATTGCCTCATAGAGCTCTTTCACGTATTGACACATTTCATTATACAGTATCAAAAAATAATGTACATTAGTTTTGGCACAGATCTTTTCAAAGATGCATAATGGGAAGTTGCCAAACTCACAGTGGCACATAAAGTTCTTGCAACTTCTAATGCTCATTTAATAGCTTTAATTGTATCGTTGACAACAAACATTGTCAGTTGCTTTTTCTGAAAATACAGGCTTATTTCATTAAATTTTGAGAAAACAGCTGCCAAATACTCACATCTGAATAACCATGGTTTATCATTTGTTCTTTCAGATAAAAATGATGTGCCATTTAAAAAAAAAAATCACCTAATTCAGCTAAAATGCAAGCATCACACATTGGTTTTTGCCTGCTTGTCACTTTCAATCATTGCTCTCGGCATGCCGCAGAAGTGCTTTATGCACATTTTCAATTTTCACACAGATTGTTAAACAGATATGTAAGTAAGGGTTAACATTGTTTAAAATTAATCATTTTACTGCTGCACTAAGGACATTCTTAGGTGAAACTGGGATGCATTTTGTTATGGTTTAGGCTCAGGGTTTGAAAGGAGGTGGTTAGATGGAGCAGCACTTGATCTGTCTGCATAGTTGTGTGTTGTATTAGGAAGTGGAATTGACTTGGAGAAGGTACATCACTGGGATGATACATTTCTCACTCAACCTTTCCCATCTCTCTGCTTCCTGGTGGCTGGGAATTGAGAATAGTTTTCTTCAGTTACATCCTTATACTATGCCATGTCTGCCTTGGAGCCTGCTACCCATGAACTGAGCCCTCTGGAGCCATGAGCCAAAGAAACCCTTCCTGCAAGTTATTTAGTCTCAGTAACAGAAATGCTCACCAGCACATTTCACTGAGAATATGCAACAGCGAAGATCACAATGTCCACTTACACATGTAGGTGCCATTCCTTGAGTAGTACTCAGGTACCTGCAGTTTACCCGTCAGTGCAGATGACGATAGGAGGAAAGAGGCAAGTTGCATCCTAGATATATGAAGAAAATGATTTTCATCTAAAGTATCCCTTGAAGAGGTCTGAGGTTCCCCAGAGTTCACATGGAGAACCACTAAGTGAGGGGAATTTAGCAATTTTGCACTTCTAGAAATTCCCAATCCTGCTGAGATGATAGGACACAAAAAAACATGAGTTCCATAGAGTATGATGAGGACAGGAAGGAGGCATGGCAGAGAGTGGCCTGTTTTGCTTTGGGAAAATTTGCAAAGGTTTTATAATGCAAGAAACTTGTTGAAATGAGTTTTTAAAGATTGATCAGGACCTCATCCAAAGAGAGAAGAATCTTTACATTTACAGTTTCAGAAGGATAGGCCCTGGCAAAGCATGACTTTTAGAGACAGGTCTAGACATGACAATAAACAGGAGAATTCATATGATTAATAAATACTATTGTCCACTCTCTTCAAGTACCTACTATATACTTCATACTCTACATATATTACCATATTTTATTCTCTGCAAAATACATGTCATTACTCCCTATGTTCACAGAATGTTGGTAACTTCCTCACAGACTCAGAACAAATTCTGGAGAACATCAATATTAACACCAGAATGGTCTGACTCCAAAGGTCACATGTATGCTCTCTGCTTCCTTTCTTAAGCCAAGAGGAAGAACAATGTCTTGGGCTACCACTGCTCCAAATGCAACTGCTGCCTATTAATGACCAAATAAACTTAATGCCTTCCACTTTGGCATTCAAGACTTTCCAAGAGCTCCACCTTCCCTCTCTAACCATGCCTTCTATGAAGCTCCATTCTAACTACTCCAGAACTCTTTCTTTTATCCAGATTAACTTCTATGCCTTTGCCTGAACAGTGACTTCCATTGGGAGCCCCATCTCTCTTTTCTCTCCCATTTTGGTCCACTGTTGGAAACTAATCAGTCTTTTCAGGATCTGATACCCCCTCTGTTATAATCTTCTTTATCTATCCTTTGCTTGACAATGTCATGCATTGTGGTCCGCCTATAGCTGGTGATCAACTTTTTTTTTTTTTTTTTGGTGATCAACTTTTTACAGCTTCTCCAAACTTAATGATCTGGGGGCCAGGGAGATGGCTCAGCACAATAAGTGCTTGCCTGGCAAGCACAAGGGCCTGAGTTCAATCCCCAGTTCCACCAAGAAAAAAAAAAGTTTCAATACAAACTTAATGATCTTATCACCAGACTGTAGGTTTTTTGATGGCTTGGAGCCATGGATCTAAATATGATCATTTTTTAAATTATTTTTTATTTTTAATGTATTTGGTTGTTACAGGGTCTCACTATGCAGCTCGGACTCGTGGTAACCCTCCTGCTTTCAGCCTCTCCAGGGCTGGAATTACAGATATGTACCACTATGCCTGGATTCTGGCTGGCTCAGCCCACCCTGGGAGTGGGACTGGCATAGATGTGGTGCCAGGGATTGAACCACAGTCCCTGAGCCCACCGGCACTAAATATGATCTCTTCATTCTAGCTTTTATTCTTTGAGCCTTAATTTTCTTCCCTGTAAAATGGAAACACAAGCACCCTGCCTCACAGTGATGTATTATAAAATGGACTGTTGCACAGTAAACACATCATGAGAGCTGCTTTTGCTCTTCTTATAATAGTCATTATTTTCATAAAATAGCGTGGGGGGGCACATTCCTGTCCCACATTAGTTCCATGACCTATTTAATATTTAATCAGGGCAGACTCTATTACTACCATTCATTTTAAGCCTGTCAAAAGCATGAAGATATGTCCAGGTATGCATTCTCTTGGTTTCCCTGAAAAGAGTTCTATTTCTGGAAGACGATTCCAGTCAGCTGGTCTGACTATGCTTTATGCCCATAAAAACTCTATGGATCTGAGAAATATGAGACTCCCTGAACCAGGCCCTGTGGCCAAGTCCAAGGGAAGGCCCATGGCACTTACAGCTCTGCTTACAAAGCATAGGTTGCTGCTATCCTGTGAGCTGAGCTTTTTCCTTTTTTTAGTTTCACACAACAGCCCTCCATGAACTCTTTGGTGAGATCACCCATTCAATCCTGTGGAGCACACCAAAGCAGAAAGATAGCAGGCACATTGAACTTTTATCTCTGCTGCTGCAACTCTAAGCAGCAGCTAGAGAAAGCACCCAAAGCAGTCTCATGAGTTGTCATCAGGGTTCTAGTTTGTCTCTGAGGTTTGTGAACAATGTGCCCCAGAACACCAGCTGTACTGGGTGTAGTTACCCTGTACTTCATACAAGATGAATTCTTGGCATTGCGTGAATTCTAAGGACAGGATGAGGTATATAGATCTCTAAGGGCAGCTCAAGAAAATCACACATTGTGGATGCTGTGTTCTACTTCCAAGCAGACTTCTTGCCCATAGATGCCTTCATTAGTCAATGGTGAAGCCCAAGTAAAGAGAGTAGAGAAGGTGCACCATTTCCTATTTGTTTCACCATTGTTCTGAAGCTGATGTGAAGGTCTTGCCTGATCCCATGAGGAGTATGATATTCATGGCCTTGGCTCAGCCATAGCTATGACAACAATGCTAGTGCCTTCACTATATGACAGCCATAGCATTCAGTACTTCCTGTGCTGTGCCTAGTTTCATGCCAAGGACATCCCATTGCAGGGGGGTACGAATGGCTAGAAATCTGTTTACAGATGAGAAGACTGAAGCTCAAATAGATAAGTCACTTGTCCATGGGTCACCCATCCTGGAACCTAGGAACCAGGGTCTAAGCCTGACCAGACTGCTTTCCACTCTCCAGCCTCCTTGGATCATTTTCTTTACCATCATGCTTACCTGATATAAGCACAGCAAAGCTGGAACTAGTATTTTCAGAGTGTCCTCTATGCATCAGGTCATTTGCTCAGGCATTTTCTTATTTAACCCAGGGACAAAGGACAACCATTCCTGATTATATGAGAGGACTAGAGTGATCAACTTATCAACTGCCTCAGCCAACTCCAAAATTCTGGAGCAGAGTCAGGATCCAGACTCAGGCCAATATGATTTCAAAGTCTGTGTCCTTCCTTGCCACCATATCTGGGACATTTGGTTCTCCTGGAAGGGAAACTTCCCATGCAGTGAGCAAGAAGGAGGGAGCTGGGCAGTTTCAATGAGAAGGAAGGAAAGAGGAAAGTGGTAATAGAAAAGCCATTTGTGGGCAAGAGCTTCAGTGAAGGAGAGGAGCAGAATGCAGAAGGCCAGTTCTGTTAGTGTGGCACCAGGGGACTTGAACAGGGGCCACTTGATGCTGTTCTCTCCCTTCATCAGAGTCAGGGGAGCTTCGCCCTCCAATTCCAGATCTTTTCAAATTTAGGGCTTCACTAAGTCCCACCATGTCCAAGGAAGCCTCCTTGGTTCCACCCTGAGCACAGTCTTGCTAACTCACAGGGCCTAGTCCTCACTCACATTCAGCTGGCTCCCAGGTACACAGCTTTCATCTGAGAGGAGGTGCCCCTGCTCCCCGAGGAAGTTATAAGGAGGGGGAGACTGTTCCACTTGCTGCTTATTCATTCTTTGCAGAACTCAGAAGGGGGAGGGACAAATACATGCTCAAATAAATACTTATAATATTATTCCTATTTTATTGAGAAAAAAAGAGGCTATGGGAACTCTTATAGTCTTGCTCGGCATCTCAGGGTGATCAGATTTTCCCTTAATTTTAAGTCCCTCAATCACTATTACAGCCAGATGAAAGCCAAGTAAATATGGATTGTTTTTATTTTATTTTATTTTATTTTATTTTAATGTATTTGGTACATAGTCTACGGGGTCTTACTACACAGATTAGACTCCTAGTGATCCTCCTGTTTTTAACTTCCCAAGGGCTGGGATTACAGGCGTGCACCACCACACCCAGTCTCAGTCACTGTCTCGGTGCACCCTGGAGGCAGGGCAGGATTGATCCCCAGCCACTGCACGCTGCCTAAGCAGGTACTTTACTCTGCTGAGCTATCTAGCCAGTCCTTATGTATTGATTTCAAAAGGAAGAGTAGAGAAAAGAGAGGAAAAAAGGGTGAGAGGAAGGGGAGGAAAATGAGGAGGGAGAGAGAAGAAAGGAGGCTGGAAAGAGGAGAGGAGTAAGGGGAAAATGAGGACAGGAAGGAAGGAGGGAGAAGAAGATAGTGCAGGAGGAGGAGAAAGAGATAATGAGAAGGAGGATGAAGGAGGAGAGGAGGAGATGGAGCAGGAAGGAGAATTTTGCTCTGTAATGGGGCACAATTTGAGCCAAAATGGGTGCAACATCAGAATCAAAACAGAAATAGCATTCTTTTCTCAAACATTAATTCCATGTTTCCTAATGAAAAAAAGAGACCACTCAGCTGACACAAATCTCTTCCCTGGCTGCTTCTGCAAGATGTAAGGATAATTGACTTCATCAAGTGTGAAAACCTACGCCACAGCCGAGTGAACTACACCTACTCCAGGCTCAGCCAGGTTCATCTCAGCAGCATCCTGGCAACAAGGTCAAACTCTTGATGTGAAGCAAAGCAGACAAGCCAGGATTGGAGCTTGGCTAACTCTCCCTTGGGGCACGATGGATGTTCCAGCAAGAGGGAGGTTCTAGCAAGATGATAAGAAGATTTACCTCCGGGTGACAGGAAGCGTCTGGAGCACTCATCCTAGGGAGCCCCAGCACCCAGTTGACATGAGGAAGCAGCTCTACAGATGTGCTGTCTGTCCTGTCTTTGTGTTTACAGTCAACCGAACAATGAATTTAATTACTCTTTTATACATCAGGATTCTGCAGCTAATCTCTATACTACCCAGATTTCAGACTGTCTGTCTATAACATAGTTGCCATGCTTTTTTAATGTCACATGTACTATTCATAGTTAAAGCCACATATGATTCAAGCATTTTGGGATTCTGGCCTTCTCAAGCCATTCACACCTGGCCTCTCAGCTCAGGTTTGACTACATCTCGATCTGTAATATACATTGTAGCCTCTGTTCTATTATGTATTCCTTTACATCTGTTTACTCTTCCTGAATAAATACTGATTCTTTGAGGACTATAATTACTACTTCTATTTTCTTCATCACATAGTTCCCCGAATTTAGTATAAAACTAGCACTAACACAATGCATGGCACATAGTAGGTGCTTGACATGAATTCAATGAATGAATGAATGAATGAATGAATGAATGAATGAATGAATGAAGCTGCATTCGCTTCTTAGATTTCAGTAGAAACAGTCGCTGCTTCCATATTAACAGGAAACCCTGACCCTCTGGTTGGTTGAGCCCAAGGCAGCAACACTTTGTGAATTCACTGATCCTAGCAATATAGCTTTGGGATGCCAAGTTGGAACACCACGGGGGCTGCAGGACCTCTGTTGACTGTGGGGTTAACTCAGCCTGGGAGTCTGCAAGATAGGCCCAGCATGGAGATCACCTGACCACTGCCACCAACCCTAGCTTCACTTCCAGGAGGTCCCGGCAGCAGCACTAGGATGTGACTCATGCATGAGGAGTAGCAGGGAAGTCCAGCCCTCCATCCGGCTGTCTCCCCCGAGTTGCGACACACACTACTATAATGTAGGTATGTCCCCCACAATTCATGTGCTAAAAATATAAACCCACATCCATAAGTATATTAGTCAGGATTTGCTAGAGGAACAAAATCAATATAAAATATGTGTATAATTATACAAGGATATATTTGGTAGGCCAACAAGGTCAGAAGAGGAGAGGTCCCAATGGCTAGCAGAGTGAAAATAACCCAAAACTGTCATCTGCTTGCTGGAGATCTAACAGCAGTCCAAGGTGGAAGGCCTGGAAGTTCAGTGCAGACTTGTGGTGTGAGTATGAGTCAAAGCCCAGAGTCTGCATTGGAACACTGGAGTCTATGCTAAAAGCCTGAGGCCACCAGAGAGCAATGTCAAAGAAAGTGTCACTGACATCCAGGGTGGGTCTTCCTACCCTGTCTGCACCCTCACATCAATCACTGACACACTCAGAGCTTTAGTAATCTGCTAGGTAGGTCTTATTCAAGTTGACATATCACAATTAATGGCCATAGTCTACCCCAGAATAGATGGGGACTGGTTAGAGGACGCTCATTGAGGATGTGACCTGGAAGAGCACATCTCCCGTCACTCTTGACCCCTTCACTGTCTCCTGATCACTACCACATGCCAACCTTCCTCCACCATGGCCTCCTTCCTGGGAGCCAGGGCACTGTGGACTAAATATATGAGCCAAAATAAGCCTGTCTTTCTTTAAATTGTGGGTGCTGTATCCCAGTGTGGGTGTTGTTGTGTCACTGCGACACAGAAAAGTGGAAAGGACAATATGTTAATGATGTTTAGAAGAGGGACTTTTGTGAAGTCATTAGGATGAGGGCATGAGGGTGGGGCCCGCTGCCATGGAATTAGTGCCTTCACAAGAGGAAGGAAAAAGCATCCTTGCTCTCTTACCATGTGATGCTCTGTGCCATGTAATGATGCAGCAAGAAGTCCCCATCAAGCTCTTAGACTACCCAGTCTCCATAATTATGAACTAAAGAAACCTGCCTTTTTTATAAATCACTCAGTTTGTAGGTATTCAGCTACAGTAATAGAAGGGAGACTAAGACATACACATTGGGATGGGCTATTCATAATGTTAAAGTCAGTAGACCTTCATCACTATGCTGAAAGACCTACCCTTTCATGCAGAATCATGGCAAGTACTGAGAAACAACAGGGCCAAACCAACCTCTAAGGAGACACTGTTGAGAGTAACCCATACCCAGCACACATTCTGAGCTTCAACCCAGCTCCAATCATCTAGGCAGACTTCCTGCATTTCCTATTCCAATGGTGTGAAATGACATTTCCAATGGGTTCCCACAGCACTTACACCCAACTACTGCAGTTTGGACCCACCAGAGCTCATCTGCTACCCACATTTCACTGCTTCTTTGGTGCAGCCTCTTGCCCAGGCCAGGTCTGTTCCCTCCTCCAGGCCTCCATACAATTGCAACCTCCCTGAGGACTCTCCTCCCACCAGGGAGAGTAGGCTGGCTCCTTGTTACTTAGATCCCAGCTCAAATCCCTCCCAACAGAGACCTTCCTTGATCCCTGCTTTTCTGTTCTCAACATGATTTTGGTTTTATTTATCGACATGTTTGTTGTTGGCTTCTTAGTTCTAAGACCTAAGACTGCAGTAATTTGTACTTTATCTTTTAACCCCATCTCCCAGAACAGGACTGCAATAGAGGGCACTCCATAAATATTTGAAGGAATGAATGAATGAATAAATAAATGGATATATGTATTCAGTTCAATAGCAAGGGCTTGCAATAGCTTTCCCAGGTCCATTCAATACCAGGCCTGTAAAGCAATGAGACTAATTCCAATATGCATTTGGAACCAAGTGCTAACCACATGACAAGCACAGGTCCTGCAAGATTCTGTTTAATCTATTAACTACCCTCTGGGCAGTCACTATGGTGATTCTTGTTTTATAGATAAGAAGGCAGACTCCGGGGGATTAAGCAGCTTGCTCCAGGTTTCTTGACCATGAAGTCATGGGGCTGGAGCTCTAACCTCTCTCAGCTCACCCCGAGATTCCGTTCTCAGATGCCTCCCTCCTGGGCCCCTTGCACTTCAGGATGTCCATCCAGGAGTCCCAGGCATAGCCTGGGTGGAAAAAGATCTATCTGAATGCAGTTGTTTCTAGTCCTCTATCCACCAAGTACTTGCTGACCCCTCGCTTGGTGTGGGTACTAAGGTCAAAGGCCAGGACTCAGACAACAACACGGCCACGCTTCAGTCTCCTGCAGTTGAAGGGCAACCCCTGTGGCAGGAGCCCCACCACAATAGTCTTCCAGAAAGTTTCTTCTTAATTAAGGATAATTAAAATTCCTTTGGTTTAGAGCATTTCTCAAAATTCCCTAGGGAGGGGGTTGCTATGTGGCGACAGTACTGATGTCTCCTGCATTCAGGAGACAGGGGAGGGGAGCGCCTGGCCAGATGGCAAGCCGGCTAGGTGGGCTGGCCTCCAGGGGCTTGCCCAGTGTGGAGCCACTTCCTCCCTCAGATTCCAGTTCTCCGCCCCTCAGATGTGAGCACAAGACACAGGCCAGGCTGAGGGCCAGAGGGCACTGGCAGGAAATGTGCCTTCTCAGCAGTTTGCGCCCCCCAGGGCTTCTGCTGAGACACTGAAATTTTTCAATTTGCAGCCCAAAGTCCACTCTTTCTTCCCCTTTCTTTCATTCATTCCTTCCTTTCTGGCAAAGCGCACATTCTCTCCTCCTCCCACTGTGAGTCCCATTGTCATTCTGGTGGTGTCTCAGCCCACTGCAGGTGAAAGCGGAGGCTCCCTCTTCCAGATTTCCCTGTCGCATGGCTGGCAAGGACAAAGCCATTAGGAGCAAGATTCAGTAACTAGCTTTTTAATTTCATGGCCGAGGGTTGTCAGGACAGTGCAGAGAAAATTGCCAACGATTCAGAAAGCAGCCCATGAATCTGGGGCACAGTGGGTAAGAACAAGGGAGCGCTTCAGCTGGGGTGGTGCTGGCAGCCGCTTTGATGAGAAAGTTCCCTTCCTCCAAATGTCTTTGGTTCAGATTCGTGCTCATTTAAAAAGATCAATTCAGCAATTTTTCACCCCTTCTCAATACAGTGTTTTAGATGGCTGAGAAAGCAACGGAGAAGGGCCCTCTCAGGATCTTTTTCTAGGAGGGAATGAGAATCCGTTGTTCATAGGTTATTATGAAAGAGGGGTCACTGCGTGGAGGGAGAATTCTCTTATCTCCAGTTCATTTTGCTTAGGTACAGCACAACTCTGTCCTCAGCCAATATAAGGATAACAAAATCACTATCCCAACCTCAAAACTCGGTCACAGATTTGCTGTGTGACTTGGGTGTTAGTGCCTCAGCTTCTCTGAACTTGGTAAATTAAGAGGGTTGATTAAAATAGTTCCTAATGACTTCTCCCACTTCTATGGCATTCTATATTCACCAAGCCTACCAGTAATCTTCATTACCTTCAGGCTGGTGTTTCTGGTACCTTGAACAGAACCTCAGATGGATCTGAACGCAGAGGACTGATCTGTGACCTTCTAAGACGGAAGGAGCAGAACAGACTCAGGTTCCATTTTACCTGCCATGCCTACCAAGACTTTCCAGCTGAATAGAAGCAGGCAAGGAACATTTGCGCAGCAGTCCTCCTTCATGCAACGTGTGTGACTCCAGTTTTCTGCAGTTACCTGCACCCTGAGAATATTAAATGGAAAATTCTAGAAATGAGTGAGTTTTAAAGTTCTGAGTAGCATGATGAACTCTTGCACTGCCCTACTCTGTCCCATTTGACAGGTAAATCATCCCTTTGTCCAGCAAATACATACTGTACACACTACCCATCCATTAGTAACTAGCTTAGGCATCACACTCACTATTCTGCTATTATATTGATTATGTTCATATAACATTTATTATAAAAATAATGGATCCAAGTCTCGGCCTAGGGAGTTGGAAATTAGTTTATACCAAAGAAAAGCCATAAAATGTTTCCTTTGAACAAAAAAGGTGAAAGTTTTCAGCTTGATAAGTAAAGAAATGTATGTTGAATTTGCTAAATGATAGGTTTCAGAGGCAACAGCGATGGCAGCAGTGGTGGCGGTGCAGCAGAGAAGCAGAAATGGGGGAGGGAAAGCCTTTATTGACTTTAAACACACGGAGAGGACCAAGGGCAGGGAGATGGGCGGATCCTCTGATCTGAGCCAGGGAGCCTGGACTTTACCAACTTTTGCCGGGGGCGGAGCTTGAGGGGCAGGTTTAGTGACGTGTAAGGAGCTGATTGGAGGCTCCCTTGTGTGGGCGGGAAAGGTAAAAGGGAGGTGTACCCAGGGCTGGAGTGGGGAAGGAGGAAGTGGTCGTTGGGAAGGTAAACTGTTGTTTTAAGGGCTTCAGCCATAACAAGACGACCACCATCATAATTCAGCAATTCTTACTAGGGCCATAACCTATCACTAAGATCTGCAATAAAAATGAAACAGCATATACAAGGTTAAGCGCTATCTTCAATTTTAGGCATCTACTCAGTGTCTTTAAATGTATTCCTTACAGATAAGGGGAGCTATTGTGATAACCAGGTGGTAGACTTGTGCTGGGCCTGTGCTTTACAATCCCGAGAAACTTCTCCCTTTCAAATATGTTCCTCACATCATCTTATAAGTGAAGTCTTGCTATTTGCCTATTTTACAGATAAGGAAAGTGAAGCTCCTGTGTCCAAAGGCTGACCAAGTCTAACCAGATCCCCCCTGCTCAGTACTCTTTGGCTTGCACTGGGTTAAGATATCTAAGGGTCACTCCTGAAGAAGCAAGCTTGGGGAAGGGACAGGAAAGCCAGGCACACTTTGAGTGCTCCTTCCCTCTTGCTTCTGCCTCCACTGCTGCCATACATTCACCTCTCATTGGCTGCATTAGTCCAAGGGCCTTAGTTACAAGCAATGTAAATGGCTGAGGTGATTTAGGCTGAAAGGGAATTTATTGAAAGGACTCTGCATTGTCCACAGAGTATCCAGGAAACCAGGAGAACCAGGCTTATGAAGCAAGCATGAAGAAAGAGAGGTCAACAGCCAGAATCACAGTAAAAGCTCTTGCTCTAGACCCACCCCTGTAATACCACTACCACAGCCTCCACAGACACAGCTGGCGCTGCAGCACTACAGCCATGGCGCCGTTTCTGCTGGCTTTGGCTATGTACCTGAGCTGCAAGGGATGCCGAGAAAGTGTGGTCTGGCCTTCTCACCACGGATAGGAAGATTCTGCCTCCCAACCAGGCTCAAAAGCAGAGGAACTCAGCCAAACAGGAAGGGGATTAAAATGCCAGTAAACCAAGCTGATGATGAATATGCATGTATCTGTCAAGTCAAGCTGGGTGATGCTGTGGTAACAGCAAATCCTAAATTTCTACACACCAGGGTGGATGTGAGGAGAGCGCAGCAGTTGTGGAACTAGGCAGGAGGCTGCATCCATTAGGGACCAGTGTCCTAAGCAAGCTTCCAGAACCCAGGAACAGTAGGACCCACACAGCCTTCTCACCTCTACGCAGCCCTCTTTCATGCTCAGTGACCCACCACAACTGAGCTTCTTCTAAAATAAGCATAGTTGGCAGAGACCTAGAACTTAGAACCTGCCGAGCACTGTCTCATAGAATTCTCAGAGCATCCCTACAATGTAGGTTATGCTATTTTCCTCACAACACACAAGAAATCCTGAGGATCCCAGGAGAAAGAGAGATGAGCCACCAATTCAGAGACATGGTGGCAGAGCTGGGGTCTCACTCCAAGCTGGTCTCCAAAGACACAGTCCACCCAAGATATTACAGAAAGAGGCTCCCCAGCTTGAGGCATCAACTAGGCCTTGTCTGAACACTTGTTTTGATACTGAGACCCACCTTTCTCTACACTTTATTCTTCTTTTCTATAAAAATGTGAATAACATCAGTCTAGCTTGCACATCGCTGCTACTAGAGGTATTAGGGTAAGAGGTCTCCACTCAGCTCAGGTTTTGTTATGGTTTTTGTTTGATGTTCCCCCAAAGCCTCATGTAGTCATGGGGATTGGGCTTGTCAAAGGTGGCTGAATCTCGAGTTTGTGATTAACTCATGCCCCAATGAAACTGGGCATGGTAGCGTATGCCTGTAGTACCAGCTCTGGACAGGATGAGACAGGAGGATCACTATGAGTTTGAGCTGCACAGCAAGACCCTGTACCAAATGAATAAATAAATAGATTTTTTAAAAGTTTGAATAAAAAAATTTGTGACCCAATGTTGAAATTAAAGGTGTAAGTGCTGTATGGTGGGTAGCCTGCATGCAATGTAAGGGACACAAAGTGGCTTACCTCTCCCCACCCCATCCCAATTGCTTTTGCTGTCTTCTGTCACCACGAACTATTGTCCCTCTATCATATGCCTCACTGCCTTGGAGCCAGCCAAGTATGGACTGAAACCTCTACAGACTGTGAGCTAAGTAAACCTTTTCCTTTGGATGTTGGGTATTTTGTGTCAGCAACAAGAGAAAAGTGACAAAGACAGGTATGCAGTAGGCACTCAACCAATATAGTTTCCTTCCCCTGTCTGGGGCTTCCTGCTGGTCTCCTCCCCATCTCCTTTAGCTGCTAGGGCCAGCTCTGGTCCCAGAAATGGAAGGGGCTCCCGATGGGCCAGACAATTCTGCTGGCTTCAGATCAGATCTAGCTGCTGAAAGAAGGCACCTGTGCCTCAGCTGCCATGCCTGACAACACCTGGAGCCCAGCACCAGTCCTCTCTAGGCCTTTCTTAGACTCATCGTGTGTGCGAGGGGAATGGAGGGCCCATGGTGGAATGAGAGGAAGGCCATTCCCTGGACTCCACAGTCGGGAGGCTTTAAACTTACATGTTCTCTCCAAATAAAGCTAGACATACAGTGTCAGAGAAACATTGTTGGGGACAAAGCAGACATTTGTCCACCACTATGAATGTCATCCCATTTTCACACCACAGGGTGTACATCACACTTATGGATTTATATGTATGATATATGTTAATTTTTGCATTATCCTAGGAGTAGCACAATAATACACCACACTGTGTTATGGCAGGATGTGTTGGGCTATTCATTGCTGACGCCTCTCCTAGTCTGCTTTGGCACCTTTTCAACTCCCTGCTTTGCCTTTTTTTTTTTTTTTTCATTAGTACATGCTTTCAGTGTGCACAGTTTACAACTCTCTTGGAGAGTAGCTACATGTACACACTACAGCCTGCTTCTCTTTTTCATGCTCTTGCCCCTTCTCTCCCCTCCCTCTCTCCTCCCCATTCAGCTCCCAATCCCAATTTTCTTTCCTTTGTTTTTTTGTATTTTAGGGAAGGGTCTACAGGGTGTTCAGGGTCTCACTACTAGATTGGACTCATAGTGATCCTCCTGTTTACAGCCTCCCAAGAGCTGGGATTATAGGCACATGCCACCACGCCCAGTCTCACCATCCCAATTTTCATTTTTGTCAATATTATTAATTTTAGCTCAGGCTATGGCATATAATGCTTGCACTCATGTACAAGGCATAGCCTTATTCTTCTTACCTCCCCTTTTCCTCCTCTTCACCCCTTGCCCTTGTTCCCCTGGACCTCTTCCCTGTTACGAGAGATCCATTCCTTTGTCCCTGCCTATCTACCCTTTATTATTCTCTTTTCTTATACTTCATCTCATTCAAGTGAGAGGTACTATATAGTATTTAAGGTTGTGTACCTGTTTTATTTTACTCAAAATTATATTTTCTAGGTGCATGCATTTTTCTTTTTTTATATATTTAATACAGGATCTACAAGGTCTCACTACACAGGTTGGACTCATAGTGATCCTCCTGTTTGCAGCCTCCCGAGCACTAGGATTACAGGCATGCACCACCAAGCCCAGTCTCAATCGCCATCTCAGCATGCCCCACGGTGGGGCTGGCACGGCAGGCGCTTTAGTCTGCTGAGCTATCTGGCCGATCCAGTGCATGCATTTTTCTACAGATGTTTCAAATTTGTTACTCTTTATAGCTAGTAGTATTCCACTGTATGCAGATACGTTTTTTTCATCCAGTCACCCATTGATGGGCATTCAGGCTGTTTCCATGATTTAGCTATTAATAATTGTTCTTCTAGAAACATTGGTGAGCATTTAGTACTACAGTATGATATCAAATGCTCTTTGAGGAAGATATTTAGAAGAGAGATAGCTGAGTCGTATGGAATTTCTAATTTCAGTTCTTAGAGAAATCTCTATTCTGATTTCCTTAATGGCTATACTAGTTTATGTTCCCACCAACAATGCAAAAGGGTTCCTTTTTCACTTCATCTATGCCAGCATTTTTCTTTCTTTCTTTCTTTCTTTGAGCTATCTCCCCATCATACCAACATTTATTGTTTTATTTCTAAATGATTCATTGCTGTCCAGAATAAGACAAATGATTTACATTTCTCTAATGGGCAGAGAGCTTGAACATTTTTTCAAGTATTTGTTGACCATTTGTATTCCTTCCTCAGTGAAGTGTCAGGTCACTTCTCTTGCCCATTTCTTGACTAGGTCTTTAATTTTAGGTAGCTTAATTTTTTTTCTGAGTTCTTTGTATATTCTAGGCATTAACATTCTGCTTGCAGACCACTCCCTTCTTTTTATGGACAAGAGATGCAAGGACAAGAAGCAGACAACACTAACAGAGCTCAGCCTGCATGTTAAGGAGAATTTCCATTAAAGGGTATCATTTGTAAATGGAAGTGACCAGATGGGAACAAGCAAGGAGAATAAGAGGAAGAACTGAAGAAAAGAGCACTGGAGAGAAGCTGCAAAACCACACAGTTAGAGTAACCATCCTTCTGTGCTGTTGATGAAGTCTGAAATTCTATCCAGAGTAGCCACAGTTCTAAACTCCGTCCCCTTATCAGAACCCCAATTTGTTTTAAAATGAAGTTGGCTGTGACCTATCTCTAGAGATTAGTTCTGGAAGTTTGGGGGGGGGGGTCTGTTAGCCTTCTGTTACTGGGATAAAATACCAGAGGCAATAAGCTTAAAGGAGGAAAGGTTCACTTTGGCTCATGGTTTAAGGGGCTTCCCTCATGGTCATTTGACTCTGTAGCTTTGGGCCTGGGATGGCATAGTACATCGTGGTGGGAGTGCACGTTGGAAGAGGCCTGGAGCAAAGAGACAAGAGGAAAAGGTCCAGATTCCAGCAGGTCCTTCAGGGGTACACTTTCCCAAAACCTCTGCCACCCCTACCAGGCCCAAGCCTTCCATACCTGGAGGACACTCAGACCCAAACTATAGCAATGGGGCCTTTGGATTTCCAATGAGGTTTGTGGGGGATTTTCATGAACACCAAAATTGAAGGACAGATCTAAGCTGTCTAAAGAGAAACATACAACTGACTAAGTTGATTTATAGTCATTCCTAGTAATGATATGAAAAGATGAGACTCAGGACAAGGAATTTTTAATTGAAACAAATTTTTTTTAACAAAACATTAAAAAATGTCCATATTTGAGGGTAGCATGTGATGTTTCAATACATCTACATAAAGTGCAATGTTTACATCAGGTGACACATATTTATCTCCTACATATTTATCACTCCTTTGTGATGAAAATATTTAAAATCATTTCTTATAGCTTTGTTAAAATATGCAATACATATCATTATAGTAACCCCCCTAACTATAACCTCAGAGAAAGAATTTGAGTCATTCATGCTTTCAATCACTCATTCATCAGGTTTTATGTTTGGTTATTCCACAAATGGTGGATTGAATGAAGGAATGCTGCCAGGTTTTTATCAGTGAAGAGCGGCAATGTTATGGTGCAATAACAAGGAACTCCAGATCTCAGGGGCTTAAAACAAAATCCTGCATCATTAGGCAGTTGTACCAGGTCAATTTCTTGCTCGTAGTATGTCCATGGTAGTCAGCCGGCACCTTAGCTGCATGTACCTACTTGCAGGCCCAAGATGATAGATCAACCACTATCTCAAACTGGTGTAGTTATAATACCAGATTGAACGACAGCTCTGAGGATGTATGATGCATGTCACTTCTGCTCACAACTCCTTAGTTACAGGGCCATAGCCAGCCTCTGGGGATTACTCTGAGGTTTCTGGACCTCCAGACAGGAGGGAGAAGGGACCCCACAGCAGGAAGGGTAGTGCTTCTATCCCAGAAACTCTCAGCTTACATTTCCTTGGCTGGAACTGGGATCTGTAATTACCCCAAACAGGGAGAAAAATCTAAGGAAATAGATACTTTAGCAGGGTACACAGCAGCCCCAAATAAAACTGGATCTTATTTATAAAAAAGGTGACAGGGCAGGGGACATAGCTCAATAGTCTAAGCACCTGCCTGGCAAGTGCAAGGACCTGGGTTCAATCCCTGGTACCGCACGCTATGCTGGGCCCAGAACCTGCATGGGCTGCACTGGCCACTGAAACCAGGCACGGTGGTGCACACCTGTAACCCCAGTGCCAGGGAGGCTGAGACAGGAGGATCACTACGAGTTGGAGCTGCATAGCAGGACCCTGTACCAAACACATGAATAAATTAAAAAGACAAAAAGGGCGACAGATGTTAGAGTCAACTAGAAGTAACTGAAGTGATCAGGAAGACTGAGCTGCTGGAAGTATGAAGACAAACACAGGCGCAATGTAGACCCCAGCAGCAACAGAGCAATAGCACCCAAAGCCTGAGTACAAACTTGACTTCATCGAGTCCATCTATTTCAAGACTGGCTGAATGGTTTCTTACGCATTGGTAATTAAACTATCAGATCAGAGTAACATATTTATTAGTATTAATCCTAGTTACATATTAGCCAAGATTTCTGTCCAATAAAAGACCATGAGTAAATACATTAGGATATTAGCCATATTATTACCTATTAACTACTGCAGGCCTACTGTGTGTCAGGTTCTATACATATATCATCTCTAATTTTTTGTGCAGCCCCTGCAAGGTAGGCATGCATATGACCATTTTATAGAGAAACACACAGACGCTCAAACTGGCTAGTGGGTGGCTTTAGGTCACACAGCTGATCCGAACTCAAATGAGATCTTTTTAAATATTTTATTTGTTTATTTATTTGGTACAAGCTCAGACTTGCAGTGATCCTCCTGTCACAGCTTCCCCAGTGCTGGGATTACAGGCGAGTGCCACCATGCCCAGTCTGACCATCTTTGTGCACCCAGGGCAGGGCTCGCATGGCACACTGAGAATTGAACCCTGGTCCCTGAGTCTGCCTAAGCAGATGCTTTAGTCTGCTGAGCTATCTGGCCAGCCATAAGCCCTCTTTTCTTACTGTGTATTTGGATCCAATATGTCATCAGAGATGCTGAAAAACATCAGAAATAAACACCAAAAAAGAAACAGACATCAGATGGTACAGATGTAAACAATAATGCTACAGACAGATAATCTCAAGAAACTGTACACTGGAAATTAAGAAGCGAATATCTGTCCAGCCCAGGAACTGGCAAGGCTCCTTGGATGAACAGATAGAGGCAGGAAAAAGAAGAAGAAGAGTTACTCCATGAAAACTAAAGACCAATCAGTAACCAGTCTGCCCAACACAAGGTGGTATCTGAATGCAGACTTGTATTGAATGTTAGGGCTTTGACATGCTCCTGCCTAAGGACCAGGTCCTAGATGAGGAAGTTGGAAGGTTACCAAGGCAACCCACACGCAGCCCCTCCTCTCATCTTTGACTTTGCTCCCAGCCCCAGCCTCTTAGTTACTATGGATTGATACCTCAATTATATCTGATCCTCCTAAAGATTGGCCATACTCTGACATTTGGTCCAGGGCAGTACACAAACTCTTCCAGGTTTTCCAATTTACTCTTTTTCTTTTCTTTCACTCATCCATCATACACTTACAGAGAGTCCGTACATGCCAGGCGCTATCCCAAGCATCACAGGTGCACTGATATCTATAATGTTGGGGTCACTGGGGAAGATAGAGGTTAATCAAATTACCTCCTAGGCAAACACAAATTCATGACGGCGATATTTTATACAACATTTGGTAAGGACTTGGCATTATGCTAATGTAATGTCAGGACTACACTTAATCTTCTCCACTATCTTGGGAAGTGTGGGTGATGTAACTAATGTTCCCAAAGACATATCACCTATAAAGGATGGACTTAGACTCCAATCCAGTGCCACCTGACATAAGAAAGCCCATGAATTTTCCTCCATTATCCTATTTCCCTTGGCAAACCACAGTTCTCCAGTTCTGCAATATCTGGACTTGGATTTAGTGAGGTTCCACCTTTTTCCAAAATCTTTGACATAAAATTTTCTAACATCTAGTGCTTATAATTTCACCATGCTCAAAAAGCCTGTTACGGATGAGCTTTAGCACTGAGAATCAACAGTGATTCATTACCAAAAGGATACCTGAAAAAGAGACTACTCCTTTAGACCAAAATTAAATCACTCCTCGTTGGTGACTGTTCTGAATTATTAATACAACAATGGTGCCCCCTCGTGACTATTGTTTGTATTACATGCCTCTTTGCTGCAGGGGAATACGGCTTGGATGTATGATCTATGGCAAGGCCTCAGTTTATAATCAATCTCCCTTTATTTTCTTGAACATCTTTATTCTTCACCCTCCACCCACCTCCAGCCCACACGACGTGTGTTAATTCCAGAAGCAAGGTCATGGGCTCAGAGTGTAACATAGTTCAGAGATCTACATCTGGGACACAAGGGCTCCCTAACAGAAGGTGACACTACCAGTGTGAACCATCCACTGTCAGCCTCCAGGATCTCAAATTACCCAGTAAGTCTTGACAGATTAATGCACCATCTCTTGTTATAACACATTTATTTTCTAAGGATCTTAACCATTCATATACTCTTCAACCCTACTCTCTGACTACATGAAACAGACAGGAACTTATGCATTCATTTGAGGTAGGTAATGTGTGCCGAGTGACGAACAAGTTACAGTTCCTGCTCTAAATCTTATATTCTGCTGGGGAACCAAGTAGCCATTAGTCTATAAAACTTTCAATGACAATGATTTCTACAACAGGGAGGGTCTAGAAGTCTGTATAAGGGAGAGTAGAAGATTTGGGAACTAGAACAGTTTACCCAGATGCTGGAGAATGTGTAGTATTCCAAAAGTGGAGATGAGGTTGGTCAAGAAGGATCAGGAAGTTTGGGGCAATCTGAACTGTTGGGAGCCATGGAAGCTGGAAAACTGGTCAAATGTGTGTAGGCAGGACTAGGCCTCAGTGCCTAAAACAGACAAGCTCCCTCAGTCCTGTGATAAGCATTCTGGCCGGTTAATGTTGGCTATTAGTCACTAGGAAACCTTGTGTCATGTTTTACTAACTTTACAAATGTATAAATAAACGTCCATATT
Organism: Octodon degus; assembly: GCF_000260255.1. Lineage (NCBI taxonomy): Eukaryota > Metazoa > Chordata > Mammalia > Rodentia > Octodontidae > Octodon > Octodon degus. The sequence continues at coordinate 2,003,921 of NW_004524788.1, forward strand.
GTTACTAAGGGGGTTGTCTCACCAAGAGTCACCACCTAATGCAATTCTTGTCTTCTTGTCTATCTTTTCCTTATTCCTGCCGCTGTTTCTCCCCAGGTAGATCATGAATCACTGAGACCCACGGATCCTTACAGGAGTGTGCGGCAACCTGTACTTCTTCTTGGGTTAAAGATGACTGATCAGTGTGAGGTCAGCTATTAGGAATAGCTGTTAGGTGATCCTAAGAATGGAAGACTATTAATAGAGAATGTCATTAATTCAACTATTGAGAATAAGCTGATGTTAAAGAAGTATAATCTAACACCTGGGATTTATTTTGGGAACTAACGGAAACTGGTGGGAAACGTTGAAGGAGACATCATTGTGAATAGCTGCCTATTCTGGATCTTCACAGGAGAAAAGAATATTGCAAAATTTATTACTTACACTTGTTTCAGTTACTCTTCTCTCCTTGCTGAGGCAAATACCTGAGACCCAAAATGAAGGAAGGAAAGGTTTATTTAGCTCACAGTTACTGGAGGTTTCAGTCCATACTCAGCTGGCTCCAAGGCAGGGAAGCACATAGCAGAAAGCAACCCTTCATGGCAGTGGCAAAGAGCAAGAGAGCAAAGGGAGTGGCAGCAGCTCTGGCAGCTAGCTAGCCTCTCTCCCCTCCTTACATTGTAATGAAATTACCTGCCCCGGGCAGATGCAGCTTCACACCCACAATAATCAATCACAAACTCCAGAAGGCACCCCAGGACTACAGGAGGCTTTGGGGGGATGACTAGACACAAACCATAACAACACCCTTCCATTGCTCATGTAAGATGAGAGAATAACAACAGCAAACATAATTGCCAGGGCTGGTAGTAACAGAGCTAACAGGCCAAAGAAGGTAATGAAGAGAGAATAGTGGTGGCACCTGTGGAATTCCAATGACAAACTGTGGCTATAAAAAATAGGATATGAAGATTTATGTATCATGTAATGCCAAGAAGTTATTACTGTGTAGTATACCTTAAGTTAAAAATGAACGATTTGAATTCAGGCAATCTGGGCTCAAATCTTACCCTTTTGTTGCCCACCGATTGAAGTATTTTTTCCCTCAGTTCAGATGGAAATCATGATTGGCAAAGTACAGCTGAGCTAGCAGTCATCCCATTACCAGATGACTGACCACCATTACCTTCCACCACTACATACGTCATAGAGTCTGGACAATAAATTCTCTTGAAATCCCATCTCTGCATCTGAAAAACAGTAGTACCTGCTTTCAGGTAGTTGTGAAGCAGTGTGTTTAAAGTGTACACCTGGCACATTCTGGTCAATATTAACTTATTAGTAGTAATATTGGCAATATTTAATATTGGGAAGAAAATCCATATATATAAGAAATATTTAAGTGTGACTGATTTTCTTTTTCATACTCTTTTGTTATTTTCCAATTTTCTGGAAATAAGTATGCATTGCTATTAAAATCAAGAACTATGACTAGTCCATTGTTGGTGAATTTTCCCCACACGTTTTTTAGAGACTTGGGAGTCCACCTCAAAAGCAGTTTCCCAAAGCCAAAATACTAAAACATTATCTTTAAAAGATAAGCCCAGTAACCTGGTCAGCTTCCGTGAGTTTTATAATCAGGCCCTCTTGGGATGTATTCACGTGTTAACTGGGAAGGCTAGGCGGCTGCAGTGATCACGAGGGCCAGAGCCTACGATTCCCATACTGCCCCACGAACTTGCGCAGCGCGAGCTCGACGCTTTCTGGGAGTTGTAGTTTCTACGGCACAGACCTCTGCCTATAAGAACGCTGGAGATGGTTACTGAAAACCAACCGTCCCACAATGCACAGGTCGTCTGTGACGTCATCCGGCGCAGGCCCGGAACCAAACGGGCGATTTGTTCCTGCAGTACCACCACCTCCGCCGCCGCTCCGGCTGCCGCTGCCCCCACCCCTGCCCCCGCCCCCACCATCCCCTGTGCCGCTATCTTCGTGGGGGCCTTCACCACCTTTGTATAATTTAGGGCCTCCGCCTCTGGGGAAAAGCAGTCCAGAGTTTGTTTCGCGGGCCCGGGGCGCAGGCATGGCAGATAGCGGCAGCGGCGGGGGAACGGGTGCGGTGGGCGGGGGAGCAGCAGGCCAGGCCTCGGCGGGGACTGCGGCCGGCGGGACCGGGGCGAGCGGGGGGGGCGGCCCTATTAACCCGGCCAACCTTCCTCCCGGCGACCCCCAGCTCATCGCTCTCATCGTGGAGCAGCTCAAGAGCCGGGGCCTGTTTGACAGCTTCCGCAGGGACTGCCTGGCCGACGTGGACACCAAGGTAAGTGAGGCCGCCCGGGCGGTGGGGGGCCGGGCTAGGCGTGAAGTCGGCGGGGTGGCTGTTTGGAAGGCTCAAAGTAAAACAAAAGATCTTGTAAGCACCCGCAGTGACACGTTCAGCCGCCCGGGGCAGTACACAACCGAGAGGTTTCGGTAAGAGGACCATGTGGGTTCTCTGTCCTTGAGTGTTAGCTGTGGTTTAACCCAGTCGCTTCTCAAAACTTGAGGATTCAATACGGATTTTAGAGAGTACGCCCTAGCTTTCTCGTTAAGCCCCTTAAAATTTAAAAAAAAAAAAAAAAAAAAAAAAAAGTACATTGAGAATAATGGAGGTAAGCGGGGCAAGATGGCACACACCTGTAATCTCAGCAGGAGGGAGGCTGGAGCTGGAGAATCACAGGGTTCAGGCCAGCCTGAACCACCGAGTGAGGTCTTGTCCCAAAACACGAAACAGTGGAGGAAGTCAGATAAGCACCTAAGAATTCTTTAGAATTTTCACTCATCTTTGTTCACCACAAAGGATCTGACATTAAGTGCAGAATGCTCTGGGTGCAGCCATCAGCATATTACATAATAGTCATTTGTCCCTTTTTTCCAGCCTAGTGATTTGCAGCTTGTATGAAGTTAAGTTGTAGAAGCAGCACCCTTATTTTGTATCCCATGACTAGTTAAAAGAGAATTGTTGCTGTTTTTATCTTAATGTTATAAGCCACACACACACTCACACCCCAAGTAAAATGCTGTTTTACCTGTCTGCCAGCATTGTTTGGATTTAATAAAAATGTGTGTGTAGTGTCAGACATAACACAATAGTAGTTACTGAAACATTCACTTTCTTGCTTTTCAAAAAGACTAAGGTTGTAAGGTTCCAAGCTCTGTGGCTGATGGGGCTCCTCCAGGATAGTAATTTCTCTTCTCTGACCCTGCAGTGAAAAGCTTTTGCGGGCCTGATAGCAAGATTGTGAGCTTAAAATTAGACTGTACAGGTAAGGAAAGACTGATTCTATTTATTCACTAAATGTTTATTGACCTTTAATGTGCTGGGAGCCCATCCCTACAGTTTTGAGATAGAAAAAATGACACAGAAGTCAACTAGTTTACATGTAGTAAGTGATACAGGCTCTTACACTCCTCTGAGGTGAAAATCCAAGTAGAAGTTCTCTCTTTAAAACAAAGCTATAATTTGTTTTATATAGAAAGGCATTGACAGAGTTTTCTACCTTTCCTAGTACTGCGTGTTCTTAGCGTCCCATCAGAAGGTCTTCTCTAGTGTAATAAAAAGCTACATGTTATTTTTAGAAAAGAAACCCAGGAGTGTTGGTGGGAACCGTTGAGGCCTCCCTCATTTACACCCCCTCAGCTGTCCCCCTTGAGCCACCAGGGGGTTTCATTCCTGTTGCTGGAGGCCAGTGGTTTGCAGAGTGTGGTCTTTTGATTAGCACCATCAGTGTCATGTTAGAACTCACTGGAAAATGCAGATTTTTGGACCCTCGTCTGCTGGAGTATTTAGAAGAAAGTAAATAGTTGATTCTATCATTTTCTTTGCATCCAAAATATGAGCAGAACAAGCTGGTAGGTGAGCAGAGGGAGGCTTAGGTAGTACAGAAAAATGTTAATAGGCCTATTGAGTCATTTGAATTCCAAAGTAGACAGATTACTTTATATTATTCAAGTTGGTTAAGGTTAGGTGGGGTCAGTCCCTGTCTTTTGTGGACAGTTAAAGGATATAGAATCAGGGTGCAGGCTTACAAGAGACAAATCTCAACTCTTTTGAGCAAGGAGGGATTAAAAGAACAGACTATGCCAGAAGGGAAGAGATGCATTTGGAACAGGGATTGTCCACTCGCACTGCCTTTCATCTTTGCTCTTTATTGTGCTGTCCATAAGAGTGGTATTACTCATTTAGTTACAAATGCCCCTTGATTACGTTCTGTAGCTTCTGGAGGGAGACTTCTCCTTCTGCATAAGGAAATCCTAGAGAATATCTATGTTGTCTTAGCAGGGCACAGCACCCAGTATCCTTGTGAAGAGGAGAAGATGGTTACCAGGAAAAAGAGCTGCTAGGCAGATATAGTACGTGGAAAAGTATGGATTTCATTCCCCCTCCCTCACCTGCCTTCCACTTTAGTGGAGGTTGGTGAGTGTAGTGTAGAGTCCATGTGTGTTTGCTTGCTTGGCCTTTTGGAGGAGTCACTTGAGGTCCTCTAATTCCTCTCAACTTCATTCCCCTGATAATTAGCAAACTTGGCCACAGTTATGCTGCATTACAAGCCACATCTTGGTTTATAACAAGCATCTCTTCTCATACTATTAGGGATGTGAGTCAACCAAATTCAGCTTCAGCTGGATGGCTGGACTGCAGGCCCAAGGCTGTGGGTTAGGGTTAGGTTTGTTGTACATGTGTCCACTCTAGGCCCTGGGCCATAGGAGCAGACTATAATGCACTAGACAGGCCTTGTAGAGGGTCACCAGAACCCGAGAGCCAAAGGAGAAGCGTAACCACATTAAAGCCTCTGGTCTGTGACATTCCACTGTCCAGAGCTTCACATTGCTAAACTGTGCATCATTCGAGGGAAGGAGCGTGCTTTGCCTAAAATGGAGTGATGGAACAGCACCTACTCTTACAGGCTCAAACATGGATTCCTTGGGTTCATTCAGTAACTTTCTAACTTTGCTGTCCTGCTCACAGTTGGTTCTAGAACATTTGAGACCAGTAAGTGCCTTGTGAGCTCTTTTATAAACCAACATGTTGTTTTCCCATAGCCTTCAGTAGCGTTGGGTGGATTCTGACATTAGTCTGTACTCTTGATTACACGGAGGTTTGGGTGGTCTTACATTTTATGCAGGGAACCTTGCTGAGCTTGTTGCTGGGAACACTTCTAGAGGTAAGTGGGGCAGGAGCATTTCAGTTCTACAGATGGAAACTTGGTAGTTGGGTGACTTACTGAAAGGGACAGTGAATGAGTAGTGAAGCCAGGCCTAGAACCCAGGTCCTGCCATTCAGAAACAGCCTAGGCCTGACCTTGGCTTAGCTGTGTTGCAGCCATATGAGCAGGTTGTTTCCCTTTCCAAGCCTGAAAGTCTAGTCTGTAAAATGGAGTCAGGAGATTGCTAAGAGGACCTTCCTCAAAAAGTTGCTGGAAAAGTAAAAGGGATCACAGAAGTGAAGCAGATAGCCTTGTGCCGTCTACCTTAACGAGGGTACCTAGGACGGCCATTGACTCAGGGCTACACTGCTATGTGGTGAGCTCCACAATCATGTGGAAGTGTGTCCAGGTATGAAAATGCATGTGGACACTTTGCTGCATGTAACAGCTGACATTATCTCTTTAATATTTTAGCCAGCTTACCAAAACCTGAGACAGAAAGTGGATAATTTTGTGTCGACACATCTGGACAAGCAAGAATGGAATCCTACAATGAACAAGAACCAATTGCGAAATGGTCTGAGACAGAGTGTGGTTCAGTAAGTAAGCAGGATTAGAGCTTTTGAAAAAGCAGCAATCACAAGGACAGTACCTAAGAAGGCTGATCTGAGTCACTGTTTAATCAAGGTAGATGATACTTTATAGCAAGTGCAGTTGACTGCTCCTTTATTATAATCAAGGGTAGAAAAAAGCACTCCCCTGCAATTCTTGGTAGTTTTTCGAGGCTTAGGAGGCCTCCTGCCTGTGCATATCTACTAGATAGATGCATTGGCATTTTCTAAATTCTTGGACTTGTTTCCTGTTCTGTGAAGTTTTCAGTGTAGTGTAAGCCTATGAGCTTTATACCAAGATAATGGTGTTTGGACCTTAGACAAGAGGAGCTTAATGTTTATTGTCACGAGTGACTGTGAGTTCTATAAATTCTGTGAGTGCATTCTGGCCACCCAAGAATTGGGGCAGCTTTCAGGAAGGCGTGGTCTCTTAAGGTATTGTCCTTCAGAGTAACAACCAGATCTTTACTTAGAAAGGCGGTACAGAGAATTTATCCAAGTGCCTTCAATGTTGCTGGTCACAAGTAGAGATGGAGTATGGAATCTGATGTACTGAGAGAGCTTTATTTGTTTAATCTGTTCAGGCTTTTTTAAACTCTCCTGAATATCATAAAGCCTATGAAGCCTGTCTCTTTGAAAATGGAAATATCAGGGAATTATGGCAAATGAGAAAAGGCTAATATTAAAAGGATACCTGGTGCATGATTCGCTTCGCAACATGCATGAGCTAACAGATAAACAGAAAGTTTATGGCTGCCCAGTGTTAGGGATGGCAGGGGGAGGGGGATAGTATGAAAGTGGCAGCACAAGGATCCCCTGTGGCAGTGTAGGTAATGGTGGTAGTGCTTAGCTGAACCAGCTCACTTGAGACAGTGGTGCTATGATTTGGGTTTGGTTGTGTTGGCAGCTTGGCCCAGTGTGGCAGTGTTGAGAAGCAGCTGAAGGTGATGAGGTCACGGGGCCCTGCTCTCTTAGGTTTCATGTCCCAAGTGTTTGAATACAAACATTGGTAGATGTTGACTGTATTTTGCTCTGCTTTGAAAGCACTTAAGGGTGCATTTTAGCCCCATAGAAGCTTAGAACCATTGCTTCCAAGCATTGTAGGTAGTGGCCATGGCTGGAAGCCACGCTGATGTTCTGGTGATGAGAAGGCTTCTCCCTGGCTGATCTGTGTTGTCTGTGGTTCCAGGATAACAGCAAGAGTGCTGCCAAACATTGCTTCTGCTTTGAATAGTAAGAGAATAACTAGCAGGGAAAGCAGACATCCACGATGACTGGCTGTGATAGTGCAGTAAAGGTTTTCATCTGCACATGTCAGTTTCCTGCTATGTTGTCCTTTGTTGTTTGTCTTTGGAGTAGCTGCCTAGTTTTGTTTTGTTCTTTGTACAAAATTGAGGTGGTAGTGGATGACCTGTGAGTCAGTAATAGTAGGTAGCTCCTAGTTGTTAATTTCCCCTCAAAGGAGAAGTTAAAGTGCCCTGAACTCCCTGGAGTAAGTAGATTTTCCTTTAGAGGACTTTCTAAGACTCAAGTCAACAACTTCTGACATTGCCAATCTTACGGAAAACCCACTACTATTATGGGCTACTGGACTGTATTGGAATATTTTGCTGAATTCATGCACCTACAGTATTTAAATGACAGTAGAATGCCTTTCTCTGGCAAAACTAACCAAAAAAGGGGGATACAAATGAACGACCATTTTGTATCTGTATACTCAAAATAGGATAGACATACAGCTGCATTCTCTTAATTTAGTGAACAGAGAGATTTGTTCTAATAGTGTTTGTGGACCAAATATCATGTCTGCAACTTGTACAGTGAATAACCACTAAGACAACAATATGCAATGTATTAATTATTGAAACTGTGCTAGTAATCAGTTTTGAAACTGTCTCATTGCTATTTGTTTCTCAATAAAATTATTTTTTAAAAGAACTTTCTAGAAGGGCACAGGTGGGTTTCTGCTGGACTCTCACATGACACTTGGGAATTATTGGAGCTAAAGATGACTCTCAGAGGAACTGAATAACCCGGTGATCTGTCTTGTCTCTACAAGGTCAGGGATGTTGGAAGCGGGAGTGGACAGGATTATATCTCAGGTGGTGGATCCAAAACTCAACCACATCTTCAGGCCACAGATAGAACGAGCAATTCATGAGTTCCTGGCAGCCAAGAAAAAGGAAGCTGTGCCGGCGCCCCCTCCAGAGCCCGAAAGCCAGGACCCTCCAGCTCTGTCCCAAGATACTTCCTAAGGTCTGGTGTCCCACCTTTGTCTGGGAGCATTTGTGTCTGTCTCATAGATACACAAAATGGCTAGAAGAGATAAGCAGTAGTTGGGGATCATATTTTATGACTTTTCAGAAAAGTGTTTACTGCAGATGGGCTTCACCTCCTGTTAGGAGTCCTATTTCACTGAGAACTAATTAGTAGTATTTTCCTCCATCACTGAGCATGGCCCTCTGTGACTAGAACTAAGCATTGAAGCTGTGCATAGATGCTTCATTAGAGTCCAGCTGGGATGATTGGTGTGTGCCGGAGAAATTCACACGGGAAGTCTTCTTTTTCTGAAATTGCTTAAATGAGTCTCTCCCCTGGACATGAGTTAACTTGCGTGTGCAATTTTAATATAAAATCAAGCAGTGCATTCTAAAGTAACATACTAAATGGAATGAATGCTGTGTCTGCTTTGAGCTCTCGTATATTTCCATGTGTTTAGTAGCGTTTGTTTGCCATTCTGTTACCATGAGATTCTGTTCTCCCTTTTTTGTTAAATTAGGAATTGAGTTACATTTTAAAAATCAGCAGTAGCTGCACAAGTAAGGGTAGCTACTTTTTGCAAGTTTTTGGAAGACAATAAATATAAATATTGGGTTTTTTATGTACTTGTCATTGTTGACAAACCTTGGGATGTGTGCTAGCCCCTCTTCTGCACTTAGTGTCGTCTTAAGATTTGAGACGTCTTTGTTTCTAATAAAGCCAGTCAGTGAAGTGAACTGTCAGTGAAGGGTGTGAGAGCAGCAGGCTTGTGTGGGCACTCACGAGAGAAAGACCCCGAGTCCATTATAGAGTATAAAGCATTCATTTTTAAGTCTTTCTAGTTTAACAGTAAATTCCTTTAGAAACATAAAGTTGAATATTGTATTAAAAAGCAACATTTATATGATTATCCTTTCTTTTTAGAATGGGTATGACACCTTTTGAAAGCTCCATTTAATTAATGGTGAAGAGATGGATTCCTGTTACTTAAGAGTACCACTTCGGTCGCCAGGGTCACCACTGATTGACTTCAAGATCTCTGCTTTGACTGTGGTGCAGTGTCCAGATTGACCAGGGAGCAAGTCTGGCAGTGAGAAAGTTGTTCATGCGCCCCTGTGCTGTGCCACGGCTTGACCACCTCGTCCAGGGGTGTGACGTGCAGTAGACACTACAGAATTGTAAACACTACAGCAACCTACCATAGTCCTGAAACAAACTTTTATACTTGAACATGGAGACTGTGCATGGGTTTTAGAGATTGCAGTCTGGGATCAGCAGAAGCTATAATGAAAGAACATAGTCTGAAAGATAACTTCAGAGAATAAGGACAGTACACTTCCCCTGGGAGTAGGTGTTTGATAGTGCTTACTTGTTCCTATATCTCAGAGTTACAAACTAGCAGGTAACATTGATAGCCTTAACATTGTTGTGACCTTCTTGGGCATGAATCCTCTAGGCAGCTTCCTTTCCCTTGTCAGAGGGGACAAAACATGTAGCTGGTGAGTGACAAGGAAGCCAGACATTAGGTATAACCACTTTCTGTTTCTGGCAAGTCTTAGAAGTTTCCTGTTCTCACAGTTTGCATTTTTTAGGAAAGTGAATGATCAACAAATGATGTTTTGTAATAAAATCATTTGATGCTCCTACTTTGCAGGCATTACCTGAATGTTAGATCCCAGGTCTGGGAAGGGGTACATTTTTCCTCTGCCACTTTTTTGCATAACACATGACTGGCAGCAAGGCTTGGTGGCTGTGACTCGTCTCTGAAGCTGGCTGATGTGGCTGGCTGGAGGGCAGGTGGTTTCTTTCCTCACTGAGCCATTACCCATGCTGGTCACTTGAGGGCAGTACATCCTGCCAGTGTTTCTCAGCCTGGGGTGTGCAGAATTGTCCCCGAGGATCTTGGGAAGTACATACTCTGGTTTAGAAGTTGTAGGGTGGGACCTGCGCATCTGTGTCTGTGTGCCCCAAACACACTTTATATAACAAGCCTTCAGTGGTCAGTTCAAACCAAAAGCTGAGCATTTTCAGTTGATTCTAGTGGGTCCTGCTAATCTGATCTTTTTATTGATGGCACATGCTAATAAGTACGTGCTCCACATGAGCTGGTAAATTGCATGCCCAGCCCTCATTGTACCATTTTTAACTGCTTCATCTGGTTCCATGTTAAAATGAATGTTCTACTTGCTCCTTAACCTTAAATGCCCCCAAATTATGAGTGCGCTGCCAAGAATGTTGCAAGATCTTTTTGTACATGGGATATCATTTTAAACTGGCCTCAGTTCAGGGCAGGTGGCAGTTGCAACAGAAGGAGGGTCTATTTCCTACCTCGTAGTGGGCACAGTTCCTTTTCAGTTGCAGGATTCCACAGCTCGTGCTCTCCGCCCCCAGAAGGAGTGCTGCGGTCCTCACATTGCTGCTGATAAACGCTGCTCCGTCTCTCAGTCCTGTTTTGCATTCTGAGTGCCCAAGTGCCTTTTTTCTCGAAGACCGTAGGCCTATAACTAGAATGTTCCTTCCTGGGAGGCATCTTTTCCAAGAGGGAGATCTGTGTACAGCGCCTTCCCAGTGGCCTCCCAGCATCTTGTCCCTCCAGCAGTGACCCAGTTCAACCAGAAAGGACAGAATCCATAAGCTCAGAGAAAATGCTTCTGCTCTCAAACGTTCAGCTGACTATATTTTGTATATTTTTTAGAGTTTTTAGTCTGTCTCAGTTCTCTTTCATTTTCTTATTACTAAAAAAAAGGTGGACCTGCTGATAAGAGCCATAATTTTCATGGATTTAAATATGTCAAGATGCCAGTTACTTTATCATGTTATCCACAAAGAGTGACCTATGTGAAAGATTTCATTCAGAAAAAAAAAAAAAAAATGAGGGAGAACATTTACTAGGATGGTTAGCTGGGTAGAGGTCTTACTGCTGTTCACTAAAGACTAGTTTTTTGGCTCTTAGCCAAGTCAAATCAAAGGGGAAAAAATGCTTGTATTCCCATGGCCTTATGGATTCAGATTGGCAGGAGCTAGAGAGCTAGTCAAGACCAACAGCACTACAAGGGATGGGGACAAGAAAACCAGCCTCTACTTTGTCACCAGCTGGTTGCCAGGCAAATGTATTTGCCCCCTTAAATGAAGCCGCCTCATGCTTTGGGTACTGGGGTAGTTGTGCAGAACCTAGAAAAAGTGTGTGTATCCTGAGATAGAACAGTTCCCCCCTAAGAAAGTTTAGTCCACCGAATTATACTTCATCCTTAAATACCTTAACCATTCATTTCTAAGCAAGAAATAAAATTGTCAGACTCACACCAGTTGGGCTTCTCTCCCTGTGGTTAGAAAACCCACTATCTTCTGCAGTCCTGGAGCACGGAGCTGACTTCTGTAAGATAAGAACAGATCTCACCCTGGAAAGCCAGCCAAGCTGTAGAGCTAAGTTATGGAACTCCCTCATTGCAGATGGGAAGTGGCTGGAGGGTACCTGTCCCCTTTTGAAAGCCCAGTTCTTTTGCCTGGACTAGCTTCTGCACTTGCTACTGGAAACCATTGTTCCTGTTCTGTTCCCAACATCTCAACCTAGATCCAGTTGTTGGAATCCTAGATTTTTGGTGAGATTGGAAGCTTTCAGAAGTGACTTCAGCCTTAATTTTTGTCGTGTTTGACCTCCCCTGTGTTTACTAGAGTCAGGATAGGCGTTCACATGCATTCTGTATCCTAGCACTATGAACTGAATAAGCGTTTGTTACTGTCTTAGTGACTTTTCTCTCATTGCTGAGACAAATATCTAAAGAGTCCCTGACAGGCAAGAGACAACAAAAGCAAGCAAGGAACAATCAACAGTACCTTCTTTCTGTCCCTTTTATGATCCACCTAGGCCACCTGGTTTAGGTCATATGCCAAGCCAATCAGTGAACTGATGTAGTGATCATATACAACCCCAACACCACACATTCTAGATCCTTTACCTCTGAAAAAGCACGACCTATGATGACATAAGGCATGGAGGGACATCTAGACATGAGCCATAACAATCATCATGATACTTCCATACAAACTCCCCAAAGAAATAGCCTCCTTAAACTAATTAAAAGTCTTCTCCCCTACTGATTGCAGAAACAGTAAGGCCCCATAAACCTGGGTGACTTTTCATATGTACTAAATTTTCTTTTTAGAAAACCATTTTTAGCATTACTCTTGATTGGTAAGGATGAATTAATTGTAATTAGTAGAAGACATGTTTTAATAGTTCCTGAAGGGTAAAATTATTTAATTCTCCCATGGTCTCTTGTGAGGACTGCTGTTTGTATTTGGACATTTTGACTTAGTCACATCTGCATAAAGCTTAACCTTCCTAAGGTTCAAAAGCTATAAGCAGTCTTCTGAACATGAGTTTGTAAAGTGGCTCAGAGCATTGCCTAAAACTCTGTAGAAGATTTTCATTAGCTGTTAAAGACCTAGGAGAGAAATAGGTGGGACCCGGCAAAGGTCGATCTGTGACATAGGTCTGAGGCTGGTGCTAAGGTTTGGGTTTGAAAGTTTTCTAAGTGAGCACCTGCAGGGGGCCTGGCCTGCCTCCTTCAGCTGACTTAAGGGTGCTGAGGACACGAGAGGAGAGCAGACAGGAGCTGGCATAGCTAAGCTTTCATTGGCACTGATGCTGTACGCTGTCCATTACCTCATCTAAGGAGGAGCCAGGAGGTCAGCTTTTATGGTCTTGTCACCAGGGTTGGGCTGGGCTCCAGGGCCACATGGTAGTAAACACTGCTCCCCTCGAACTGGTCACACCACCTGAGACCTCACCAGTCCTGCTGACTCCGGGCTCCAAACTGCCATTTGGCCACCCTTCCTGAAACCTGCTCTCGTCAAGTATCTTCCTCAAGAGCCTTCCAAAGGCCTGCACTTGGGTGGGGGACCCAGTGAGCCCTCCGGGTGACTTTAAGGCACACTAAAAATCATTTCATTTCAGGAAACCTCTTTTCAAAAGCTGTCTTAAATCCTTTCCAAGTGCAGCCATTTTCTTATGTACAAGTTCATTGAATTTTCATGATCCTGTCAAGATTTAGTGTCTGTTTTAGGTTTGAAGAAATCAAGACTGGCAACTACTTGTAACAACTACTATGTTGAAAAGCAAGGATTTCACCCCAAGCCTGTGCTTCCCACGCCAACCCTAGCCCCTTTGCCACGCCTTCTCCCTGTTTGCTACATTTAGACTTGAACAGGCCCTCTAGGGTCCACCCTTCATCTAGATCTAGGCCAGCATTTATTCAACATGGCCTCCTATTATTTCAGGCTCTAGCCGGCCTCTGTTCCCGCCCCCCCCCCGCCCCCCCGAGTCAAATATGTATCACAGGGCACTGTACGAACCGGCAAGACTGGTCTGCTCTGTATTCAGTTCCATTAGCCATAGAATTACCTATTTTACTTTCAGTTCATTACCAATATTTTCTACAGATGTTTTTAAAAGTTGTTTTAAAATGACGTTTCCATGTAGATCTGTATTCCTGGCTTCTAAAGAAAAGTGCCAAGGTCAGGCCATTGTTGCCTTGTGTTTCCACTGGATACAGCCAGCTAGAGCTAAGGACAAACTTCCAATACATGAGACATGCAGGTGCCACTGGCTGATTTCCCTACCTCTCAACACCCCACTGTCTCCTCTGGACATCTGAGTCTGGGGATCCCTGCCTTAGGGTGCCATTGTTTTATTCTATGTATGATTATTCAAACACATCTCTAGCCGCAGGGCTGGAGTTTTTAGGCTTTGATTGCCATAGTCAGGATAAAGACTAGGTTTTCCAGCTCCATGAGTTTGATTCTAGAATCTCAGTGGGACGGAAATGAAATGGAAATCCCCTCTATCCTCCTCTTCCATGTGTCCAGATTGAACCTATCCAAGGATGAGTGAAAGTGGCAGGATTTAAGGGTAAGCATTTTGGGAGCCTCTAAAACTGGCAATTGGCAATATGTGTGAGAGCAGGATTAGATCTCAGTGCCTAAAGCAATCAAGCTACCTCCGTCCTGAGAAAAGTATTCTGCCTGGTTAATATCAGCTATTAGTCACTAGGCAACCTTGTGTTATGTGATACTAACTTTGTAAAGATATAAATAAATGCCCCTACTGTTGTGCTGGGGTTGTTTTGCTGACTAGGCAGATAGGCCACCACCTGACCTAGCTCTTGTCTTCTTGTCTATCTCATTCCTGCCTCCAGTCTCTCCTGTGGCACAAAGGATCACACTGAGAGACCAACAGATCCCTGCAGGGCCCAAGACGCAAGTAAGGTGAAGGCCAATCCAGCCAACAAACAGTATCCATACAAATCTAATCTGCCCCCAGTGACAGTCTCTCCCAGAGCCAAAGCCATCAGAGAGCTTGGCAATGTAGCCTAATCAATATGCATCACTAAAATTTTTGTAAATCTCGAGTGATGGGTTGAAGATGGTAAAAGTTAAGAAATGCTCAGTGAGGCTGAACTAAGCAGTTTATGCTGCATTCTTGTAGCAGCCTTCAGGCCCCCAGAGATGAGTGCAGGGGAGCTGCTGGCTTATCAGGGTCAGCACCGCCTGGGGCAGACCTTGACCACAGTCTCCCAACAGGCCAGCCAGCCAGCTTGCAGAGGGTGCTGGGTAAAGGCTCAGGATTTGAATCCTGTTCTACCATTTGTGCTCTGGGATCTCAGTATCTGGCACAGTACATTTAGTTGTGTCCTGCAGCCATGATAAAAGACACAGGAAAATCTCAGCGGCCTGGCCCAAGAACGTGTTTCTCACATTACAAAACAGCACTGCTCCAGGAGCACTGGTAACTGCCTTGACACCTCACTGAGCACCCCAGCTGCCATAGTCCTTTAGCCCAATCCTCTGAACTCCCAGCCTCTTCTACAGGAGCACTGCAGGCCGAGAACATTGGCAGGGCTTGAGAAATTGAGTTATTTGGCCTTCCAGCAATTGTGTCACTTACACGTGTGATCCTTGGCCAGAGCAGAGTGAAGCCTCACCTAACTGAAAGGGGACAGAGAAGCATATCTAATCCAGTCATGTCTCTGGCAGGAGGCGAAAACACAACCTAAGTGAGTACTGCTAAGTTGGCTTCACCCCTTTACCTCCAAAAGTAGTTTATTTTCCTCACAAAGATTTCTGTCTTGCTCTATGTAAAACCATCCAAAATTCTGCCTAGTCACACACCCACCTTGAAGCTTAGGAGGCCTATATATTAGGGCTTAGGCAGCTTCTCCTTTAGAACTATGATCTAAAAAGATAATTTGTTGGCATAATACAAAAGGAAAGAATGGGATATTGTAGTTCTTGACCTGCAGCAATTACAAAATCCCCTGGGCAGGCTGAGGTTGCTTACCTGAGCAGGGCAGTAATCCTTTTTTAGGATCAGTCTTATTCTGAAGGCATCCCTGTCCTTGTTCTCTGTGGCCTTTTGCTTCACACTCTGAAAGGTCTTCTGTTTTCATTCTTTTTCCATGCTTCCCTGACTGTACCCAGTGAGATGAGCTTTTCTTCCATGGAGACTCAGTTTTCTCAGTGCACGAGAGACTCAAAGTCCTTTTAAATTTTAAACAGAGACTTCTGGAACCTGAGTACATGAACTGTCTTTTGCTTTGGTCAGAATGACTCCCAAGACTGTAGTAGAAGTTTTACCTGATTAATCAGCAACGTGAACCAGAAACCACACACACATTTCTTTTTTTGTGACTTCAGTTTTCAAATCTTTGGTATTATTTCTTTGCATCAATACTCTCAGACCTTGACTTAAACCTCAAGTCTCAGGATTTGGTACAAAAAAACCCAAAGAGCCTTACATAGTCCCTGAACCATTGTGTTCAGCTGAAAAGCTTGCCAGAACACCGTATCTTTAATCGAATCATTGCATGGAGGCCTTGTTACAACTGTGTTCTTTATTTGTTTCTTGCTGCTTGGGGCTCTGAATCAGTTTACTTACAATTCTCTGAGTGTCTGGACTTTGTCTCTTTAATTTTTTGTTTTAATTTCTGCTCACAAACTGGAAAACTTTTTTCTAAGCTCATGTCTTTCTTGTAAGAGCTTGCCAAATACAACTACAACATATTATTAACATTGTTTTCCAACCTCTTATAATCACAAGTCTATTGGATGTACTATTTGCCCTGAGCTACTGCCACACAGTAAGTAAGGGTCCTACTCCTTTACTTAGGTTGGCTCATTGCATCTTTGCAACTTGCAAGGTACCAGCCACCTAATTTTATCAATTAATTTCACAATAAGGATTCACCAATTGGTATGGTTTTTTTTCCCTTCCTCTAACAGATTTATACTATTTTACTTAAATTACAGTTTTAATAATAGTAGATTCACATAAAATTTTTGAAAAATAACATAGTCTGAACAATGACATTTTCTTAGTTTCTTTAGTGGTTTTGCTGAAAGATAATAAAATAACACCCCTAGGACACCTTTCTTTGAAAACAGTAGCCACTGCTTTTACTTCTGGCTATGTGCAGATCAAGGTATCTTTTGATAGTTTTCAGTGTTATTACAGTGCTTTTGTTTTAACGTTCATCATTAGGTTTGGTTTTGATTTTTCCTTGTTTGTTTATTTGTTCATCCAAATATGTATACACAGTCCTTATACATATGCCAGTCAATGGTCTTTGCCCTGGGACAGTGGTCAACACAGACATGGCCATCTCCCTTATCATAGCTACATTTCACTTATTTCCCTGAGGCCAAGGACAGTAATGTGTCATATGTTAAAATAGCACAAGATAGACAGGCAGATAAGGAGAAATGGATTGAACAAGGGCAAGAGCACTTTGGATGGCCAACTGGGGAAAAATGCAAGGTGGCAGGGAGCAAGTAAGAGAAGAAATAGAGGGTCTTCAGTAATTTGATCAATCAATACATTAGTTAATTAAATAGCAGTGTTTGAAGGGCCAGCGAGATAGCTCAATGGACTAAGTGCCTGCTTTAGCAAGCACAGGGACCAGGGTTTGATTCCTGGTCCCTCATGCTGTGCAGGCCACCAGCCTAGTCTTGGTGTGGTGGTACATACCTGTAATCCCAGCACTGGGGAGGCTGAAAACAGGAAACCCACTATGAGTCAGAGCTGTGTACCAAAAACACAGACCCTGTGTGAGACCCTGTACCAAATACATAAATAAAAATAAACAGTAATTTTTATATGTAGGAACATATTCAGGTATGCCTTCAGCCTCTC